>NC_064851.1:23599084-23939918 GCF_024139225.1 Suncus etruscus | reverse complement strand
CAGCATCCCATCTGATCCCCCACGCCTGCCAAGAGTAACCCCTGAGCACCTCCAGGTATGGCCCAGAAACAACAACAACAACAACAAAAAGAAGGTTATATTTAGAAAACAAAGTTGAAGGGAACATTCTGAAAAGAGAGGCAGAGAGAGCACTTAATTGAGAATCTAAATATGAATATCTTTTAGAGGCTTCCCTTGTCTGTGTCCTGAGAGGGACTTGGCTGCCCAATTGGCCTCAGTGCTAACACAAAGGAATATTCTTTCTTTTTTTTTTTTTTTTTTTTTTTTTTTTTTTTTTTTTTTTTGGTTTTTGGGCCACACCCGGTAACGCTCAGGGGTTACTCCTGGCTATGCGCTCAGAAGTCGCTCCTGGCTTGGGGGACCATATGGGACGCCGGGGGATCGAACCGCGGTCCGTCTCCTAGGCTAGCGCAGGTAAGGCAGGCACCTTACCTCCAGCGCCACCGCCCGGCCCCGGAATATTCTTTCTTGATCCTGACTTTTTTTTTATATAACACCCGGCACTACTTGTATTTACTTGATACCATTTTGTGTCTATCATGTGCCTCTTCCACCAAATATTAAAGACTGGAACAAACAAAAATTAATATAATAAAATAAAGACTGAAACAAACAACAGGATGCCCTGTGCCCACGTAGTTTTCCTGAACTACCTGAAGATGAAGCATTCCCAGTGGCTAGATAATAAATGACAGTAGCAGTCATGTGCACTATAAATACTTCTGGTGATGCTTGTGATAGATAGCTGGTCAGGTTTCCTGACTCTGAAATAAAATGAAATGCTTCCAATAATGTGTCCCAGAAATTTCCCTGGATCTTTTGCCCATGGGTATCCACAAACATTCTGTTGCAATGGAAGGGCACTCGTTCTGCAGGGCACAGAGAGGCATGGCGGTTCAGACTCTGGAGTTGGCACTGCTACCAGAATAGCTGTTTTCTTTCAGCTTTATTAACTTTTAAGTCTTTTCCTGTTTTCCTATCCTGACCAAACCCTCTTGCTTCTTGGCAGGCACTTGGATCTCCGTTTGGGATCTGATTTCTAAATGATGATGAAAATAGATATGGGACTTCAACAAAAAAGATCTCCAAATACCAACACATTTTAAACTGGTCCAAAGAAATTGTGCTGTGTGGAAGAAACCAGGATGAGGATGTGTCCTGTGGGACTCTTGTCTTCATCTATGATGAAGATTGGGGCACAGGATTCCAGGCACTATAAGAGGTCTGGGGAGTAGTTTGCTGCTGACATTGGTCTTTGGGTTTGGGAAGGAGTAGACAGAATAAAGAGCAAAGTGGCTTCTGGGTCATGTTCTCACTCATATGTGGTCATTTCACCAGTCTATGTTTTCACAAGTTTGGTTTCTACCCAAGGCAATTGAGGGCCAGAAAAGTTAGGTTGGATGTCTTCAAGGTCATACCCTTTGATAGAGTGGGAAGATGCATGACTCTGGGCCCTGTCACTTCTCCAAGTGTCCCAGCCTTCCACACTGAGTCACATTCATTCAAATTGTTTTTCCAAGAGGAGAGTATTCCTAATGAAGGGCTCTCTGAGCTCACTAATGAAAGAAGCTTTCTGTGCTTCCTTCTGAATTGTAAAAAAAAAAAAAAAGTCCCTTCCCCCAGTGCTTGTCTGTCCTTAAAACTGTTAGGTTCCAAAACACCACACACAAACACACACACACACACACACACACACACACACACACACACACTGTACTCAACAAAGATTTTAAAGCAAAATAAAACAAAACAAAAATGACTAGTAAGTTCAAACCATTCATCAGTGACCCTTTTCTCCCCAATTACTCAGCATACCTGAATTTAAATTGCCTTCAGGGGGCTGCCAATTTTGTTTTGGAGGTAGAAGGGTGCTGAGAACAGTATTTGAAAAAGCAATTTGCTTTTTGCTTTGTGAAAAAAAAAATTACCCCCTGGCCTGAGTGAGTTCTTTCTGTGGTTTCTTTGGTGCAGGGTAGAGCCAACATCACATTTAGAGCGTGTAAAATGGGGTGTTTCCCTTACCCAGGAAGAGGAATGTGGGTACCATTGGCCAGGTCAAAACTCCCCTGTTTTTGAGAGTCTGTGAATCTTACTCCACATCCAGCAGAGAACCCAGTTTTCCCCACGGCCACAAACAGCACAGAGGCCAGTTGATCTATAATCTTAAATGTTTTCCTTATTGCTGCAAGCAAACACCCCAAGCTTTTAATAGACCAGTAACAACCTAACCCTTACACCTTGTCCTTGAGGCAGTCACAGAACTCCTTGCAGACCATGAAACACAGCCTTCCTCTACCTAAAGGAGCAGAAGCAGAGCTTTATACAAAGGCTGATGGTATATTGTGTCTGACATACCGCAGAGGTCACCAGCTCCAGCCAAACCCAGGAGTCTCAGCTCAGCTGAACCTGGGTGCCTGCCACCGTGCAGGCCACTTAGAGAGTGTCAGCCAATTTCTTCTGGTGAGATTACTGGGTTACTGTAGTGCTTTGGCACTAGCCCCCACCCACCCACAAGGTCGATGCAAGGGTGAATAAGGTTCTCTTCCAGCCCATAACCTGAGAGGCTAGGCTTGGGAAAAAAAGAGAAGACTATGAGCCACAGACTGCTTGAAGGGAAGCATTGTCAGAGCAATGGATTTTGTTTATTGAAGGACAAGGCTTTTAAGGACAAACTTTAGGCGGGAAACAGAATGTCAGTAATACAGCATAGGCATTACAGCAACAAGATGGTATGTAAAGACAACAGTCACAAGATACATGGCATCATTGATTTCGATGGTATACAAAGATAGTGGTTACAATGCCCATGGCATCATTAATCAGGAAGTATGTAAAGATAGCAGTTGCAATGCTATGGCACTATAAACCTAGACAGGTTGTTTGACCTGGATGACTTTCACCTTAGTTCATCCTACACTCATAACAGCAGGGACACAAGTCTCTAAACAGAGACTTTCTTTTATATTCAAGGCCAGCTTGCAGACATCTCCTTATTTCTTAGCCTCTTTCCCCACAGGTTTCAGATGCACATGAAGTACAGTAGGAATGATGAGCTGGTGCTTCACCCAATGACACTATGACATGTGACATGTTAAAACCTAACTAGCATCCCAGGACTTCTATTCTAGATCTTAACCCCTTCTCAAAATCTGCTCTCTGGAAAGAAAGATAAAGAAACCCATTTGTATCTAACTCTGCAAGGCTGATCATGCTAAATAGCATCCTGCCCAAATATACGTGTGTGTGTGTGTGTGTGTGTGTGTGTGTGTGTGTGTGTGTGTGTGTGTGTGTGTGTGTGTTTGGAAGCTACACCCAGTGGTGTTACAAGTTACTGTGGCAATGCTTAGAGGACCATGTGATGCAGTGAATCAAACTAGGGCTTCCTTCATGCAAAGCAGGAAGTCTACTAAGCTTTCTCCAATCCAATGCTGGTACTTTTAAGCCTTGAGCCACAGAACGAATCTGGAATTATAGTCATTAGCCTTTTATCAGTATGGAAATAGATTGAGTAAGGTACCAGCAGAATTTTCTCAAGACCTATTTTGCCATCCCCCCCCCAAAAAAAAACCAAAGCAAAACAAAAAGGAAAAAAATCTGTGAAGCCACTTGCCACTGGTTCATTGGCCAGCATTATCTTTGGTTTCATAACTGATTATCTCTGACCTGGGCTGGGTACCCCGAGGAGAGATCATATCTCAGCATTTTCTTTTCACAAATATATCTAGAAGGTGTCTTATACCAGGGGTGTGGACCACAAAAGTGACCAAATATATCAGTGAGCCAACCCCTTGCTTTGGAAAACTCCTGATATTATCAAAGGCGCATAGAAACACCATCATTGGGAAACCATTTGTTTTTTTGTTTGTTTTGTTTTGTTTTGTTTTGTTTTTGTTTTTGGGCCACACCCGGCGGCACTCAGGGGTTACTCCTGGCTATCTGCTCAGAAATAGCTCCTGGCAGGCACGGGGAACCATATGGGACACCGGGATTTGAACCAACCACCTTAGGTCCTGAATCGGCTGCTTGCAAGGCAAACGCCGCTGTGCTATCTTTCTGGGCCCTGGGAAACCATTTGAGCTCAAGCTTTAACATGCAGCATAGTGTGGGCTCCAGTGAAGCAGGGAGCATAGGAAATGAGTCTTCAAATGGGGCACATGAATATTTTCCCAAGGGCATGCCAGCAAAGGATTCCTTTACCATACTCTTCATCATCATGGCTTTTTTTCCCCCAAAAAAATGTTCAGAGACTGTAGAACCTTAACAATATTCATTCTTCCCACAAAAGAAAGACTACTCCTCATGCAGCCCAAAATTTATTAAGAACCATTTTTTCCAGAGGAGAAAAAAAAATGTCATCAGCTTCAAGGTGCTAATGGGAAAATTGGCCTTTTCTACTTCCTGTACATAATGTTAATGGTGGAGCTTTCCTACAATGGGATATGCTAAAATTTAGAATTTAGAATTTAGAATCAAACTACCCTCACCAAGGGTCAAAGTAAACATTCAAATGCATCAGGAGCTGACATGATGGGCCTCCTCAGGCAATATTCTGAGAAAAGAGTACCACCTTATAGCCATCCAGCCAAAAGTGCATACCTAAATCTAATCATGCAAAAAGATCAGACATCCCCAAATCCAAGGACATTTTATAAAATTACTAGTCTAAAATCTCCAAATAGTATCAAGTTCAAGAAAGACAAAGGCTGAAACAGAATCCAGATCTTTTTGTGGACTTGATCATCTTGGATAAGATTTTAGAAGATGTATGTGAAAACTGTCAAAATTTTAACATGGACTATGGATTAGAATGTAAGTATTTTGTAATATTAAATATTGTGATTTTGCAAGTCTTCCTGTGATTTATTCTCAGGAAATTTACCCTTGTGTTTAGGGCTAGCAGGCATAGAATTCCCTAATAATACATGATTCTGAACAAAACCAGTATGCAAATGTATATTAGTATTAAGATAACAAATCAAATAGGTCAAAATATAGTTAATTTGGTGAGCATTTGTAAAGGTTATATGTGAATTCAAAAATTGGGCTTTCCAACTTCTTTGTAAATTTGAAATTGTCCATAGGAAAAATTGCAAACAAATGTACATAAGGAAATCTGGACTTTTAAATTTTATTTTTTATTCTTTACATTTTCTTTAATGAAATGAAAAATTAAGCTTTGCAATGACAAATGTACAATGATAAATTAATGAAAGTGGAACACTTTTTATTGATTTTTAATTCACTGCTGGGGTTGAACTCAGGACCACACACATTGAAGATTACCATTGAAGCATACATAGATAGCATCAGCCCCAGTGCATAGCATTTTATATATATATATTTGGTTTTTGGGTCAAACCCGGCAGCTCTTAGGGGTTACTCCTGGCTCTATGCTCAGAAATCACTCCTGGCAGGCTCAGGAGACCATATGGGATGCCGGAATTCGAACCGGCATGCAAGGCAAATGCCTTACCTCCATGCTATCCAGCATTTTATATTTTTATTTACTTATTTGGTTTCAGGACCACATTCAGAATTCAACTATACTCAGAGCTTCTCCTGACAGGGCTTGGTGCACCATATGATCTACCAGGGTTTGAATTCACATTGACCATGAGCAAGGCATGCGTCCTACCCACAATTGTAGTACCATACTGGCTCCTGCAAACCATTTAATTAATTTTTTTTTTTTTTTTTTTTTTTTTTTTTTTTTTGGTTTTTGGGCCACACCCGTTTGACGCTCAGGGGTTACTCCTGGCTATGTGCTCAGAAATCGCCCCTGGCTTGGGTGGACCATATGGGACGCCGGGGGATCGAACCGCGGTCCTTCCTTGGCTAGCGCTTGCAAGGCAGACACCTTACCTCCAGCGCCACCTACCCGGCCCCACCATTTAATTAATTAATGCCAGAATTTAAACCACCTTCCTTCCTGGGATTGGCCATGTGCAATGCAAATGCCCTACTGCTATGCTATCTCTCCAGCCCCCTGCAAATGATTTTAAATAAAAACAAGATCCCTATTAGTAGGGATCTTGTTTTTATTTAAAATAGTAAGGATCTTATAGGGATTCTGTTTTTATTTAAAATAGTTTGCAGGGGGCTGGAGAGATAGCATGGAGGTAGTGCGTTTGCCTTGCATGCAGAAGGACGACGGTGGTTCGAATCCTGGTATCATATATGGTCCCCTAAACCTGCCAGGAGCGATTTCTGAGCATAGAGCCAGGAGTAACCCCTGAGCACTGCTGGGTATAACCCAAAAACAACAACAACAACAACAACAAAAATTTAGGGCCCGGAGAGATAGCACAGCGGCGTTTGCCTTGCAAGCAGCCGATCCAGGACCAAAGGTGGTTGGCTCGAATCCCAGTGTCCCATATGGTCCCCCGTGCCTGCCAGGAGCTATGTCTGAGCAGACAGCCAGGAGTAACCCCTGAGCAATGCCGGGTATGGCCCAAAAACCAAAAAAAAAAAAAAGTAAAGTAAAACTAAAAGATTTTATAAATCTATTGCAATTCACAGAAACTTTATTATAATTTTTTCATGGTCAGTATTTATCCAGTTCTTTCAGTCAAATTATGTCATAAACTATTTCTTCTAAATTATACTCATTTTCTATTTACTTTTTGTTGTTGGTTTGGCATCAAGAGTTGTGGCCATTTCATTTTTTTATTTTGCCCATGAAGCCAGCGCTCAAATTTAGGATTACACACACAATGCTTGACTCCAAGCCACATTCTTGACCTCGCTAACTAATTTTTCATTATAAAATATTTAGTGTCTTTCTTTGCATTAAGAATACACTTAGGAAAAAAAAGGGGGGGGCCGGAGAGATAACACAGCGGCATTTGCCTTGCAAGCAGCCGATCTAGGACCTAAGCTGGTTGGTTTGAATCCTGGCGTCCCATATGGTCCCCCATGCCTTCCAGGAGCTATTTCTGAGCAGATAGTTAGGAGTAATCCCTGAGTGGCGCCGGGTGTGCCCCCTCCCCCCCAAAAAAGAATACACTTATGAGGGCCAGAGAGATAGCATGGAGGTAAGGCATTTGCCTTACATGCAGAGGGTCAGCAGTTCAAATCCCGGCATCCCATATGATCCCCCGAGCCTGCCAGGAGTGATTTCTGAATGCAGAGCCAGGAGTAATCCCTGAGCATGGCCAGGTGTAACCCAAAAATCAAAAAAAAAAAAAAGAATACACTTATGGGTGCTCGATTCGGCAGAACGTATACTAAAATTGAAATGATACAGAGAAGGTATTAGCATGGCCCCTGCGCAAGAATGACACGCAAATTCGTGAAGTGTTTCATATTTAAAAAAAAAAATAATAATACACTTATGGAGGCCAGAGCAGTAGTGCAAGTGGTAAGGCATCTGCTTTGCCAGTCCTAGCCTAGAACGGACCTTGGTTAGATCCCCCGATGTTCCATATGGTCCCCCAAGCCAGGAGTGATTTCTGAGCACATAACCAGGAGTAACCTCTGAGTGTCACCGGGTGTGGCCCAAAAACAAACAAACAAACATTAAAGAATACATGTATGGGGGACATTTGCCTTGCACTCAACCGATCCAGGAAGAACAGTGGTCCGAATCCCAGCATCCCATATGGTCTCCTGTGCCTGCCAGGAGCAATTTCTGAGTGCAGAGACAGGAATAACCCCTGAACGCCAACGGATGTGACCCAAAAACCAAAAGCCAAAACAATAAAGAAAAGAAAAAAAAAAGAATACACTTATATAGGTTAATGATGAAAAATTATTGATACTATCAGGTTTTCTTTTGTTTGTTTTGCTTTTGATTTTTTTCTGGGCAGAGGCACATATAGCAGTGCCCAGGGCATACTCCTACTTTGCACTGAGAAATTAATCTTGGCAGAGCTCAGGGACCTTATAAGATGCCAGGAGTTGAACTCATGTTGACTAAATGCAAAGCAAGTACCCTACCTGCTGTACTCCACCCCCATTGTTTTTGTTTTTCTAACTTTGGTCCTTCTCTTTCCTTGCCAAAATTTGGGACTCTGCATTTAGGAAAAGCTAAAACAAGACTGAGGCTAGTAGTTTAGAGGGTGTGACCCCATCTCTCTCTCTCTTTGGGAGAAGCTGTCCTGTTGCATTCCGTAGCTAAAGTGGAACCTTAAGAACAATTTTGCGTCGACAAGGAACCCAGGCCCTATTTTAGAGGCCACCTTGACCTCCTTGCTCTTCATTACCAAACTTAAAGACACATCTCATAATGGTTGTTTTTTTTGTTTGTTTGTTTGTTTTTTGCCATTTTCTAGAATGTAACACATCTTGGTTGCCTGTTCATTAGTAGTATATATTTGATATTTTCCCTCATGAATATGTATGAGTTTCCTGAAGACTTGCTGGAATATGTATCAGCTGTTACATCACTGTACACTGCTGGGCATAAGAACCAGGCCCCCTGCAGCAGATCTGCAGCCTGTGCTGGTGGACATCCTTTCCAGCTGCCAATAAAACTTCGTGTGTGTGTGTGTGTGTGTGTGTGTGTGTGTGTGTGTGTGTGTGTTTTGTTTTTTTGGGTCACACCCAGTAGTGCTGGGGGTTACTCTCAGTTCTGCACGCAGAAATCGCTCCTGGCAAGCACGGGGGATCATATGGGATGCTGGGATTTGAACACCTCTGTCCTGAATGGGCTGCAAGCAAGGCAAAAGCCCTTTCTCTGTGCTATCTCTCTGGCCCCCAAAACTCTTTTTTCTATTCACTTACTTCTATGATTTTTCTGAAGAGACAGTATCTCATTTAAACAATTCTTTCAGGGTCCACAAGCAAAATTACTTGCGACTCACTAGAATGGGGCAGGGAAGTGTGACCCTGATCACGAGGGGGTGTAGACAGCATTGGGTAGACTTCTGGCAGACCAACTGGTTCTCACCCAAGAGGGACAGCTTGGTGGGCCAGAATCTAACCCTGGTTCCTACTTGTAGAATGAATTCCAGAAGACAACCTCTAATGGGGGTGTGGTGTATACAAAGCACTCCTAGAACTGAAAAATGGTCTGGTACTTGAAAGAGTCTTTGAGAAAGGGCTTTAGGAACTGAATTGGGCCACAAATTGGGTTGAATTAGTAGAGGAAGACTTAATGCCAGGTTCAATGTACTGGTGTACCTGGATTTTCTACAGTCTAAGGTCCCAGTTCTCATGGGTCTGAGATAGAAACTTTTGTTCTAAAGATTGGAGCTGGCTGGGGTTGAGATCAGGTAGGTACTTAGAGGCCTTAAAAAACTGAGTCCTAGGAAGAATCTGGAAGAAACAATCATCACGGTTATCACAGTAGGATATTCTCTTGGCTAGGTAGAATACCATTCAAAGTGAGAACAGCACATTTATGTGCTTAAAGTAGAAACAGGGGCTAGTATAAAGGGTAGGGCACCGGTCTTGCACACAGCTGATTCAGGTTCAATCCTAAGCACCCCATAGGGTCCCTCCAAATTTCTCTCAGAGGAATCCCTGACCAAAGAGCCAGTAGTTAGCTCAGAGCACAGTCAAGTGTGGACCGCAAACAAACAAACTAAAAGGTATGATAGTACTATGAGTAAAGCATTCACTGCATGCAACTGACCCAGGTTTGATCCCTTGCATTCCCTATTGCCCCTTGAAGCTGTCAGGAGTAATTCCTAAAAGCAGAGACAGGAGTTACCTCTGAGCATCACTAGGTATGGTCCAAAAACAGACAAACAAAAAGAAAGATGAGAGGAGAGTAGAAGAAGGGAAGGTAAAAGAGGAGAAGGGAAGGGGAAGGGAGGAGAAACGAGGAAGATGAAGAGAAGAAAAGAAGAAACAAGAGAAGAGAGGAGAACAGGGGAGAAGAAAAGAGAGGGAGAGCCCGGAGAGATAGCACAGCAGCGTTTGCCTTGCAAGCAGCCGATCCAGGACCAAAAGGTGGTTGGTTCGAATCTCGGTGTCCCATATGGTCCCCCGTGCCTGCCAGGAGCTATTTCTGAGCAGACAGCCAGGAGTAACCCCTGAGCACTGCTGGGTGTGACCCAAAAACTAAAAAAAAAAAAAAAAAAGAAAAGAAAAGAAAAGAGAGGGAAGGGAGAGGAGAATGGGGAGGGGAGGATAGGAGAGAAGAAAAGAGGTTCTTGTTGACTGAGGTGACCATAGAGCAGAATGTTGATTTCACAATAAGGAGCAGATGTGGAGGCCACATCCAGTGGTGCTCAGGGTTTACTTACTCCTGGCGCTGTGCTAAGGAGTCACTTCTAGCAGATTGCAGGGGATCACATGCAGTGCTGTGATTAAATCAAGCTTGTTCAGTTCAAGGCCAGCACCTTAGTCTCCTGTGCTATCTCTTTGGATCTAGAATGTTGATTTCTAAACACCAAGGTTCTTTCTAGAAAAGTAAGTCACCAAAGGTCCTTCCATCCTATAGGAATCCTTCATTCCCTTCTCCATCCTTTTCTAGAAAGCAGGTGACCAACTGTGTGGATTCTAGACACAGGGGGTTAGTTACAGTGGAGAATGCCTTCTTTCTGAATAATAATATACCCCTTGGTACCCCTGTAAAGTAGCTGCATTTAACCCTTTCTCCACCACTGAAGGTTGAGTTTATCTGCAAGTGAAAATCATCTGCATCTTTTTTCTTTTCTTTCTTTTTGAATTTTGGAGCAGCCTTTGCATTTATTTTCCCACTGTACATGCCCAGCAATAGCCTTCTGTCCACATACATGGCAAATTTTGGAACTATCCTGCAGAGCATATCATCTCTACCCACCCTTTTCTCTCTATATTTCCAATGCCTCTACTCTCCAGGGGGGGTTTCCCTCTTTTTTGGTATCTGAGCTATTCTTAATTCAGACATTACCTGGTATATCTCTATATCTTTAGAAATAGAAGATCTTAAACTTTTTTGGTGGGGGGCACACCCAGCAGCGTTCAGGGGTTACTCCTGGCTCTGTGCTCAGAAATTGCTCCTTGCTTGGGGGACTATATGGGATGCCAGGGATCAAACCCAGGTTCATCCTGGGTCGGCTGTGCACAAGGTAAACGGCCCACCACTGTGGTATCTCTGGCTCCCAATTTATACTTTAACAACACCCTCATGTGTTCCTGTGAGCCAGGGCTCAGGGATCCCTGGTTTAAGATAGGAATTCCCAGTATCTGGTGGCATAAATCCAGAGTAAAAATCCAGGTGTCTGGGCTCTTTAAGCACAAGATTCTTATACTGAAACAATCGGGGAATCTAAGTTAGGACTATGGAACCTCAAACCAATGTTCAGCCTAGAATGGAGCTTTAGGGTATTAGCCTTCAGGTTCTTTCCTTAAATGGAATTTATGGCATTTGGGGAGTGGAAAGAAGTCACCTCTCCAGGTCTTCCTTTAAACAGACACACACACACACACACACACACACACACACACACACACACACACACACACACACACACACACACACTCCAATGGTTCTGAAGGAAATAAAGTTCAAAAATATATAAAAGAAACAGAATAAAAATGTGCCCCTAGCTAACATCTCTTTCTGAGATCAGGGTCGGATTACCTAAATAGATAAAGTGCAGGTTAAGAAAGCAGCCAGCATGCTTGCAGGATCTGAGCCTGAGCTAGTCCTGTACAGGTTTTGGAGACCGGGTGGGTAGATTCTTGATGTTCCTTGAGACCTCCGAAAGTTTTTACTCCGCTGCTCAATGCCCCAAATCTGAACAGATGGGTCTGATGTTTAGCCTTTTCCACTAAATTACCTGCACCCAGTGGTCTGCCCAGCTCCTAGCCAATTCTTCAGGCAGCAGCTCCAGCCCTATTCAGGACAAAGCACAATTCATTCCCAGCCAGCAGCCTCGGGCCCACCCAGAGGAGGACCCGATGCAGGGAAGTTTTGTTTTGTTTTGTTTTGAAGCCATCACGTTCAATATTTACCAGCACAAGCTGGTGTTTGGGTTTGTACGTGGCCACACAAATCCAATCCCAGTTTGCTTCTCCTTAGCAAGAAAAAACCTCGGCTGATGCTTGCCTCTTAAAACACAAGAAGAAAGTTTCAAGTTGGGGGTTGGGGGGTGACAATAAACCCTGGACTGTCTGCCACCTCCCAACCCCCTTCCCCTCCAGCTGGAGATCTATCAGCAGGCATCCCAGCCAACTCAACTCAGCCCTGGGCGGGCGGCGTCCGCAAGCCCTGGCAGCCCCCGCAGCTGCGGCCCTGTAACTTTAAACCTGGCCTGAGGTCATCGTTTTGGCGTTGGCCAAACAGAGGCCGAGGGCGGTCCTAGTGGGCCGGGGACTGAGACCACCTTACAGCCAAGCGCTCCCCGCCCTCCTCATCGGGAGAGATAAATGCTGACTCCGGGGGCTGGCCAAGTTTCCAGCTGCAAAGTTTGTTTCCCGGGCTCCGGTGGACGGAGGAAGAAGCGTTGGGGAGCCCTCCCGCGCCAGGTTTTGGCGCCTCGCTTTCCAGCTCCTTATTTCTCGCCTTGTGCCAGACCAAGGGTTTTGGGGTGCTAGGCTTCTGCATCATCCCCCAGCATAGAAACAAGCTGCTCTTGGCCTCCCAGAAAAGAGAAATCAACCACCACGATGTGGAAGATACCGGTGTTGCTCTTAGTTTTGGGAAGCGCATCTTTCTGGATCGCTGCCGACGGAGGTAAGAGCAGAGAGTGAGCTCAAAGGCTCCCTCGGGTTTGCTGGAACGAGCCCCAGCTTGCTGAAATGCTGGGCCTGATGTTTGAAGTTGCCCAGGACAGCAGAGGAGAACTGAGGATTTGTGTGTGTTTGTGTGTGTGTGTGCTCCCAGGCAGAGGGAGAAGGGCCAATGGTTTAGCTGGTGCCAGATCCCAAAGCAACAGCTGAGCTAAGTGCCAGAAGGAGCCTGAATCCCTCTCCCCCAAGAACCAAGAAAGAGGGGGGACAGAGGTCCACCTTCGGACCTCCAGAGCTACCCACCTGCCACCTTTACTGAGCTCACAAGTGAGAGGATGAGATGAGGCACAAAGCCAGGTGTTTCTTTAGGCTGGTCTGACCTCCCCCTGCTTGCTTCACTGCCTTCTGGAGTATGCCACATGGCCTTGGAAGAAATTGATTGTGGGATGGATGTGATTTAGGATTGGTGGCTTGAAGTGAGGACTGGAATAGGCTTCAGTGATCCTTTCTAGGTCGGATAGCTAAATGGAGGGGCTCCTGAGTAGCACGAGGGACTGGCATGGCTGGGAACTTTGAAGTTAAAGTTTTATGTTAACCTAAACTTCCAAATCTGGCGAGGAGTGGAACCGACAAAAGTTGTTTGTGGACTGATGATTACTTACACTTTAGCTGAAGGTCTGATCTTGGCCGCACCCAAAAATTGCCTGCCAGTCAACTACATCTTTTCTGACCTCCTCTTTCCTCTTCACCTTTCTTTCCCTGAACTCTGTTTGCTCAGTGTGCTGGCTTGATGGTGTTCATGAACATGAGTCTATTTTAAAATTTTCTTTCCTGGGCCGGAGAGATGGCACAGCGGTGGGGCGTTTGCCTTGCAGGCAGCCGATCCAGGACAGATGGTGGTTCAAATCCTAGCATCCCATATGGTCCCCCGAGCCTGCCAAGAACGATTTTTGAGAGCAGAGCCTGAAGTAGCCCCTGAGCACCGCTGGGTGTGACCCATAACACTCCCACCCCCATTTTTTCCCCTTGGGTTTTCATTTGCTTTGTTTCTCTAATAGACTATAAACTCAAAGTTATAGCATGGCCTATATCCTCTGGGCTCAAACAAATGGGTGGTTGGGGGTAGTATTTTCTCCCTAAGTTAGGGACATCTCAGATAAGACTTCAAAAGCACAGTAATAATCTCATAGTAAGTCAGTCAATGAGTATATATGATTTTGCAATGTACGTCAGAGTTATGTTTACAATACACTATAGTCTCTGCAGTATGTAAAAACAGTATGTCTGGAACAAAGCACGTATTGATTGGAAATTGTTGGGAAATGTTTATATCTAAGAAGTGCTAATCATCATCTGAACGGTTGGTAATGGTGTCATCAGACTTGCCTGATACAGAGTTCCCAGAAACTTCTTTCAAGTAATCTCTGCAAAATACAAACAAGCCAAGTGCCATAAAACTAAGATATGCCTGTATGGGTTGAAGGAATTGTAAGTCCACTTTGGAATTAGAGGTTTTAGAGGTTGCTAAATTGTGCTCTAGTAGGTAAACTCTTAGAGCACTGAGGATCCTGGATCCTGAGTGACTAAAAAATTCTTTTTGGAAGGTGTGGTTTGAGGGAGGACTGAAGTTCTCTAATTTCTGGTCAAGGCTAATTTCTTTCTCCGGAAGGAAACAGGGTATACAGTTCTTTTCTGAGCTGTCTGCTTTCGAAGAGACTGAGTAGTAACTTTTCAGAGTTTGTGGTCATCCTATCTTTGGCACTTCTCTTTCCAGGGCTATTGTACAATTCTGCATTTCAGTGACATTTCCTTTTTGGCGAGACGTTGTACAAATGACACGGTCCTTTGCTCTGCTCTCGGTGCAAGGAATGGAAGGCTTGCAAGTTGGGCCACAGCCCTGTCCCCTAAGGACAGTCTGCAGCTTGGGGCTGTCCTCTGCTTTCAAGCTCTCTTACCTTTAAGCCAGTTCCCGAAAGGTGAGGTCCATCCTAAAGAGTGGTGGGATCTGAGGAATTAGCCTCCTTGTTTGCAAGAGTCTTTACTGCTTTGCTGAAGAACGAAGCCCCACCCAGTGGGGGAGAGGGGCTGGGTGCTGGCTGCTTTCAGATGCTGAGTTTGGTTGGGTTGCTGGCCTGGAGCTGAGGCCCAGGAGGGGTTTTGTCTGAGGATTAATGAGTGAGGTGACTTGAATATGGATGAATAACTTCATTGAGTTGAGTTACTGTCAGCCCTTGTTTTGGGGAGTTGGGTCAAGAGTAATTATGGTGATGAATTTTTATTATCCTTCTTGAACGATCCGACATCCCACTGGGCTTCTCTCTTCTGGTGTTATAATCTGGTTCAATTTTCGAATTCAGTCCCATGTGTTGTGTTTTTGCACGGTTAACAGATTCAAAGGAGCCCTGTTGTCCCCACATCTGGCATTTTCCATGATTGTCAGGCCCCACCTTCACTCTGAACTTTTATCCAAAACATGTATTTCTGGGCATCCCTGTTGGAGTTTAGTTTGTGAATTGCTGCAGGCTGCAGCTTGCTGAAAATCCACAATTACTTTCCGGGACCAATCCACTCAGGATTAATCATGTGATGAACAAATTTCCCTGTGATTTCCCTGAAACTCCTGCCAGATTTGGAGGCCTTGACGTCTTCATGAGTTAGGAGTTTTTTGTTGCACACAGGCATCTCTCCAGCAATTGAAAAAATAATTGGGTTTGTTGGAGCCTGCATGAGGGAGGGAGATATAGTTTTTACGCCAGTGATGAGGTCCAGAATAATATTTTATATGGAACAAACACATTTTTTAAAAAACTATCCAAGCATAGGAAGACTCTTTTAGGATATAAGGGATAGAACACAGACTGATCTCTGAAATGAGTACCCACATGCTTTTGTAGTACTTTTGTAGCATCTTAGGGGAACCCTCCCTACCCCAATCATGGCAAGGCAGTATGTAATCAGGCTAAGTAGCAAGGATACCTTTCCCCTCCATTCCCGGCCCCAATGGTGTTAGGAATGGCAGTTCCCTCATTCATCACAACTCTCTAAACTATACTTTATGATCTTCAAACTGTGCCAGAATTTAGACTTAAAAAATAAAACTCGTGCCAAACCCCAGGCTCTTTTTACTACGTTACATTGCCACCATACAAAAATAATGTTTAACTTGAAAGGTTGACCACTCGTACTCTCTCTAAATATAAAAACAAAATATTAAAGTATTAAAAGTCATTTACATTAAATATCCCAGTCCTTGAAAAGTTAGGATGTGACAGTCAATTCAAGTTTGACTTTTATTAGATGGTTCTTAAGTAGGGGTTCAAGCTTCATCCCTATGTTTGGTGCGAAGTGCAGACTGAGCCAGATGTACTTTTGAGAACGCCACACCTAACATTGTAAAGAATGCTTTGGAATTTTCATCAGTAAAGCAATTGACCCGTGCTTTAAATTCCATGGGCTTATCGGAATGCTTGTCATATTTCTGACTTCTAAGAACCTGCAGGCCAGGTTACAGCTTATGGAAATATATGAAGAGAGAACAAGAAAGAAACAAAGAGAAAGCAGAGGGAAATAAAGGCAGAAAGAAAACCCAATATCTAATACTGTTCTTCCTTGTGAAACTTAATTTAGGAATTTAAAGAGAATCCTAAAATCTAAAAATGATACTAGCTTTCAAGGAGGCCTGCTATTTCTATCTCCCTAAATCCTCTTCAAGAAGAGAATCAATTTTGTTTGTAAAAAAAAAATAAAATTATTGAAGGAAAGGGTAAAGAGTATTGTAATAGGTTTTAGAAGTTCCACAGAGATGGGCAAAAATGATAACAAGACTCTTAATTGGAATTTTGAGTCTTTTGCGTACTAATTTCATAAAGCTAATTGAGAAAATAAAGTCATTAGGAGTTATATCTTAGGGCAATGAGATGGAGCTAGGTGAGGCTCCCAGTTGGAATTCATCAGTTGGTTGACAGGCACACGGAGGTGACTCTTTTCTTTCATATGATACTTAAGAGCCCACCAAACCAGCCTGAGATGGCATGGTTTCCCTTTAGCTTCAACTCCAGGGAAGGACAGGTTTCTCTGCTTTTTGTTCTGACCCAGTGTCTTTGCCTGGAGGAATTGCTCAAAAGAGATGGGTTTGTCCTTGGTGGGGAAAACAAGCTCAATCCAGAATGAAATCTGCAGGACTGAAGATAGGACAGCAATAAAACACTTAACATTACATGCAGAAGACCTGGGTTTTTATCTCCAATTCTGTACATGGTCCCCCAAGCTTTGCCACGATTAATTCCTAAACTCAGAGCTAGAGTTTAACTCTGAGCACTGTATGGCCCCCAAACCAAAAACCAAATTAATAAACAAAGAAAAAAAAAAAAAACCACAAAGCAAATCAAATAGTGAAAACTGCAAACCTGACCACAAAAGTTGGGGTCAGAGCGATAACACAGCGGTAGGGCATTTGCCTTGCATGAGGCCAACACTGGACGGACCCTGGTTCGATTCCTGGCATTCCAAATGGTTCCCCAAGCCTGCCTGGAGCGATTTTTGAGTGCAGAGTTAGGAGTAATCCCTGAGAACTGCCACTGCAGGGTGTGACCCATACCCCCTCCCCCCAAAAAAGTGATCTTGTTGGATATGAGTTGAAAATTCAAGAAAATCAGGTAACACTAAATGACATGCAAGGTGGGGGAAAACACCCCAGATGTCAAACCAACCTAAAGGATAATAGTTTCTCTGGAGGAAGAAGAGAACTCAACCTCTATCTAGAGGAAATGCCCATGATCTGTCAGAATCACTGATTCCCAGTGAAGTAATAATTGCCATAATTAATCATTGATGGGGGGAATGTTAGTTACATAAACTTTAGAGAACAGATAGGGAAGGGCTACACTACAAAATGTGTAATATATTAAATGAAATTTCACCTCAAATTTATTTTTGAATCCCGAGAGAATATAATGCCACTAGTTTAAGCAAAACTATGAGTCATGAATGATATTCTGCCCCAAGTGAAAGGAGAGTTTGTCTAGAATCAAGAAAGGGAGAAGGAAGAAATAAAGATTTGATGAAAGAAAACCTGCATTTTCCTAGGGATTTATTTACTTAGCAAATATTTATTGACTAACTAACTGCAATAGAAACTGCTTGGGGGGCCGGGCGGTGGCGCTCGAGGTAAGGTGCCTGCCTTACCTGCGCTAGCCTAGGAGACGGACCGCGGTTCGATCCCCCGGCGTCCCATATGGTCCCCCAAGCCAGGAGCGACTTCTGAGCGCATAGCCAGGAGTAACCCCTGAGCGTCACCGGGTGTGGCCCAAAAACCAAAAAAAAAAAAAAAAAAAAAAAAGAAACTGCTTGGAACTAGTAGTATGTATGAAGTGCTATCTGGTGGCTGTGGGTATTTTGATCAAAATCAAAGTGGATCCAGGGTTGGAGAGATAGTACAATGGATAGAATGTTTGCCTTTCATGCAGCTAACCCGATTCATTCCCCAGCAACCATGGTTTTCTCAGCACCTACAAGAGTGAGTCCTGATCCCTACTAAATGCAACTCTAAAACAAAGGCAAACAAAAATCAAAATGGTTCTATGATAAGTCAGTACTATGATACCTGCTTTATCATCATCTGGAAATGCATTCCACCCAATGCCCCATCTTTTCCTTTTGCAAACAGTATCCCAGATATTTCAGTTTTACTCTTGAAACTTGTACTTGACTTGAAGAGCACATAAATATATAATCTTCATATATACATATATTTATGTATTGATACGTACCATAGTAGAAAACTTTTTCATTTTAAATAAATTATTTTTTTCTATTTTTATATCTATTTAAACACCGTGATTACAAATATGATTGTAGTTATATGATTTCAGTCATGTAAAAACATCCCTCTTCACCAGTGCAACATTCCCACCACCTATGTCCCAAATCTCTTGTTTCTTAGTTTCTGGTTTGTTTAGATCATGACATGAGTTAGGTATGGTAAATTAAATTTCTGTATTTATAGAAGCTAAGTGAATTAGATTCTGGATGAGTGATCGTAATTAAAAATAATCGTATAATATTATTATTTACTAGATTATAATAATAATATTATTTACTAGATACTTTTTTTTTTGCTTTTTGGGAGGGCTACACCTGTTTGACGCTCAGGGGTTACTCCTGGCTATGCGCTCAGAAATCGCTCCTGGCTTGGGACACTGGGGGATCGAACCATGGTCGTCTTAGGCTAGCGCTGGCAAAGCAGACACCTTACCACTTGTGTCACCGCTTTGGCCCCTACTAGATACTTTTTAAGTTTCATTTAATTAAACCAACCAAACTACAAAATTGGAATATTTGTATACCATAGACAATGGACTCAGAAAAATTCTGTAACAAGAACAAGTGAATGTCAATAATACTAGTATCCAGGGAGCCAACCCTGATCCTACACTTAGTCACTTGGCCCAGCAGCCTGCTATGGTACCTGTTATTGAGATCAATATGGTGAGGGGTCCATGGGAAACCAAACTATTGAGTTCTCAAGTTCTCTTATAGCAACAAAATTAAGTGTTATCTATTACATAGATCATTCCTATTGAAGACAGAGACTGCAAGAGGTGGGAATTAGGTACAGTTCCTGACCCCTTAAACATTTTGCAGGAAGGGACCAGAGAGTGTTACAGTAGATAAGGCATTTGCCATGCAGACAGCCAACCCAGATTTGATCCTTGCCATCTCATATGGTTTTCTGAGCCTCTCAGGAGTGATTCCTGGGTGTAGAGCCAGGAATAAACCCTGAGTATCACCAGGTGTGGCCCCAAAACAAAAAACTGCAGATAGAAGATAACTTCAATAGTAACCAATACTTTTCAGTAAAAATGTAATTCAGTAATTTGTATACAACACCATATTCAAAATCTTGATGTGTTAAAGAGGAAGGATAATATGAGCTCACAGGTCACAGACAGAACCAAAGACATAGGGTATATTAATATAAAAGCATATAGCATGTTATGAGTGATACATTAGATTATCTACCCATAGGAATTGGAGCTGGTCTATGTGCTAGAAAAAGCCTTATGTAGAAGATAGGAATTAAACTTGGCTATAAAAAATCATATAGTTGGTTGGACATGGTGGCAGAGAAGAGCATTCCATGCAGGAAAGGTTACTTGAACAAATAGATGGAAGTTAGCTTGCCTGGAATGTTTGTGGGTTGAGTGTTGATAGTTGAATGGTGTGTGGGTTGGGGAAGAGTGACCTGGGGCTATAATGAGGCAAGAAAACAGGGAGAAGGATGTGTCCATTTTGAGTTGGAGATGCAGACCTTGACCTATAGGTGATATTAAATGAGAATGGTTGTCAAAGGAAAATTTATTGTTAGTAGATTGAACCTAGTTTATGGAGTCAACCCGGGACAAGAGGGTTGATGATGACAGCAGAAGTGAGTAATGAAATCAGATGTTTGTGAATAAGACAGTCTGATATGCAGCTCAGTATTTCCTGTGTTCTTCTTTATTCTTTCCTGGTTTTTCATTATTCACCTCTGAAAACATTCAGCACTTTAAAAAATGAAAACATTCAGCATTAAAAAATGTCTGATTGATAATGAAATTCAATAAAATTGATATTGTCACACTTGGCAGTGTCAAATCTTACTCTGGGCTCTTATGGTCAAGGGTTGATCATTCATGGTAGAGACTCAAAGACCAGATGGGATGCCAGGACCAAAACTGCATCAGCCAAATGGTTCCTGTCCTTAAAATTAAAACTTTTGCAGTAAACAATTCTCAATTCCATGATTTTGGGGATTGGGGGTTACTCCTGGCTCTGTGCTCAGAAATCGAGCCTGGCTTGGGGGGGCCATATGGGATGCTAGGGTTCGAAACCTAGCATGAATAATGAATAACCCTTGTCTGATCTGGGTCAGCTATATGCAAGGCAAACATCCTACTACTGTACTACCACTCTGGCCCCTCTATGATTTTTGTTTTTATAGTTAGAATTATTTAGCCTTCATCACTGTTAGTTTTACAACATTTTTCTCATTTTCTTCTTCCCAAATCAAACTGACCACAATTGCTCCCCCACCCCCATTCTTTCTTTTCCTGTGGTTTTGCCTGTTCTAGGTACATTGTAAAATCTAGCACCATGGAACCTTTTGTGTCTTATTCCTCTCAACATGTTTGTATGGTCCGTATATTGTACCATATATCAGCACTTTATTTCATTTCATGAACGAATAATATTGCATTGCATACTATGTTTTATTTATCTACTTAATAATTAATGGATGTGGGGCTGGTGAGGTGGCGCTAGAGGTAAGGTGTCTGCCTTGCAAGTGCTAGCCAAGGAAGGACCGCGGTTCGATCCCCCGGCGTCCCATATGGTCCCCCCCCCAAGCCAGGGGCGATTTCTGAGCACTTAGCCAGGAGTAACCCCTGAGCATCAAACAGGTGTGGCCCAAAAAAACAAAACAAAACAAAACAAAACAAACAAAAAAAATTAATGGATGTTTGGGTGGTTTCCACTTTGGGGATAACAAAAATATTACTTCTTTGAATGTTTATATGCAAATATGAAATATATATCTATGAGTAGAAATTCTAGAATTTCATCTAGATTAAATTTAATCATTTAAATTTAATCATTTTAGATGATTCTCTTGGTTTGACTTTTTGAAAAACTGCCAGGTTATATTACTAAGCGACTACCCCATCTTCATTCCTACCAACAATGCAAAAAGGTTTTAATTTCTTATTAATATGTAGCATTTTCTAATTTTTAATAGCCTGACTAATTAGTCTGAAATAGCATGTCCTTCTAGTTTTGATTTGTATTTTCCTAATGAAATTGAACGTCTTTTCACGACCAATTAAACATTTTCTTTGAAGATATTTCTATTCAAATCCTTTCTCATTAAAATTGCCTTTCTTATTTAAAATTTAGTTGTACTTTCTTTATTGACTTATTTATTTCTCTATTCTATATACTAGATCCTTTTCAGATGTGAGTTACAAATATTCCTACTATTCTTATAAGTATCCTTTTCAATTTTTGGTAATATTCATTGAAGCATTTATATAAAAATTTTTGCAGTTACATTTATCTAAGAATCAATTATTTAATCCAATAGCATACAGGTGGACTCATTTCCCCCCAATATGTACAGTTTTAACTCTTATATTACTCTCTGATTCGTTTGGAGTTTACTTTTTTGTGATTGTTTTAAGGTCATATCAGGCAATGTCCAGGGGCTACTCCAGTCCAGGAAAACAGAGTTACTACTGATACTGTCCACAGGGACTACACAATACCAGAGATCAAACCTCAGTCTTCTGCATGCAAAACATGTTCCACTGCTGATCTCTTTTCAGCCCTGAGAATTAATTTATATCTGCTGAATAGTAAAGATCTAACTTCCCTTTTTCACTTGAGGCTATCTATCTAGTTGTCCTGCACTTTTATTAGAAACCGGCTTTTATTATTAAAAAAAAAAAGTAGTTGTGTATAATCCATACATTTACTTCTGAATTCACAAATCTATTCTATTCTATTCTTTACCCTTACACTGGTACCACACATTCTTTACTGTAGCTTGGAATTTGGAATTCTAAAATATAAGTTTCCCTTTTTGTTCTCTCAAGATTTTTTAACTGCTCTATTTCAAATATATTGGGATTTGTTAAAAAAAATAAAAAGGGAAAAATAGCAAGGAGGTCAGAAGAAATATCCTAAGCTAGAGATAACAAAGAATTATTAAAATATACCAAAGTCCACATCACATTCCCAAATCAAGGTCAAGAACAGCTAGTGGAAATGTAGTCACATTCTGCGCATTCCTGCAGAACCTCATCCTCCTGCGTTCACAGCTGGACTGTCTGCAAGCTTCATAGGTGGATGGTGAGGTCATAAGCAGAAGGGGTTTCTCTTTTCACTCTTGCAAAACCAGAGCTACTCAGCTGACAGTCTGAGTGAGTCAGAAACTCCATTTCCAAGTAAATTGCCAGTGTTTCACAAACACTAATTCTTACTCAAGAGGCCGTACTCCTAGAGAGGTAGTGCTGGGAAATGAAGTAGGGTCTGCTGAATACATGGCAAGCACCAGAAAGCCTGAACTATTTTTTGGAAGCCTTATCCATTTGGTTATCAATGCAGTAACTGCTTTCCTTTTGTGTATTTGCTTGTTGTTTTTTTTTTTGGGGGGGGGGCTCACCTGGCAATGCTCAGGGGTTATTCCTGGCTCTGTGCTCAGGAATCACTTCTGTCAGGTTTTGGGAGAACATATGGGATGCTAGGCTTTAAGCTCAGGTCAGCTACATGCAAGGTAAAATGACCTACTTGCTATCTACCACTCTGGCCTTGAAATGATTCTTTCTATAAAGTGGTTTTTCATGGAAGACTCTGGCCCAATGTGTGTGTGTGTGTGTGCGCGCGCGCGCGTGTGTGTGTGTGTGTGTGTGAGAGAGAGAGAGAGAGGTCCCAGAGAGAGAGAGAGAGAGAGATGTCCCAGAGAACTGGAGTGCATGCCTGGCATGTGGAGATCCTGTGTTTAGTTTCCAGCCCTGCTTGGTGCCCCAAGGTTCCACTAGGGTGGCCCAGTTAACCACCAGCACTGCTGGGCCCAAAAACCTTGACCAAATATCCCTAAGAGTCTGTCCATTGAGAACTCTGGGAAGGCCCTTCAAAAACTGCTTATCATGCCTTGTGCCAGGCACTGGGATTACCGGATTGTGTGGGCTTTAGGCAGCGTTTACTATCTAGAGGAAAATGAAGAGACTGTGCATGTCAGTGGTAGACTGAGGGCAGGGCAGGCCTCCAGGATTGTGTGGCCTTTCCATGACCAACCTTCTGATTCAGAAAGCAATGTACCATGAGCCACAGAAGAGGAGTATGTAGAAGGAAAACTTTCAGCCACATCAGTGATCATATTGGCCAGAGCCCAGAGTCTACCAGAAATTGAGGCTCCAGCCCACGACCTGGGGTTAACTCTTGCCTCTTAATTTTCCAAAGAAAAATTCTACACAAGATGAGGCCAAACGGTGGCCTATCAGTCTTGTGGAGTCACTCAAAGGTGTGGTGAATAAAAGTACAGTCCTGATACCTTCTTTCTGGTTGTAGAAACCCACATCATGGTAAGAAAGGGAATGCCATCAAAAGCTAAATTGTGAGGCTATTTGAATTGAGATGAAGCACTTCAATGATCATGGTGGGTGGTCTGCAAAGCCCTAGAAAATGTTGGAGCTTCGTGGGACTTTTCTACAGATTGGGGTGTGTTTATTTTCAGACATCTGTGTATAGTATTGAGACCTGATAGAAAAAATAATTTGCAAAGGTCTGTGTCTGAGCAAAGGACCAGCAGCAGGCATTTTTTATTTTATTTTTCAAGTACATCTTTTGACTTCTCTCTAAAAGCTTTGCTTCATTCTAAATGTAACTGGGAGGGGACGTGTTCAAGTTAATTGTTTATTAATTATCCTCTAGTTTATCCTTCAGCGGGAGAAACCAGCATGGCTTCTGATTGCAGTCAGGGGAGAAAGAGTGTTCTAATTTTCTCTGGCCACAATAATCATTCCATAATCATGTGGTCATCCAGCTTCAAAGGCACATTTTTGCATTGAGATGCTGAGCAGCCCAGGATGCTAGAAAACACCCGGCAACAGGAAAGACAGCCTTAATCTATTGGCTAACAGCTCAGATTTTCTTTCAAAACTAAGAGTAACTCAGTCCATGACTTTGTTATATTTATTTTTTTTATTTTGGGGGGCCATACTCACTGATGCTCAGGAGTTACTTCTGACTCTGCACTCAGGAATTACTCCTAGCTGTGCTTGTGAGACCATATCAGATTTTTGGGAAATGACACCAGGTTGGTGTCATGAAGGCAAGTGCATGCTGTATGTACTATATCATTCCTGCCCTAATTCTGTTATTTTTAAAATCAATTCTACCATTTCAAGAAAAATCAATTATCCAAGCTGTTTGATTTTGAAGCTTCGAATCAGCAAAAAGAAAAAACCCAAGAAAACTTTCCAAGGATAGGTGGATGGAGAAGGGGGTCAGAGACTTTCCCTAAATTCCTGTGGACTTGTGGAGGTCATTCTTGTAACACCAGGTGAAACCCAGGAAGTAATGCAGCAGCATGCATCAAAGGGCTGCTTAAAAGCAGCACCCTACTTTACTCAAAATGTTCACTCATATCTGAAATGTTGTTTAGCAGCATTGATTACAGGTGGTAAAATAAATTCCTTTTTTTGGGGGGGGCCACACCCGGTGACGCTTAGGGGTTACACCTGTCTATGCGCTCAGAAGTCACTCCTGGCTTGGGGGACCATATGGGACGCTGGGGGATCAAACCGTCCGTCCTAGGCTAGCGCTGGCTAGGCAGACACCTTACTTCTAGCGCCACCACGCCGGCCCCGGTAAAATAAATTCTTAGCTCTGAGGTTTCTTACTGATTCTGATTGTTGGTGGGTAACAATTTCAAATTTTCCCAGTTATCACCTGTTTCTTCACATGGTAGCCCCATCTGTCTGGACTGCAGTAATGTCCAAACCATTTCCTGCATCTGTCTGATCCTGGCACTGACACGTTCTCTGACACACATACTCTGTTTTCAGAGTTCCAGAATATTGACCCTTCACATTTTCCCATCTTGTCTCTTCCCTATGCTGTTCTACTTAACCACCTTCTGTATTTGGTCTGGAGCTCGTTCTAGGATCCCAGGTTGGTTTGAACCAGTTCTTCTCCTGTCTGGAGGCTACTCATTCATTCAGTCTTTGTTTACTGAATGCCTTCTACTTGGTTTTATCTTGGACAATGGGGGGTATTGAGGCAAAACAGCCTTTTATTTGCATTTGTATTGTAGTGGGATAACCCTGAAGAGGATATGCAACATCGCAGCCTGGTGGATACTAATACTTGGGGGGTTTGGGGTAAATGAGTGCCTGTGGGGGAGCAGCATGCTGATTTGTGTTTGGGGAGAACCTTCTGGATAAAATACCCTCTCAGAAAACTCTAAAAGAAGATTTTCTTTGTTTGCTTGATGTAAGACTCCTTCACTAGTACCCACACTATTTTATTCCTTGTGAATAGTTTGTTCATTTCTATCTCCAGTTCCCAGAATGGACCCAACTCATAATAGATAAACAGGAAATACTTTTTACCACGTATGTGAGGAGTTGGCTTGAGACAGCTTGATTTTTTGCTGCTTCCTTAATTTGCAGAGTGGAGAAGAAAGCTACAGTTGAGGGTGTACCTTTCTGTAAAGCAAATCCCACTCCCTTTTCATCTAGTTTATTTCTGGAAGAATCTCATTTGATCATGGTCATGATCATTAAGAAATTAAAGCAGAAGATTTTTAACAAGATGGGATTTCATAACAGGAGATGAGACACTAGAGGAAGCAGCTGTTGTGACCTCTAGGATTATAATTTATGAGAAGGTGAGGATGGGTGATAAGGAAGGGATGTCAGAACCAGGCAAGAAGGCAACAGACACTGTCCACAGCTGCTCTGGAGGCACAAAGGTACTTTGGGGACCTGTATTGATGACCAGAAATGAGACAGTGATGCATTTGGCTTTGTTCTGAAACTACCCATAAGAACTTGGTTCATCATGTAACTTCTGGTCTCGTTAAAGGAAAATATACAATGTCACTTGTTAAAATAGTTGGAAAACTTTATTCAAGATTATCCCTTCCCCCCCCCCCCCAAATGGAGAGATGGTGCTGGAGAAGTGGCGCAGTGGCAGGGCATTTGCCTTGTACATGCTAATCTAGGGTGGACTGGGGTTTGATCCTGGGCATCCTATATGGTCCCCCAAGCCAGGAGCAATTTCTGAGCGCATAGACAAGAGTAACTCCTGAGCGTCACCGGGTGTGGCCCAAAAACAAAAAATTTAAAAAATGGAGAAAAGGGCATGGCTCACTTCTGAATTCAGCAAGGACAATAAGGAATTTATAGCCAAAACTCATGGTGAGGAGGCAATGATGGGAAATTAGAGGAAGGAGACAATAAAAATAGGCAGATTCTTGCTCAACTGACTGAACAGGATTCTTCCCAAAGGTTGAGACATCAAAGGAGATAACTGAGGAATGGGATCAGATATTAGAGGCTGGAGAATTTTCTTTAAGCCAGCATTGCTGGAATCTTTCTGAAATTGTACTCTGGTCAGGGAAATTTAAGGACATGGCCTTGGTGAAAGGAGGCTCATAGCATAGGGCCAAAGTGATAGTATAGCAGGAAGGGTGCTTGACTTACATGTGGTCAACTTGGGTTCAATCCCCAGCACCCCATTTATGGTCTCCCAAGAACTGTTAGAAGTGATCCCTAAGTGCAGAGCCAGGAAGGAATACCAAGTGTTATCCAAAAACGAACTAAAAAAATAAAGGAAAAAAAAAAAGGTTCGAAATCACCTACTTAAAGTTTGTTCAAGAAGAGGTCTTTGGGGCTGGAACAGTAGCACAGCAGGTAGGGCATTTGCCTTGTATGCAGCTGACCCAGGGCCATCTCCAACATCCCATAAGGTCCTTCAAGCCTGCCACACACACACACACACACACACACACACACACACACACACACACACACACACACACACACACACACACCTAGCATCCCATATGTTCTCCCAAAACCTGACAGGAGTGATTCCTGAGCACAGAGAAAGGAATAACCCCTGAGCACTGCCAGGTGAGCCCTCCCCCTCCCAAAAAATAGCAAATACACAAAAGGAGAGCAGTTACTGCATTGATAACCAAATGGATAAGGCTTCCAAAAAATAGTTCAGGCTTTCTGGTGCTTGCCATGTATTCAGTAGACCCTACTTCATTTCCCAGCACTACCTCTCTAGGAGTACAGGGGTAGGTGAGGCTGGGTAGGTGTGGGGTGTTCATGTGAGCCTGTGGGTACCCTGCTTCAGAACAGACATTGTTATCATGGGCTCATCATGCTGTAGTTACATAAGCAGCTGAATGTGTATGTGTATAAATGTTATGTATGTATGTATGTGCATGAGGACACACACATCTTAGGGAGGGATAAGAAGTGTTGGAGAGCACAAACATCAATACTGATTTGAATTTCACTATTCAGTGAGAAAGGATGTCAAATGCTGGCTGGAAACTCGGCAGCTGGGTTCCTAAGAAGTCTTTACTCAGGAAAGCCTTCTGCCAAAATAATAAGAGAGACAATTGAAGACCTCTTGTTAAAGATCAACTTTCCCATGAAGTAAAAAAGAAAGCCAGAGCAGTAAGACAAAAGACATGCATCTTAATCATGAATGTCATTTATAAAACACCCTTTGTCTATTCAGACTGATTTTAGTACTTAGCTCTGTGAGCCAAGAGCAGAAAAGAACAAGGAGGAATTTTTATCAAGTTACGCTTTCAATGAACTGAACTTTCTATGAAAGAATTTGAATCTCCTTCATTCAGGACTGGATTTTTTTTTTCTTAAAGCAAGGGTAGTTTAGTTTCTAAATTTAGAGAGTGATACATATAAGAAATTTGGCTTAAACAACTCAAGGAAAGTATTTTTTTTTAAGTGATGATTTGTTACCTATGATCTAATTGGGAAGCTTAATTTACTTTGTTTTCTTCTGTAAAAAAAATAAATAAATAAATAAATAAGCATTCCCTCCCTGGCAGAAGGGGTATTTCACCCTTGAACTGGATAAATACATTCAACTTTTGTCTACACCACAGTTATAAATCCTGTGAGAGCTGAACACACCCTTCATGCCAGCAAATGGCCCGAGGAGAGACAAATCATTTGCATGCACTGAGGCATTCAATTATTATGAAAATCTCTTTTCACCCCAGCTTAAAAAATAAGTGCCTGTGCTTTAAAGCTCCTCCAAAGCTATTGATCAGCAGCAGTGGGTTAAGATTCTAGATACAAAGACAACGCTCATAAAACAAGTGGATTTATTCTAGAGATTTTCTCCCTCTAGGCATCAGCAAAGAAGTTTTTGATCAAATATTTATTAATTATGCCTTAGGCTGGCCTAAGGAAGAGATAAAATAATTAAGGCAAGGATAGGCTTGCTTATATGAGTGCTGCTGAGATATAAATATCTACCTTTGATTCCACAAAAAACGTGCCTCAGCATCTCACTTCCTCATGCTTCTGGGATGCTGTATTTTGCAATTGTGTTTAATCATGGAACTTCCAGCACTGCTCTTGAGTTTGGGCAGGGAGCATTTTGTTACTGAGTCAGATTTTTGAACTTGTGAAAAGGTTATCTGACGTGTTGAGATGATGACTGGGCTTTAGTCATGATTATTTTAGATGATTACAACAAAAGGGGCTATAATCTGTTTTCTCTTAGTTGTAGAGTCCAACCTATCACTTTCCATCCATACTCTGTTCCTCTGGAAACCTTTCTTATTGACAAAACAGGGTAATTCATTCCCTCATATATGCAGAAAACCCAGGATCAAAGCTACAGGGTCTCCTTTATATACTACTCAGTGATCATCTTGAATTGTCCTTGTAAGTATTAGCTCCTACCCAATTTTAAAAAAAAAAAAAAGAGAAGTTGACCTATGTAATCTGGTCACAGTCAGTGGTTCTAAACATTTACATAGATAACAGTCTCAGAATTAAATAGAGATCTTGAGACCTGAAAGATAGTACAAAATGTTTGATCCTTGACATCTAATATTATGTTCTCCCAAACTTTATCAGGAGTGATTCCTGAGGGCAGAGCCAGGAATAAGACCTGGGCACTACAAGGTGTGATTTCTGTCCCATCCAGTCCCCCTCCCCACCCCAGGAAAAATGAATATTTTATTTTTAAAAGGCAGTGACTCTAATTGTAGATATTCTGGCTTAAAAAGTTTATTTAGATCAAATCTGCAAATTAATAGAAGTTATTCCTGGGAATGCTAATTTAGAATTCTTCCAGATCTTTATGGTATTTTACTGACCTGAGTGCATTAATTTGCCATATGAACAGCAAGAATATACCTATTATTTAAAAGAAAGGTAAATATCTTCCATCCAGCCTAAATCAGTGGTACAAGGAAAAAGTAGGCACTTTACTCTTTGTAATTCCAGCTTCAAATTTTTTTTTTACTTCCAATTAAGGAGGCTATACTATTGATAGGCTAAAGGTACAGCAAGGAGAAGGGTTTGTGGCAAGTCCAAAAGTGCTGACTCCGTCTTTCTTTTTCAGCCAGCACAGCCCGACCGGAGGATGACATTGTGACAACAGGTATGGAAGATGGCATGAAGACTGCAGGTGCAGAAGATAACATTGTGACTACAGGGGCCTATGAATCATCTAGTGTGAGCACTCTGGTGAGAATCCCAGAAAGTGTTATCTAAAATTTACTCTGAAGGGGCCTGAGAGAAAGGATAGCAGATAGGGCACTTGCCTTGCACACAACAAACCTATGTTCTATGTCCACCATCTTATTTGGTCCCCGAGCCCACCAAGAGTGATTTTGGAGTGCAGAGGCTAATCCCTTTACACCCAGGAATCAGGAATAATCCCTCAGCCCACCAGGTATGGCAAAACCAAAATAAAACAATTAATTAATTTAATTTACTTTACTCTGGAGGCATATCATCACATGCCAGGATGAAGATAGACATACATACATACATACATGCACAGTAGGGACAAGAGTGATAGCACGGTGGTAAGATGTTTGCCTTAAACACAACTGACCTGGGATGAACCCAGGTTCGATCCCTGGCATCCCATATGGTCCCCCGAGCCTACCAGCAGCCATTTCTGAGCACAGAGCCAATAGTAACCCCTGCATGCTACCAGGTGTGCGCCTCCCAATAACAGCATGCATACTAAATTTTATACATAAATACATTCCATGTTTGTCACCATGTGAAGAGATTGCTGGAGAACAGAAAGATAGCTCAATGGACTGAACTCATGCCTTGCATGTAAGAGGCTGAGTTGAGTTGGATCCTCAGTAAAAAGCAAAAAGCAGGATCCTCAAAAAGCAGAGCAGGAAGTAACTCCTGAGTATCTTTTTTAGTGTGGCCCAAAAACTAAATAAGTGGGGAAAGGCAATTTTTATATAGCTCATAAGAGAATCTACTTCCTAATTTAATTCAGGTAGCTAATCTGCTGATCACAGATGATTTGAGAACATACTAGGGCTTCTTCATCTGATGAGGAGGTGTACTTTTAAATGTTTGACCAGCTGTAGCCCAGTTTTAAATATAAATTTACTTATCCCTATCTTATATAGACCAGTCATAAACACAGGTCAGCATCTCATCCCAAATCCACACTAGTATAGGCTATAGGATTTGTTTGTGCTTGACTCCAGGACAGAATAAAGTAGTTGGTTGAAACAGAATCTAGTGGTTTCTTTTTTTTGGGGGGGAGAAGGGGGTCACACCCGGCAGTGCTCAGGGGACTGTATGGGATGCCGGGATTCAAACCACTGACCTTCTGCATGCAAGGCAAACACCTTTCCTCCATGCTATCTCTCTGGCTCCAATTTAGTGGTTTCTAATGCTGAAGCTATTTATTATTTGGTGTCTACTGTAGTTTCTCAACCTCTGCTAACCCATTACCTTAGCTTGATTCTCTTCAAAGCATTCAAAATTAGCTAAATCGCCTTTCCTTATCTTTAGTTTACTTTCTAAACACACACACACACACACACACACACACACACACACACACCAGTATAGCATGCAGCATGAAGGGTACTTTACTTTGCACACAGCAAACTCAGGTTCAGTCTGAGGCATCCCCCCACAAACACTGCCAAAAGAAATTCTTGAATGGAGAGCCAGGCTTAACCCCTGAGCATCACCAGGCATAGTCCCCAAACAATCAATCAATCAATCAATCAATAAATAAATAAAACAAATAAATAAATCTTCACATCCTTCCACCTCAGAAAATAAACTTCAAGATGGCAGAGAATTCTTATTATTCACTTTAAACCCCCAGGGTTTGGAAACTTGGGGCATAGTACGTACTTATTAGTCTTGCAAATCCAAAGCTTGGTGCCATTAAACAACTTGTCTTTCTTCTTCCTCCAGTATCTGGGTACTCTCATTCTACTTTCTATCTCTTTGATGCTGAGCACTCTAAGTACCTTATCTGAGTGGAGTCTACTATATCACAGTATTTATCTTTTTTTTGTTTGTTTGTTTTTGTTTTTGGATCACACCTAGCAGCGCTCAGGGGTTACTCCTGGCTCCATGCTCAGAAATCGCTCCTGGCAGGCTCGGGGGACCACATGGGATGCCAGGATTCCAACAAATGACCATGCTATCTCTCCGGCCCCCACAGTATTTATCTTTTGGTTTTGGGTTTAGCATAATAACCTCATATTGTATGGCCTTTTTTAAGGTCAAGTAAGATTTCATTGTGCATGTACACTATACTTTGCATATCCATTCCTCTGTAAAGAGAGGTTTGGGTTGCTTTTATATTTTGTCCCTCATTAATAATGTGGCTATGATTGTGCAAGTGCTAATATTTCTTTCAGGCTCTGCTTTCAGTTCATTTGGACGTATACCCCAAAGTCAGGTTGTTAGATCTTATGGAAATTTTCTTTTTCTTTCTCTTGCCAATTGTTTGCTTTCTCACTCTCTTTCTTATCCTACTGTTAACTAAATTTGAGCAAGAAAGATTAGTTAACTTCTTTCAAACTTGTTCATACTATAGATCTAGTAATAGTATCTGCTGCTTAAAAGGATTTTCTTGGAGTCCATAGGAGGTATTTAAGTGGTTTGGCACATAGTATGCTCACACTAAAGATAGCTATTATTCTAATTGAGAGATGGAGCCATTAAAGTATTGATGTAATGGCATGATAAGATACACATGATATGTGTCGAGTAAATAGTACAGGAAAAAGAGTGATCTAAGTTTAAGAGAGAAAAAAATATAGCTAGTGATACATATTTTCTAAAGAATGAAGACCATAGGAAGTCAACATACTGAACACTTGGCATTTATTTATGAAGTAGACTTTGTTTTCTTCCTGTACCTTCTCTTTTTACTTTTTTTTGTTTATTTTCTTTTTTTTTTTTTTTTTTTTGGTTTTTTTTTTTGTTTTTGGGCCACACCCGGTGACGCACAGGGGTTACTCCTGGCTATGTGCTCAGAAGTTCCTCCTGGCTTGGGGGACCATATGGGACACCGGGGGATCGAACCTCGGTCCGTCCAAGGCTAGCGCAGGCAAGGCAGGCACCTTACATCTAGCGCCACCGCCCGGCCCCTTTTTGTTTAGTTTCTAATTTTCATTTTAAATCTATACCATTATAAAATTTATATATATGCATGCTACTTTAAATTCTTCTGTGCCATCAGGCAAAAGATTATGTTTATTTCTATTTACCTCATTTACTTCTCCTAGGTAACAACAAGTACAGCAGTAGTAACAGACATACCCATAGAAGATCAGCCAACCACAGAAGGTACAACCCATGATCATGAAGGAAGCCAGAGCACCACAACCCTGACTGTGCCAACTAGTCAGTCCACAGGTAAGAAATTGTCTCCTAAGAGGTTTATTTTCTTCTTGTTGTTTTCTTTGTTGTGAGTTTTTTATTTTTGTTTTGTTTTGGGGCCATACCTAGTGGTGCTCAGGGCTACTCCTAGCTCTGAGCTCCGAAATTGCCCCTGGCAGGCTCAGAGGACCAGATGGGATGCAGGGAATTGAACCACCATCTCCTGGGATGGCTATGTGCAAGACAAACCCCTTACTGCTATGCTATCTCTCTGGCCCCAGGTTTATTTTTTATTGCATAATCAGTGCATTTCAAATGATAATTAAGTGAATATAATAATCAATAAGACACATTAGGGTATAAGAGAAAATTAATGATCTAAGCTTTTATGTGGTAGGATCAAGATTTGATTCATTTTAAGATACCCAAAAGAATAAAAATAAAACTCAGCCAAACTATACAAATCTTAGTTGATTTCATATTAATATTGAACATTTTGGGGCCAGAGTAGATAGCACAGTGGTAGGGTGTTTGCCTTGCATGTAGCTGACCTAGGTTGGACCTGGGTTTGATCCTTTGTGTCCCATATGGTCTTCCAAGCCAGGAACAATTTCTGAGTGTATAGCCGGAGTAACCCCTGAGTGTCACCGGGTGTGACAAAACAAAAACAACAACAACAACAACAACAACAAAAATAATATCTTATATCTGTGTACCTGGAGAAAAAAAAAACAAAAAACAAAAAATACCAAACCATTCTAAACTGGTTTTACCAAAAATTAAGGCTATCCTAATAATATTTAGCCTGCATCTGCAGTAGTATGTGTAGAAAGCCTTCAAAAGAAATTTTGGAGGAGGACTTTGGATCTTTACCGTTATTCTAAGATCTAGACAATCATGGAACATGCGGAGAACTCGTTGCTATTATATTTGATAGGAGAGTTTCTTGAACTAGAAAGATACAGTAGGAAGGATACTTGTCATGCATACAGCTGACCTGGGTTCCATCCCTGACACTGCATATACTTACACACCACCAGGAATGATCCTTGAGCAGAGTCAAATTTAGGCCCCACAACAAAAAGAAATAAAGAGAAATATGAATTATTTCTAGAAGTTTCTTTATAAATGTCAAGAGATGTATTTAGGATTAAAATAAACTATACCTTATATTATAATTGATGAAGGTGGGAAATAAAGGGCTCTAACCCTCCCAATCCTGAGATTTTTTTAACTTGAGAATTTTTATGTAAATTATTTTTTTTATTTATCTATCTATTTATTTATTTATTTTTGGGTTTTGGGTCACACACAGCAGCACTTAGCTGTTACTCCTGGTTCTATGCTCAGAAATCGCTCCTGGCAGGCTCGGGGGACTATATGGGATGGCAGGATTTGAACCACTGTCCTTCTGCATGCAAGACAAACGCCCTACCTTCATGCTATCTCTCTGGCCCATAAATTATTTTATTTAGATAGGTGATTTCACCTTTAAATGAATGTAAGCATAAAGACCTTGACTAAAGCCCTAGTTCCTCAAACCTGTTATATAACTGAATACCTGGAAAGTTACTCTTCATTGTTCATTAAACATTTTGAGACCCAATAGCTAATATGGTGTTTAAAATTCTGTGGCATTTCTTGAAGATTTTAGTGTAGTTATATGTCCATGTTTATGTATAAGCATTTATTTATATGTTCATTTTAGAAATGTCTAATATTTCTAAAATAGTTAAAATATAGATCAGTCAACAGATGAATGGGTGTGCATGATATCCATGCATACAAAATGAGATGTACGCATGCATGCAATAGGCTATTTTGCATTTATTATTATTGTCTTTTGTGCTGGTGGTGGTTGAAAGCCACACACAGCTGTGCTCAGGGGCTTATTTCTGACTCTGTGCTCTAGGATCACTTCTCATGAGCTGGTGCTAGGGATCAAACCTGAGTTAGTCTTTTGCCCTACATGCTGTACTAGCACTCCAGCCCTTTATTTGGCTTGTCAAGGGAAGAAAATTATGACACATGGTGTAATTATGGTAAACCTTGAAGATATTGTGCTAAGTGAAAATTATGCTAACAGGATATAATCAATTCACCAAAAGGTAAGTATTATATGATAGCACTGAGATGTGGTACATAATGTTAACTTCAGACACAGCTTGAAGTATAGTTTTCAGGAACTAGGAAGTAGAGGGTTCTTTTTTAATGTGTACTGTATAGATAGAGAGTTTAGAAGCTGTAGAGTCCTAGAGATGGTGATAAAGGTTGTGTAACAGTATGAATGTACTTAATATCACTGGATTGTATACTTAAAATGATGATGAGATACTGAAGCAAAATCGCACAGCAGGTAGGACATTTGACTTGCACGTGGTCAACCCAGCTTCAAGATCCAGCATCTCTGAGCCTGCCAGAAGTGATTTCTGAATGCTGAATGTGCAGAGCAAGGAGTAACCCTTGAGTGCCACTGGATGTGGCCCAAAAATAAACAAACAAACAAAAACAAAAATGATGATGAAACTAAATTTTGTTTACTAAACTGAAATAAGACAGCTGTATAAAATACTTTGAAAATAGAGCTTAGTGGTCAATTCAAAATACCAAAAACAGGTAATATTTAAATACCACTGAGAACTATATATTACTAAGGAGAAAAAAAATCATTAATATAGTTTATCATTAAAAATTATTTCAGGGGCCTGAGAGATATCATTGTGGTTGGGTATTTGTTTGCCCTGCACATGGCCGACGCAGGATGAGCCTACCAGCAGCAATTTCTGAGCACAGAGCCAGGAGTAACCCCTGAGCGCTGCTGGGTGTGGCCCCAAAACAAAAAAAAAAAAAAAACAAAAATATTATTTCAAATTTTATAAAATTATTCATGTGGAAAATAAACTGACAGCCAGTAAGCAGAAGAAAATTGAGCCTTCCAATTTCACTTATCTATTTTTAAACTAGGTAGGGGACAACTTCTAGTTCAAAATAAATTATTAGTTTTCAGTTGCCTGGAAATATTTCTGGTTTCTCTACTGTCTGACCATGTGACATTAATTGTTATGTGTGACACCTTCTTATTTCAAACATTATTATCCCAAGAAGTTTTTACAAGTGAGTTAAAATGAATTAGAATTAGAGGCCAGAGTGATAGCATAGCGGTAGGGCATTTGACTTGCACACAGTTGACCCAGGATGGACCTGGGTTCAATCCCCGGCGTCCCATATGGTCCCCAACCCAGGATTGATTTCTGAGCACATAGTCAAGAGGAACTTCTGAGCATCACCAGGTGTGGCCCAAAAACAAAACAACAACAAAAAAACCCAAAAACAAATAAAAAAGGCAATTTTACTAGGCCAGTGCTTCCCCCCAAAAAACACAAGTTCATTGGCGTTCACATGGATAACATATTCTTATCACAGTTAGTGTAATTGGGAGGGATATACAGATCTATATAGGACTAATAATCTCTTACCTTAGTAATGAATTATCCTCAAACATTTTTTTTTTGGTTTTGTTTTGGGGTGCTCGGTTACTCCTTGCTCTCTCTTCACTCAGAAATTGTTCCAGGCGAGGGGGACTATATGAGACGCTGGGGATCAGGGGATCTGGGGACCCAGGTTCATCCTGGGTCAACTGCATACAAGACAAACACCCTACTCCTGTGCTATATAGCTCCAGGCCGTCAAGCATTATTTCTGATGTTAGATTGGTTTTGTTTGTTTGTTTGGGGCCCTACCCTCCAACGCTTAGGAGTTACTCATGACTGAGCTCTGGGATCATTCCTGGCTGGGTTCAAGGGGCCATGTGGGATACTGAGACAGAAGCCACATTGCTTTCCTTACAGGCAAGCACCCTTCCAGCCCCCTTGATGATAGATTTTCTAATCAACGCAGTAATTGATGGGATAATGATATGCTATGAGAAACTACCATGTTAGTAAGTTAATTGATCTATCTCTGCTAGTAGTTTTGCATCAGGAATAATTTGAGGAAGCTGATTCTATCTCATTTTGATTCTGGCAAGGATTCAAACTCAGCAACCCTCTAGCATGGTTTAATTATGGGGTAGCACAGTCCTTGAGTTCTTTGTTCAGGTTATCCAGGGACAGCTGTGTTCAACTTCTACCTAAAGTTAATTTGAAAAGGTGCCCCTCCTTTTTTGGTTCTAGGTTTTTTTTTGGGGGGGAGGGTACACCCAGCAGTGCTCAGGAATAACTCCTAACTTTGCATTGAGAAATCACTTCTGGTGCTCAGGGGAACCATATGGGATGGTAGGGATGAAATTTGGGTTAGCAGTATGCAAGACAATACATCTGCAATATTATCTCTCTAACCTCCAAAGATGCATCCTTTTGATTGTGTTTTGCCACCTTCCGCATAGGGTAAAATCATCTTTACCAATTATTAAATTATAGTTATTAAGTTCTATTAAGTCCATATTGCATCTTTTTCTTTACAGATAAAGGGGATGATACAGATGTAATCATTGAAAAAGGTAAGCTGGGTTACGTTAGGAAGCATTATTTGGGAATTAAAAGTTTCTTTGAACTTCGTACTTGTAATTAATTATGTTCTTTATTGGCTTATTGTCAATAAAAGCAGGCTATAAAAGCCTCTGGGAATAGCTTCTATATCTCTTGTATGATAAAGAGGGAACTTGCTGTGGTTGAAAATAAGCAAGCCACGTAAATCTGTTAACTTAATATGTTATGGGAAGTGGTATCATATCACAATTTAATTTTTATAAGAATGGAAGTAGGGGCTAGTTTTTTTTTGTTTGTTTTTTTGTTTTTTGGTTTTTGGTTTTTGGGTCACACCTGGCGGTGCTCAGGTGTTACTCCTGGCTGTCTGCTCAGAAATAGCTCCTGGCAGGCATGGGGGATCATATGGGACACCAGGATTCGAACCAACCACCTTTGGTCCTGGATCAGCTGCTTGCAAGGCAAACACCGCTGTGCTATCTCTCCGGGCCCAGGGGCTAGTTTTAATTCATAAAATGATATTATACTGTCCCTGAGTCTCTCTTATCATAGAACTTTCTCTGGATTCAGGAGAAACAACATAGAGCCTTAATTGCTTGTTATGTGAGTCATTGGCCATTGCTTATAAATGCAACATTTCATCAAAGTTATATTATTTATCTCAGCCTCATGTTTCTTCCTCCTCACTCAGATGGCTTGGCAACAGTGACCCTGATTGGAATTATAGTTGGTGTCTTACTAGCCATTGGATTTATTGGTGGAATCATCTTTGTGGTTGTACGAAAAATGTCAGGAAGATACTCGTAAGTAATCACTTAACTACTATGGTTGGGAAATGAAAGTTGTCATTTCTTTTTTTCGTTTGTTTTTTGGGGGTCACACCCAGCAGCGCTCTATGCTCAGAAATCACCCCTGGCAGGCACAGGGGACCATATGGGAAGCCGGGATTCGAACCACCATCTTTCAGCATGAAAGGCAAACGCCTTACCTTCATGCTATCTCTCTGGCCCCGAAAGTTGTCATTTCTAATGCTAAAATATTTGGACTAATAGAAAACTTAAGTAAAGGTCATGTTGAGAAATCCCATTCCTCCGTAAGTACTAAAGTTTCTCTAGAACAATATGTATTTACTTGGGCTTTAGAAGTTTTCAAGAAAAAAATGAATGGCTCTTTTATTAACTTCTGTTGTATTCTGACCAAATTTGACCTCATGCCTTTATTTGCCAGCTAACTGATCTTAAAGGAAAGTCCCAATCAAAGTTAACTGATACTTAATCATCCTGTTCCCTGAGTTCCTATTTCAGAGCCTAGTCCCATTTTAGTATTGAATTCTATTGGTGATTTTATTTAAATCCCTCCTCACCTCTCTCTTTCGCACACATGCAAGTGCATACCTCCCCCCCTCTCCTTCCCTCCCTCTTTCACTTGCTCTCCCCCCTCCCAACCTTTACTAATGATGTAGGGAGTTCTTAAGAATTCAGAACATTCTAATTCCCTCAGAGAAGAATGTATTTTGTTGAAGAGATGATGTACATATATGATTGATGTTGGAAGGGAGGACAGTGGGAAGAAGACAAATCCAGGCTATGCCGATAGGGGAGGACTGCTTAAGGAACACAATCACCATTGAGGGTTACTCCCTTTATAGTGTTTAATGAACCATAAAGTGAGGGGTATTGATTTTGAGCTCCTGTCTGCAAAGCATGTGCTCCAGCCCACTGAACCATTTCTTCAGTTTCATGAACTGAAAGACTTAAACCAAGGACAATAGGAACAGTGACTCATAGTTTTATCATTTCCAATGCCAGTAAAAGAAGTAATAATTACCTTTCTCTGTTTTCACAGGCCTTAAAGAGCAGAAGAAGTGTGCCTCTACCAACATGTTTCAAAACAGTGTTCTTTGACTCTTCATCCTCGAGAATGTGGGAGAAGATGACCCATGGAAATACTTGCCCCTTCTTCAAAATCCATGGTGATCCCTCCTCTTGCCAAAAGTAACCAAAGGAAAGATAATTCATAAGACTTGCTTTTCTGGGCATTTGACCTTTATAATTTTTTTTTAAAATAAAAATCTCATAAGATGATTTGAAAGGCCAAAAGAAATGCATAGAAAATAAGGGGGAAACTGTAAATTGATTTGTAATTAAGATTAGACAATATAATTTAATCGACATTAGAAACTGTAATCATGTCTTTATTCTGACCATTCTCTGTTATTGTTAAAATGCAAAGGAATCTGGAAATATTTATACCAATGGTGTCCTTGGGTCTAGTGTTTTGTCAGTAAATGGCATAAGCATTTTGCAATGTCTGATCTTTTAAAATGTACACATTCCAGTCTAGTTTACTCTATTTTTAAAGCTTCATTTGGTGTAAATAATCAAGTGGAAAATCTAAACTTGGATAATATATAAAGAGCAACTCTCTTCCATTGCTCAGCATAAATCATTTCAAAGGCATCCATTTTAGGCCAAAAACAGGAACTTGATACTTGGGAGGAAGATTTTGTTTTCACAACAAGGCCACAAGGCAGTCTCTAGATTTGCTTTACTGCCTTCTCCAATGAGTTGGTGATTCAAAGGCTTATTCACCATTCTTCCTTCTTCTCTCACACAATCAGGAGTCAGAGCTAAAGAGACAGCTATCCTTCTTTCCTAGGATATATGTCCTTTGGGTTTTTGTTCTATAAGGTGAACAGCTCAGACCTGAGTGCCAGGAAAGTTTTGGGAGGTCCTGTATTGTCATAGAAGTTCAAGTGTTCCAGAAACCAAGAGTTATGGTCCCCAAACAGCAAGAAACATTGCGTGTGCCTCTCACATGAAGAATAGAACCTGACATTTACTTTCTGTCACAGAGAAAAAGCTATGGGAAGCAAAAGTAAATTTGTAACTTTATAAAAAGCAGCTGCATTTAGGAACTTGATTTAAAAATAAAAGGTATTCCCAGTCTAAATGATATACTATACATTTCTGGGGAGTCATAATTAAAAAGATCTAAATAAAGCAGCCCATGCTGCTATTCTGTCTGAGCACCATGCATTTCAGTGAATTGCCTTTTTTTTGTCCCCAGAGATCAATTGAGTTTTTCTATTTTTCACATGCTTTGTTATAATAATGGATGTGTGAATCAGATAACCTCTAACTTTTTGTGGGGTTATACTGCAGAGAAAATTGCAAGATTAGTCAGTATAGTCTGTTCCTCCCATTTTGTGCAGTAGTAAGGGATGTTGTTAACAGTGTATTCTTGTACCACCTTCTTGCAGCTGGACCTCTAACCCAGGTTACATATTTGAATAAAACTGATTGAGAGAAAGAGATTTAGTAAAAACCATATGAGTTTCAATATCCTGCGTTTCATCAACTTCCTAGGAGTGAGGAAAATAATTCCATTGCATCTGTATGATTGATTTTTTTCCTTCACTGTGAAAAATAACTGTCCATCCCAAGTCATACACTGGACCCACTTGCTGCCTGCTGGGACAGGACTGTGGGTTTCTTGGTCACATCTGTGTTGGTGCTCAATACAGTGTAGACATGTTTTAAAATAAAACAGATGATTGTGTATAACCATGAGTCAAGTCTTTGTTTGGAATTCGTCATCTAGTCTGGGTCACACATTGTGTCTCAATGACACTATAAATCATGTCAACAACTGCTACTTGACCTGATTGGGAGTGAATTCTGAATGGTTATTTTAGAAAGTACAAATATGGGAAAATAAAGGAACTATACCTTCAGCTAGTGTTCTGCCAAAGTAGAGGAGTTTGATTCAATGGGAAAGGAAGGTATGTGGCATGTGAGACGTATACTCTTTAGACAAGGGATCATAAAGTTCTTGCTTAATTTTAGATATCACTCCCAAAGGGAGGAGTGAGATGAGGGAGCTATTGTACTTTGCTACTGCCAATTCTTCCTGAAAAACCAACCTCAGGAAAAGAACAGAAAATAATAACCCAATATGAGAGTTATTTCTTTGCTTTGGGGCTGAATAGCAATGTCATCTTAAAAATTCAGGGACATCTTACTATTCCTTGGGTCTTCAGCTACATATATTCTCCCTGGTAGATGAATGACTCAGGTACTTTGTTTCTCTCTGTCCCTTCTTTCCTCTCCTGTCTCCCACCATGTGGCTCAACATGGATTCCAATATCACTCTCCAGGTTTTCTGGTCACTCTCAACTCTGCCCATTATAAAAGTTGGTTTCTAGGGTGGGAGCGGTGGTGCAAACGGTAAGGCGTCTGCCTTGCTAGCGCTAGCCTGGAATGGATTGTGGTTCGATCCCCCAACATCCATATGGTCCCCCTAGCTAAGAGTAACAACCCCTGAGTGTCACCAGGTGTGGCCCAAAAACAAAAACAAAAGGTTGGTTTCTAGAAGCTAGAGCCACAAACATTTCTTCCTTAAAGTCATCATTTTGTTCTTAAATCAGGATTGTTGGATTCACCACCTGTCAGAAATCCTATGTGTTCCTTGCCTAAGTGGTGACACATAGTGGAAAAAAAATCAGAAATTATAGCTCTCACTGCTGTAGGGCTGTAATCCCTCAGTTGAACATCTGTGAGATATTTCAGAAAGCATCTCATTTCAAGCTAGAAGCTAGTTTAATTCACCTAGTCTCACCAACTTAGAACAAGGGTCTCAGCCCAAATCAATTGTAAAGTTTAATTTTTTTTTTTTTACTGACTACTCAATGGAGATGACCTCATGGAGTTAATGAAACTGGCAAGGGCATTTGGAGTTTAAAGAAAGAACTTCATTAACACTTCCAGCAGAGATATCTGGGGACTGGAAATGCAGAAGGAGAACTGTCATATTAAAGACTATTTTAACCCCTATTTTTTTTTTTTCAAACTGAGAAAATCAATTGGAATGCAGATTTCATTCATTCTGCTTCCTGGGCTACTTGTAATGCACAGTCAAAAAGTAATTTAAACCTTTGCTGTCTTCACCTTTATGTAAAATCTTTTTTTTTTAATTATTCAGAATATGGAGCTACTGTGACAAATATGTTGAGGAACAATATACATACTTTAAAACCTATTTTTTAATTTATTATTTGAAAAACATGTAACTATGTAAGGCAGGTCCTCTACCACTGAGCTACAGTCTGGCCCCAATACATATCTTGAATTTAAAGCACTTTTATTTTATTTATTTATTTATTTATTTATTTATTTATTTATTTATTTATTTATTTATTTATTTATTTATTTTGAGTCACACCCAGCAGCGCTTAGCGGTTACTCCTGGCTCTACGCTCATAAATCACTCCTGGCAGGCTCTGGGGACCATATAAGATGCCGGGATTCGAACCACTGTCCTTCTGCAGGCAAGGCAAATGCCCTATCTCCATGCTGCCTCTCTGGCCCGAAGCACTTTTATTTTTTATGGTATCACAAAACCAGGTATAAAAAAATAATTTAGGGGCCAGGAAGGTGGTGCTAGAGGTAAGGTGTCTGCCTTGCAAGCGCTAGGTATGACGGGCCTCGGTTCGATCCCCCAGCATTCCATATGGTCCCCCCAAGCCAGGAGCGATTTCTGAGCGCTTAGCCAGGAGTAACCCCTGAGCATCAAATGGGTGTGGCCCAAAAACAAACAAACAAAAAAAAACAAAGTGCAATAAGAATGAATGGAGAACTTCCCTGAAATAGTGCTACATTCTTATGCTTGGAGTTCATTGATGTCCACATGGGAGCCTTAGGATTGGGTGCTCCCTGAGCTTAAAATGAGGGTGGAAGGCATCAAAGATGTAGATTTTTCCAAATCAATAAATATAAATTATGTAGCTACAGTTAAGAAGTGGCAATGCAGGGAAAAAAATTTAAATCTTAGAGTAGAAGGAAGAATCCTTAGGGTGAAGAATGTGCTTTGGGGCCCAAGAGTCCAGAGTACATGTATCTGCCTGTTACAGGCAAAGTGCCAACCTCATTCTTCAACACTTCTACTCTCTGGGATTATGTTATCAGTGATGCAAAACACCATGTCTTCCATTTCTGCAACAAATGGACCTGAGCCATAATACAGAAATTTTCTTCCATGATTTTAAAACTTTGTTCCTTCCACTTTTTTCTATCTACTTTCTCTCCAGATGGTCACTAATAAAAAAAATTATTTTAAGAAATCAACAATTAGATTCCATTGGAAAAGAAGAATAAGATGGAAGTTTATTTAGCAAAAACTATATACAAAAAATTTAGTCGTGTTGAAAGATATTGGGCTGCTGGAGAGATATACTTTCATGGGATAGGCATGAATAATCATTTATTTATTCATTCAATCAATATTTATTGTCAGGCTCTGTTCTAGGTATGGGGAATACATAGTAAACAGAACCTACTCCCTGTCTGTGGACTTATATTCTAGCATAAATCTCAAATGAATAAAATTATAAAATATAATAAAAATTAGACGGGAGGGGCCTGAGTGATTCGCTCAACCTGAGTTTGGTCATATGGCCCCCTGAGCATGCCAGGAAGGCTTCCTGAGCAAAGCTAGGAGTAGCCCCTAAGCATTGGTGGGTGTGGTTAAAAAAAAAAGAGACAAAAAAGAAATTAGACGGCAGTAGAAATAATGAGAATGCAGCAGGAGATAGAGTAGAGAATAAAACATTGACTTACTGGTGGGAAAAACCTTGCCGAAATTTGAGCAAGGTTCCTGGCAAGATGAGAAATTAAATCAAATAAGCATACAGGAGAGACTATCTTGGAAAGAGAAACATCCAAGTTCTGAGATAGGGTGTATGGGATATTCTAGAAAAACAGGGAAGCTCAGGGGCTGGTTGGAGCAGAGTGAGCACCAGAGATAATGTTTTCATTATCTCTTTTCAGAGAGATGGGGAGATCTTCTAGAGGGGGAAGCCATGGAAGGTTTTTAGCAAATTTATAACACGAACTGGCCTACATTTAGAAAACAATATTCTTGCTAAATGGAAAATACTATTTTTTTGGGGGGGCCACACCCGGCTATGCTCAGGGGTTACTCCTGGCTGTCTGCTCAGAAATAGCTCCTGGCAGGCACGGGGACCATATGGGACACCGGGATTCGAACCAACCACCTTTGGTCCTGGATCAGCTGCTTGCAAGGCAAACACCACTGTGCTATCTCCCCGGGCCCGAAAATACTATTCTTGCTAAATATTCTTACTGAAATACTATTGGGAAGTAGGCCATTTAAAAGTCAATGTGAAAACCCAAACTAAAAATGACATTGATGGTGGCACTGACCAGGATGAGGTAAGTGGGGCAGTTTGGTATTGAAGAATGACAATAGTTTTTTGATTAACTGAACTTGAGTTCTGAAACAGACAAGTTCAATATAAGTACACAGATTTAGATCTAAGCAGCTGTAAAATAAAATCGTCATCAATTAACCAGAATGCAGGATGCAGGTTTGAAAGGGAGAAGCAGATCTGTGTTGGACATTTTGAATTTGAGAGATCTGTAGAAATCCAGGAAGAAATTCCAAGCAGGCAGCAGCTGGACATTAGAGTTAGAGCTTGAATCTGGATGGAAATAACTAGGGAGTTATCAATAACTTTTACAGAGATAAAGTAAGTATTAAAGAGACCAAGGGCATGAGTATAACTTGAAAAGTATTATTTGTAAGTATGTACTTACAAATATTACTTCTAATGTTGGTTGAATGAAGTATATACTTAGAAGAATTAACTTCTAAGATTCAAGTAGAGATGAACTTAGTGGTTAAGGGGCCAGAGATAGCAGAGAGGTCACTAAAAGAGTCTCCACTCACTGTGGAGGAGACACAACTCAACATACATGCTAGGATGGAGGAGTACTCTCAATATTGGACACATTCCCATAATGGAAAAAGAATCTCCCTCATTGAAAAGTTCCACAATGACAAGTGGGGTATAAACTAGGGTCTAATAATTTGATAAGTCTAAGTGAAGCATTAGAACAGATCCAACCATGTAGATATGATCTAGAATTACAAATCTGATGATTAAACCTAAGAGAATGAATAAGACATCAAACTAAATTGATGTATCCAACTGCCCTCCCAGGAACCTCTTTTGTGACTACGAGCATAATGCCATCATGTCCTACTTTGACTCACTAACTTTGTTTTGTTTTGTTTGTTTTTTGAGGGTCACACCTGGCAGCACTCAGGGGTTACTCCTGAGTATGCTCAGAAATCGCTCCTGGCAGGCTTGGTGGACCATATGGGATACTGAAACTCGAACCACCTTCCTTTTGCATGAAAGGCAAATGCCCTACTTCCATGCTGGCTCTTCGGTCCTCACTCCCTCATTTGAATTGCTCTGGTCTCCCATTTGTCAGTGTCAGGGCTCTCTTCATAAAAATGTCCTTGGTAATGAAAGGCAGCAACCAGTTCTATTGACCTACTTTGGGTAGGGAGTTTCCAAGCTGAACTCAGGAGACCCTGCAGAACCCTTCTTTCTATTCTTCAAAGCAATGGCCTGAAAGTGGAGGATATACTGCTCAGGTCTTACTGTGCCAGGGGTTAACTGAGTTCTGGATACTTCTGGGACTAAAATCAGTGATGTTTGGGGGAGCAGGTGGTGCCCCAAACTCAAACTGGAATCAACTGTATGTAGGACATATTTCATAATTCCTGTACGATCTGGGCTTCTGACCTCCTTGAATCCATCTTTCTTCCCTTGGTTCGCATGTCAAGCCACCATCTGGTTGTTCCTTCTGATTTTCTTTTTGACCACTGACATTTTTTTCCTTTCCTTAACCCTCTGTCCTTGTACACATATTTAAAAATTACTGTTCATTTCTCACCCTCTTAGAACTGATCTACACCTTCAACAAACAGAAGTTACAGTATAGTAGGACTCATCTATTGAGCAGTCTCTGTAGCAGTGATTCCACATATTTGTGAAAATAAGGGAGAAACATCCCTTGGGAACTCCCAAGTAGGGGCAGGCACTTTAGTCACTCAGAAAACTTTAGTTTTCAAAACATACTGAGTTCTTGTACTTCTGTAACTGTATTTGGCAGCTTCCATGGTCCCTTTGAGCTATTTTCCACTTTTCTCCCATTTGGCTCTGCGACCTGAGAGGTTGGCCTACATAGAATAAATCAACCAAGTTCTCTGGAATCAGGTTGAAATTGACCAATGGGAGGTCCCAAGAGGTGATCCAAGGACAACAGGAGTGACAGTTTAGCCTCCTATCTCTTTCCTTTCCAAGACATAATTTGTCAGTAGTTTTTTTCTCAACCAAAAGATAGAGCCCCTATTGAATAAGTCACAGGCCTGGCCATGAACCATTAAGCAATCTCTTCTCCATTTCTTTAGGACTCTGAATATTAAGGAGCTCCCTTAATATTCACTCACTCAAGTGCCTTGATAAACCTTGTGGTTTCTTTGTTTCTGGGCCATACTCGTGGTGCTCAGGGGTTACTCCTGGCTCTGTACTCAAAAACCACTGGCAGACAATGGAGGACCATATGGGATGCTAGAGATCGAACCTGAATCATGGCAAACATCTTACCTATTGTGCTATAGTTTCAGTCACCCCTCCTTGTTGGTTTTTTTAACCTTCATACTGCCCTTGATAATTGTCCTTTCATCCAGTTTTTTCTCCAACAGTTTGCTGAGGGGTAGAGGTGGTCCATATCTGTTGGGATCCTGACTTATGCTAAAAATATGGCATTTAAGGGGAGGGGTGTTACATGCTTACCCCAGAGGCAGATGGGAGAGAGGGAAATTGGGGACATTGATAAATGAGCACTGGTGAAAGGTGGTGTACCTTCTATGACTGAAATTTAATCATGAACAATTTTGTAATGACCGAACTTAAATAATTATTTAAAAAATAACAGCAGTGGAATGGAGTTTTTAAAATGTGGCATTTTGACAGAGACAGAAAGAGAAGTAAAATGCCTGCTCCAGAAGTGGTACTTGGACACTGTGTTGGAAAATATGCACTGATGAAGGGTAGCGTACATTCTATGTCTAAAACTCAACCATGAACAATTTTGTATTCACAGTGCTTAAATAAAGTAATTATTAAAAAATAATAGATCAGTGGAATAAAGTCTTAAAAATGTGACATCTGTTGGTGTCCAATCTTGGAGTGATTTTCACTTCCTCATTTGCTGTATCTCTGTAGTTAATATTACTACTAATTAACTAACAAACTGATTTTTTTTATTCTAAGCATCTTCTAGTTTCTGCCTTTGGTACTTCATACCTTGCACTAAATCACAACTCAAATCACCTGTGGAGAAGCAGGTTCACCAAAATTTTTTTGTTTTGTTTTGTTTTGTTTTGGGGCCAAACCCAGGGACGCTCAGAAATCACTCCTGGCTTGGGGGACCATATAGGACATATAGGACACTGGGGCATTGAACTGCGGTCCGTCCTAGGTTAGTGTGTGCAAGGCAAACACCCTACCATTTGCACCACCACTCCAGCCCCAGGTTCACCTAAACTTTACGTATACACTTTCTATGTTCTCTCAGCTTTGACTCCTACCACTAGTGAAATGATTTATTCTGTTTTTCCAAGTCTTTTCTGATGCCTAGGACAATATGCTTAGCCTGTGTAGTCTGGCTGCTTCACTGTTGTATTTGTTGGTCAACTTCCTGTGACCGGACACATGGGTTTTCAAGTATGGTGGGTTCATCCACCCCTCAAGTCATTACCTGGTCATTGCTGACAGGGAGTGGTTTTGGAATGAAGAATGTGAGAAAACTGTCTGCTTATAAGCCTTACTACATTTTACATGAAACTATTTGCAAAATAATACCTTCATCATAGAATTGCTATCAGGCCTTAAAGAAAATAATGAATATTTATTATCTGACTGAAAGCTCTGAAACTGCTCAATAATTAGTGGCAATTATTTCAATGACCCCATTTTGCTTCTCTTATCTTAACCTCATTAACACTCTCAACAACCCTGTGAAATTGGCAAACAGAAATTATCCCCTTTTTACAGATGAAGAAATCGGGGTTCAGACAGTTACCTAAAACTACAAAGTTACGAAACACCTGTAGTCTAACCTGAGCTCTAGTGTCTAGATTCCTCTGCCCTCCTTTGTTTAGTCCACTTCTTATCAAATCAATTGTCTCCTCATCACTTTAACAAGAGTTAAAGTGATGCAGTTTCTTCAACCAATGAAAAACATGGAACTTATGTTCTAATTTGAAATATTTTAAACACATAGAAAATCTCATGTAACAATAAAGCCCCATATAGTCCCCAATCAGCTCTAACCAAATCTAACATTGTCTCCTATTTTCTTCATAATTTTTGGAAAACAAAAGACTTTACATATTTTTCCATGGATATCTTCCTGACCTGACATTCATTTCTATTTTGCCTCCTTCCCAAAGGAACCCCCTTCCTGAACCAGATATATTTTTATTTAGAAGTACTTAGATATTTATTCTATTATTAGTTTATTTGTGTAAACCCATGATCTGAAGTAACATTGTTGCACATAGTTTTAACTTTTATATCCATGGGATAAAAAAAAAATATATCAGTACATTTTAAAAGTACAAAAGGAGGGCTAGAGCAATAGCACAGCAGGAGGGCATTTCCCTTGTATGCAACTGAACCAGGACAGACCCAGATTTGATTCCTAACATCCCATATGGTTCCTGGAGCTTGCCGGGAGTGATTTCTTAGTGCAGAGCCAGGAGTAACCCCTGAGCGCCACAGGGTGTGACCCAAGAACAAAACAAAACAAAAAGTACAAAGAGATATCTCAGCTATTGAAAACAATTTTTTTCAAATATAGAACATAATATTTTTGATTCAGTGTTATACCCCATATTTAGTGGCTATTCCTGAGGAGTAATTTGGGGAACCTTATGTGGTACCAGGGTTAAACTGGGATTGGCTACAACCAAAGAAAGTGCTATACTTTTTGTAGTATCTCTCTAGTCCAGAAAAATATTTTTTAATTGTGAAATGGGCTCTGAGAAAATTCTTCTGGTAAGCCATGAACTAATATAATGTATATCTGTATACAAATATGTGGAAGATGTCATAGGGGAACTATTTTATCATAAGCATCTCCTCAATATTTCTCTAAGTTAAATAAAATGGGCCTGATGTTACCTGATACTTTTTCTACATTTTATTCTGTTAGTTTCTTTTTTTTGGGGGGGGGGTCACCCCCGGCAGTGCTCAGAGGTTACTCCAGGCTCTGCACTCAGAAATCTCCTCTGCTCAGAAATAGCTTCTGGCAGGCACGGGGGACCATATGGGATGCCGGAATTAGAACCACTATCCTTCTGCATACAAGGCAAACAAGGCAAACACCTTACCTCCATGCTATCTCTCCAGCCCCTAATCTGTTAGTTTCTTTTGAAGCAACTGTGATCCCACGTGTAGTGGATTGAAATATTCAAATTCTGACTCTCAACCCTATAAAAATGACTTAATTTGAAAAGAAAAGATATCTTCAGTCCAATAAAATTCTCAAGAAGTGATTGATCTGGACTTATTAAACCCATTAACCTTAAGCGCACCTTAAATCTATTAACATGTGTTTCTATAAGATGAGCAGAAGAGGGCCCGGAGAGATAGCACAGCGGGGTTTGCCTTGCAAGCAGCCGATCCAGGACCAAAGGTGGTTGGTTCGAATCCCGGTGTCCCATATGGTCCCCTGTGCCTGCCAGGAGCTATTTCTGAGCAGACAGCGAGGAGTAACCTCTGAGCACCGCTGGGTGTGATCCAAAAAACAAACAAACAAAAAAAAAAAAGATAGCAGAAGACACTGGCCAACAAGAAGAACCATGAGTTGCATGTTCAAACCAGGCCAGTTCTATAGATGAACTCTTTTTTCTTTTTTTTTCTTTTTTTTTTTTTTTTTTTTTTGGTTTTTGGGCCACACCCTGTGACGCTCAGGGGTTACTCCTGGCTATGCGCTCAGAAGTTGCTCCTGGCTTCTTGGGGGACCATATGGGATGCCGGGGGATCGAACCGCGGTCCGTCCTAGGCTAGCGCAGGCAAGGCAGGCACCTTATCTCTAGCGCCACCGCCCGGCCCCTGAACTCTTTTTTCAAACAAGATGTAAACTTGTAAGCCTTGAAAGATTCTGGGTATATCAGCCATGTAGCAGAAAGTTGGCTGTCTTGGGAGGAGAGGGTAGACCAAATCCCCATTTAGCCAAAGCCACATCTGCTGTATCCATCACCCAGAATTGCCATTTTGCCAATGGCTCTGCCTCATCACCCCTCTATGATTTCTTTTAGGGACGCTAATCTAACCAAACTTCAAGTACTCTAGTATTTGGGCTGTTATCACCAGGGCTTTTTGGAGCTAGTAGAAACCTTCTTCCCATATCTTTCTTATTTCAGGAAGCCTGGCAGCTGAGGACATGCCCCTAAAAGCTACAGTATCAGTAATCAGTATCAGTAATAGTGCTTTGAATTTCTGCACAACTTCATTTGTTTGATTATATCTTCCTATAGAAACACACCAATTTAAGAGAATGAACAACTAACAAGAGCTTACTACACTTGATCTTAGCCAAAAGGCCGAAAAGCGATAACAAGAGTTTACTAAACCTTCTGCAATTGTATTAATTATTTCACTGGAGATACAATAATTTTTACAAATGTGTTTTTTCTTTATCTTTTTAAAAAATACCATTCTTCTCTTACTTTTCCTTTTTATTTTTTTCTTTCTATTCTTTTTTTTTTTTAAATAACTTTGCTCTCACTTATCTGAAAAATACATTATGGTCTACTATGTCAACTATGTGATGGATTTTCTTTAAATAAAGGAAGAAGAAAGAAAGGAAGAAAGAAAGGAAGAAAGAAAGAAAGAAAGAAAGAAAGAAAGAAAGAAAGAAAGAAAGAAAGAAAGAAAGAAAGAAAGAAAGAAAGAAAGAAAGAAAGAAAGAAAGAAAGAAAGAAAGAAAGAAAGAAAGAAAGAAAGAAAGAAAGAAAGAAAGAAAAGAAAGAGAGAGAGAGAGAAAGAAAGAAAGAAAGAAAGAAAGAAAGAAAGAAAGAAAGAAAGAAAGAAAGAAAGAAAGAAAGAAAGAAAGAAAGAAAGAAAGAAAGAAAGAAAGAAAGAAAGAAAGAAAAGGAACATGAGGTTATAGAACCTAAAACTGAAGAAAGAGATTTGAGTCATCTGCCATAAGTCAAGGAACTCATGGAACAAATAGAAGTTGGATGAAACTAAAGCTTTAGCTCCAGAGGGACATGTACCCATTGACACCTAAATTTCAAATTTGGGCCTCAAGAATGGTGAAAATCACTTTTATAATAGATTATGCCACCTATTTTATGTCAATTTGTTACAGTTGTCCTTGAATCTCATAACACCCTGACTAACACCCCTTAATGAAAGTAGCTTTCCTTTGCCCATCCAGCTCATTCCAGCTGGAGAGCAACTCTGGTCTCATCCACTCTGACCTTGAGCCATCCTCTCAATGCTTGCAAACAATGGGTTGGCAACCACTGTGCTTCCTTTGTGACAGACAGATGTTACCAGACCTTCCCATACTGTCATCCTAATAGCTCACTCATGTTGGAAGAATCCATGATGAAAGAAATGTGGCCTAGAACAATGAACAGAGCCCACCCTTGCATGACGAGTGGAAGACAAGGGCAGCCCAACCTGCATTAATTTACCCACCCATCATGGTGACTAGCCCGGAAATGCCATCTGTACACAACACTTCTTTTAAAAGATCAAATAGTACTTAAAGGGCTCCTACAAGTTGGGCCACAGATGTTAACAATGAGATGGAAATTCTTCTAAAATTTCCTCAAGTGAGCCAATAAAAGCATTCATTTGAATCTGTGGGTTAAACAACATGTTTGGGGTCTGAGAAGTTATTCTTCATTCACAGATTTCCAGCATGACTAATTTACTATAGCATAGCATTTCAGGATAGTTGTCAATAAAACACATAATGACATAATCCAGAGATAGCTATGGAAAAATGAAGAACTGTGCTCCCTCCAGCTTACTCTTGCCTCATTCCTCTTCTCCTGAGTCTAGGTTATGTCCCACATATCTGAGCCTACCCCTGCTCTAATATCAGATCATTCTAAGTGGGGAAGCCATGGAACATAAAGAGCACAGAATCAACTGATGAAAGACCTGGCTTCACATTACTCTTCTGTTTCTTCACAAACAGAAAAAATGTCTTTCATTGCTATCTTAGCATAAACTGGGGCAGCTAAATGTTCTTCTTTAATTAACTCTCTAACTTTAACTAACAGCTAATGATTGCTTAACTAACACCCACATGAGACTGCATCTATGCAAACAGAGCGTGTAGTTGTATTTTGTAAATTATAAAGCAATACACATTGGCAATAGGAGTTGCTTATTTGGCAACCATCATGTCTGGGCAAATGCTAGATTCTCTACATTTATCACATATAAATAATCCTTAACAAACTGAAATATAGGTGTCATCATTGACTTTTACCCCCTGAGGAATAAGTCAAGAGTTCAAGTAGTTAAATTATGCCAGGCCTCACAACAGTAGATGAAGTAGCAGTGATATCAAGTTCATGGTTCTCTTATTATGTTACAATGCCTCAAAGTAAAATCCCATATTCAGATTCACTCAGATGACTATGTCTCATCTAAAGAAATTATTATTAAAAAATAAATAGGAGGGGCCCAGAGAGATAGCACAGTGGTGTTTGCCTTGCAAGCAGCCGATCCAGGACCAAAGGTGGTTGGTTTGAATCCCGGTGTCCCATATGGTCCCCAGTGCCTGCCAGGAGCTATTTCTGAGCAGACAGCCAGGAGTAACCCCTGAGCACCGCTGGGTGTGGCCCAAAAACCAAATAAATAAATAAATAAATAAAATAAAAATAAAAAATAAATAGGAGAGGGCCTGAGAGATAGCATGAAGGTAAAGCATTTGCCTTGCATGCAGGAGGTCAGTGATTCAAATCCCGGCATCCCATATGGTCCCCGAGCTTGCCAGGAGCAATTTCTGAGCATAGAGCCAGGAGTAAGCCCTGAGAGCATCTGGGTGTGACCCAAAAATCAAATAGATAGATAGATAGATAGATAGATAGATAGATAGATAGATAGATAGATAGATAGATAGATAGATAAGAGGCCAATAGTTTGGCTCTAAGAGCTAGTGTGAAAGCATGTATACGAGAGTTCTGAGTCCATCCATGGCACTAAACAGTACCCCAGTACTACAGGGTATGACCCCTAGAGTCACTCCTAAGCATTTCCAGGTACTACCTATCACCACTACAAACTAAAATTAAGAACAGAAAAGAAGGAACATCAACAATGGAGACATTCCAGAAACTAGGACAAGCAACCAAAGACCCGATGCAAGGAGGATCTGCTGAAGTCTTATAATGGCCCACTTGGAATTATGTGCCAGAAAACTCTTTGTGGTAGTGCTGCTTATTGCTGCCATCTCTCCTGTTTCTGATTTTAAAACCACTGCTATTGTTAATTCAGCAGTCACAATGTATTTATATCATGGCAAAAACACCTGGACTAATGCTGTTGACTCACATACCATAACACAGAGCTACCAAAAGCTCAGATATCAGAGTGCCACACACACTTAGTCTCTTAAGGGCATCTGGAGTTTTGGTTTTTTAAGTGTGGATGGGACATGGTTCCTCCAGGGAAGGATTTGGCCAAAGGAGGAGCAAAATCAGAATAGGAAAAGAAGGGGAGAGGGAAGGATTAGCAAAGCAAGTTAAGTTTGCATTCAAGGTTCAATCTTATACATCCCAACTCAGTACCCAATTCAGAATCCCAATTCAGCAAGCAAAACACAAACTTTAAAAGCTTCTGATTTTGTTTGTGAGACACACCCATAGTGAGTGGAACTTATTCCTAACTTTGTACTCAGGTATCATTCTTGATGTGTATATGGGATACCAGAGATTAAACCTTGGTAGGCTGCAGGCAAGGCAGGTGCCCTACCCACGGCACTATCACTCCAGCCCCCCAAAGCTTAAAAAACTTATGATTGGCCCTGTCTATTCTAATTCAGGATCATGAATTTGTGGATGAAGAAATCTTGAGACATCATAGGTTTGAGTCCCGAACTTCAGAACTTATGGTTGGGTTCTGAGAGGCATTAACAAAATAAGTCTGCATGAATTTGATTATATTCACCATATATATATTGTTTTGGGGCCACATATGGCAATACTTGGAGCTTACTACTGGCTCTTTGCTCAGGGATTATTTCTGATGGGCTCTCAGGACCATATCTTGAGACAGTATCATCTTTGATTTCCCAGATGAACTTAGAGGCATTGGTGAACCTGGTAAGAAGTCAAAGAAGAGAAAATATGGGTAGAAAAGTAAGAGATAACATGAACATGGAGGCAGAGGTTGAAGAGATGCACCATAAGCCAGGGAGCATGGCAGCAACCTCAAACTGGAGAACCAGAAAATAGATTCCCCTCAAGTCTCTGGCAGTCCTATAACTTAGTTCTTTGTTGTGCTCTCCAGAGCAGTGAAAGAGTGTTTTATTATTTAAGTCACAGTACCATGGGAGAAACTTGTTAGAGGAGTCACAACAAAGTTAAGACTCTAGAAAAATGTACTTTTGATCCATATGCTAGGGTTTCTGCCTTTGCTTTCTAAGCAAAAACTGGAGTAGTTAAAATTCTTTAGCTCTCCAACACCCAACCCCCCTCACAAGAAGACTTTCCAAATATGATCATTTTAGCACAGCATTCAACACTTTTTTTGGGGGGGGCCACACCCGGCGATGCTCAGGGGTTACTCCTGACTGTCTGCTCAGAAATAGCTCCTGGCAGGCACGGTGTCCATAGGGGACACCGGGATTTGAGCCAACCACCTTTGGTCCTGGATCGGCTGCTTGCAAGGCAAACGCCGCTGTGCTATCTCTCCGGGCCCAGCATTCAACACTTCTGCCTGAATCTCTCTCCCTCACCAGCAGTGTGCTTTGCTACATGAACAGCAAAATCATTTTTTGTTGTGATTTTCTGGTTTGGAGTTGCACGAGTAGCACTGGGAACTCCTTTTACACGGTGCTTGAGGAAGACTTCCCTCTGTGCTTGGAGACGTCAGGCATGCATAGAAATCAGTGCTGAATACAAAGCATGTACTCAGCTTTCTGAGCCATCTTCTTGGCCCAAGCATGACTACCTTTAAAGGGGAAGTGTGTTCACCCAAGTCAAGTTGTTCTCAGTGACCTGATCCCCAAATCTGGTTCCAGGTTTGTCTCGGCTGACCCCAGGTCATCAGTTTCTGGTTGATGAAGGGCTGTCGTGGTGAACAACAAGATATAGAACATGCAAGTTGGGGGCAGGGAGTATGACCCAGAGGAGGTGTCAGCTGTGACAAGGATCTGAGTCAGAAACGATGTCCCCCTCCAGCCATGGGCCAAACCCACTCAGTAAATAAATTCTGCATTACACAGGCTATGTGTCTCTTTGTCTGGGTCTGTGGATCTAGGCATTGGACCAAACCCACAGCCCCCTCTCTGTGACAAACAGTGGTGGTAGTACAAAGATTGCCATTCACCCTTCTAGCCGGTTATGTTTTAGAGAAATACTTAAAGTCTTTGTGCAAATCAAATTTAAGGGCACTTTTACAGATAGGGGCCATTTCTAGTTCACTCGTTTTCAGCTCTAAATAATCAACAGCCAGAAGGCTCAGATGCATTACTTCTACCAAAGCATCTCAGAGCTTTTCTCTGAGCATCCTGAGCACTGAGTGAGGGTGAGCAGGGGACTGGGAGTTGGTGATTGTTAGAGGTAAAGGGAGAGGCTGATTTTATATTTAGTTAAGAGATAACATTCAGGGGCCGGATAGATAATATGGTTGGTAAAAGATTTTTTGTGTATGCACTGACCCAGATTCAATCCCTGATAGCTCAGATGGTCCCCCAAGCTTGCCTGGAGTGATTTATGAGTACAAAGTCAGGAATAGGCCCTGAGCACTACCAGGTATGATCCTCCCCCAAACCAACAACAAACAGCAAAAGAGAGCATATTAGAAACCCTAAACTGCAACGGTTTTGGAAAACAACACTTCTTATCACACACAATGCATCCTTGCTAGAGTCTCTGGAAACCAATGTCCTTCTGAAAAGAATTTCCTGGAATACTCTGAGACTTCTAAAATACCATTAGAATAACTAGAGACAAGTCTACCACCTCCTATCCCAGCCACCTCCAAGGATCTTTGTTCCAGGCAAGGAAGCAAGAAATAATTGAAACTGATTCTAATGTTCTTTCTTGCATTTCCATTGATGGAGCTGAAGCTGCAAGAGCAATGAGTCAAATAGATATTATGCTGGTTATCAGACAGTGCCATCTGTATTGGGAAGATCACTTGTGTAACAGGCTGATATCCTTGGGAGGCCACAGGAATTCAATTTCCTCTTTCTAGACACTTTCTCCTCCTATAAGCAAAGACTCAGAGGCATTTATAAGCATTTATAAGCATGAAGAGGTCTGAATATCTTTCCACTTCCTCTCCCTGTCTGGAAGCTTTCCTGCACACCTAGTCAGCCAGTCTCTCTTATTCACCATGTGGTCTCCATCTAAATGTATAATAATAATAAAAATTAAAAATAATAATAATAATAATAATAGTAAATACGAAGATAGCCCATGCCATGGGCTCAGGATCCTCGGTGCCCCTTCCATGGTCAGGCTACAAGCCAGGAGGTGAATATTGTTATAACACCTACTTCCTAGAAAGAAAAATGAGGCAGAGAGGTTAGTTAGTATCCTGGATACCTTTTGGGGTAAACTGCTTCCAACATCCTTAACCACAATTTTTGTCTTTAGGCATATAAAGTAACGTTCATAGGTTTGGGAGATTAAGATATAGAAATAAATGGTAGGCCTGGTGGGAGTGGGGTGATCATTTATTTCATTGTGATCTTTTTTGTTGTTGTTGTTTATTTTTGGATTATACCCAGCAGCGCTAGGGGTTACTCCTGGCTCTATGCTCAGAAATAGCCCCTGGCAGGCTCGGGGGACCATATGGGATGCCAGAATTTGAACCACTGACCTTCTGCATGCAAGGCAAATGCCTTACCTCCATGCTATCTCTCCAGCCCCAGCTCAACATGATGAACTACATATCAGTTTCCCAACTATACCTAAGGAGGAATGGATACTCTAAGGGATCTGAGACCCTTTAGTGTGTTTTCCATCTGAAGATAAATTTGGGCTATTTGTATAGGATTGCTGGCCATTTTAGTGTTATTATATGGCCTCTAGCAGCTGAATCACCAGCAAAGATTTATTTCTAAATAGAAAAGAGGTGGGGGAAGTTCCTCCACTCCAGCGTCCACTCTTTCCATTGTTTTTTGGGTCACACCCAGCAGCGCTCAGGGGTTACTCCTGGTTCCATGCTCAGACATCATTCCTGGCAGGCTCGGGGACCATATGGGATACCGGAATTCGAACCAATGACCTTCTGCATGAAAGGCAAACACCTTACCTCCATGCTATCTCTCTTGCCCCAGGATCCACTCTTTCTGAATGGACTCCATCAGTAGCATATGAAGATGTGTGAAGATCCCAGAGCTGGTAAATTAACTGAATCTAAACCATTTCCATCCTGAGTGCATTGACCACTATCATAGAAGTGAAGTCAGAGATTGTGGGTGATCAATCGTCCCTGACCATTGTGTGGTTTGAGCCGTGCATACTCAGCCAATCTGCCTGATTTCATATATTTGGAGGTGTTTTGTTTTGTTTCTGAGCCACATCTGGTTGTGCTCAGAATCACTTTTGGTGTTGCCGAGGAAATCATGTACTGCCAAGGTCTGAACCCTGGTTGGCCACGTGCAATGCAAGTACCTTGATCCCTGCATCATTTCTCCAGTCCAATAAATATTCCATGTGCAGCAATAAGGATATAGAGCCTTATATCTGATTATAAACACAGATTCTCTGACGATGAACTGTGTCCCCATAACTCTCATCCTTTCAAAGCACTCTTACCCTCCTCTCTGGGTATCCTCTACCAGAGTCCACCTCTCTCAACATCCTTCTTGAAGCTTGACTGAGTCTTACTGGCTGGCTGAGGAAGTTCTCCCTGAAGACTTGTCATGGAAACTCAGACTCCAGGGGGTGAGCCAAATTTACACTAAAGAGGTGTCACTGGGTGTTTCACTAGAATCTGAGCACTTAGGGTCAGAAAAGCAGGAAGCAGAGTAGAGATGAGGTAGCATCTGCATGAAAGCATAAAGAATTTGTTTGCTGCTTTGTGGCCCTCAGGCAATATTTCACAAATAGTTCCTCCATATTCATAATGTTAAATGGATAAAGGGATACACACTACCCAGTCCAAGCTTCCATAGAGAAAAAATGTAATGCAATAAAAACCAGTGATTTTATGGTTTTAAAGAAATTAAAATTGCATTTCTAGCATTTCATCCATACAAGGAAACCTCATTTTATTTATTTAAAATTTTTTTATAGAGGTCACAACTAGTTGATCTCTTCTAGTGTCTAGGCAGCCATTAGTTCTAGGGGATCACATCGCTATGTGGAAGCACTGTGAGGAGTAGAGAAACATAAGAAAAGGGGGTTGAGTTTAGGGTCTTTGATATGCCAAGTGTGTGTATTATCACACTGGTACCTGAAATTTCTTTCTTTCTTTTTTTTTTCTTTTTTTTTTTTTTCGGGCCACACCCGTTTGATGCTCAGGGGTTACTCCTGGCTAAGCGCTCAGAAATTGCCCCTGGCTTGGGGGCACCATATGGGACGCCAGAGGATCGAACCGCGGTCCTTCCTTGGCTAGCACTTGCAAGGCAGACACCTTATCTCTAGCGCCACCTCGCTGGAAAATTTCACTTTTTATACCAAGTTAGAAAATATTGTTTTGAGAGAAAGCATTTGAAAAGATCAACACCCATCCATGATAAAAAATAAATAAATAAATAACTTCTCAACAAGATGGGAATTGAAGGAAATTTTCTCAATATAGTCAAGGCCAATTACCACAAATGCCCAAGGCAAATATTAAACTAATTGGAGAAAAACAAAAAGCCTTTCCTCTAAGATCTGGTACAAAACAAGGTTGCCCCCTCACCACTTCTATTCAACATAGTACTGGAAGCTCTTACCATAGCAATTAGGCAAGAAAAAGATATCAAGGGCATCCAAATAGGAAAAGAAGTTGAACTCTCACTGTTAGCAGATGACATGATACACTATTTAGAAAATTTTAAAGATTCTACCATAAAACTTCTAGAAACAATAGATTTGAATAGGAAAGTGGCAGGCTATAAAATTAACACTCAAAAATCCATGGTGTTTAATATACAAATAATGAAAGAGAAGAAAGAGAAATTACAAAAACAATTCATAATTGTGCCTCAGAAAATCAAATAACTTGGAGCCAAATTAATTAAAGAGGCAAAAGACCTATGCAAACAAAACTATAAAACACTGCTTCAGGAAATAAAAGAGGATAAAAGGAAATGGAAACATATACCCTGCTCATGGATTGAGAAAATTAACTTAATTAAAATGGCAATACTTCCCAACGCATGGTATAGATTTAATGCAAACCTTCTAAGGATACTCAAAGAAGTGGATCAGACATTCTTTTTTTTTTTTTTTTTTTGATCAAACATCCTTAAAATTTATTTGGAACAATAAATGCCCACAAATGACTAAAACAATCCTTGGAAAAGAAAATGGGAGGCATTACTTTGCCCAACTTTAAATTGTACTATAAATCAACATTCATCAAAACAGCATGGTATTGGAACAAAGACAGACCTTCAGATCAATGGAATAGACTTGAGTATTCTGAGACTGACCCTCAGGTATACAACCAATTAATTTTTTTTTTTTGGTTTTTGGGCCACGCCCAGTGACATTCAGGGGTTACTCTTGGCTATGTGCTCCGAAATCACTCCTGGCCTGGGAGACTATATGGGATGTGGGGGATCCAACCGAGGTCCATCCTGGGTTAGCCGAGTACAAGGCCCTACCACTGTACTATCTCTCTGCCCCACAACCAATCAATCTTTTAAAGAGGCAACAATTACAAGATAGAGCAAGGAAAGCCTCTTCAACAAGTGGTGTTGGGAAAACTGGTCAATTACATGCAAAAAGACCTCTTTAAGACCATGCCTTTAAGACTCAGACCTCTCTTTAACACCATGCACAAAGATCAAATAAAAAATGGATTAAATACCTTAGTATCAGACCTGAAACCATAAGGTATATAGAGGAAAACATAGGCAAAATATTCTATGACATTGAGATTAAAGGCATTTTCAAGGTGAAAACACCACTGTCCAAATAAGTGGAAGTAGAGATGAACAAATAGAACTACATTAAACTGAGAAGCTTCTGCATTTCAAAGGAACAGTAATTTGGATACAAATGCTACACACTGAATGGGAGAAACTATTCATGCAATAACCATCTGATTAAAGGACTAATATTTAAAATACATAGAGTACTGGCAGAACTTAACAAAAATAGTACCATCTTACCTCATTAAAAATGGAGAGAAGAAATAAACAGACATTTCCTTAAAGAAAAAAATACAAATAGCCAAAAGCACATGAAATAAAATGCTCCCCATCACTAATCATCAGGGACATGCAAATTGAAACAGTAAAAAGGTGTCATCTCACACCACAGAGACTGGCACACATCATATAGAACAAGAACAACCAGTACTTGTGTGAATATGGGGAGAAAGGAACTCTCATTCACTGCTGGTGGAAATGCCATCTAGTCCAACTTTTCTGGAAAACAAAATGCCCTCTGCACTTTTATATCCATAGCAGCATTCTTTACAATAGCCAGAATCTGGAAGCAACCCAAGTGCCTGACAACAGATGAGTGGCTAAAGAAACAGTGGTACATATGCACAATGAAATACTATGTAGCTGTGAGGAAAAGTGAAGTCATGAAATTTGCTTATACATGGATGGACCTGGAGAATATTATACTGAATGAAATGAGTCAGAGGTAGAGGGAAAAGCGTAGACTAATCTCACTCATCTGTGGAATGTAAGGAAAATAAAAATAAAAAGATACCGTGAGGAAGATATCTAGAGGCAATAGGTGAGGATTAGGGGGACCAGTCCATGGTAAGAAGCTTGCAACAAAGAGCAGAGAGTGCAGTTTAAGTAGAGAAGGGTCTAATATGAAAGGAACATTCATGGCACCCCTCCATTAGCAATAGTGCAAACCACAATGTCAAAGAGAGAGAGAGAGAATAATATAAAATGCCTGCCCCAGAAGCAGGTGGCAGAGGGTAGAAGGGAGGGAAGAGAACATCAGGAAGGTGAGAAGGAAGCTGTTGCTGTTGGTGAGAAATATGCCCTGGTGAAGGTTACATACATTGTTTTCACATTGTTCAATTATGAACAACTGTATCTGTGAAAAAATAAACTGTAGTATGAATCAAAAATCTATAAAATACCATTTTGCATTTAAAACCTGTAGACCAATGAGACATCTCTTTTAATGGCACATGATAGATTATATACAGCACGTCACTGAAGCTTAAACTTTGTGTCCTTGGCTATCTGGCTAATATTTTTATATCATGGTTATAGTTTCTTCTTATTGGAGAAGAAAAGTAAAGTCTAGACTGAATCTTAAAAGTCTGGCTACAAAGGGGATGCAAAGAGATAGTGGTGAAGAAAATTTGGCACCCTGGAAGTAAGTATGACATTGTATTTCTAAAACATTAACATTTAAATCATGTATCTTAATAAAAATGTGAACGTTATTAAATACATTTTTCATGACCATATTAGAATATAATTTAAAAGTAGCATTCAGGTCCTTGCAGAATTTGGGGAGCACTACAAGCTTAGGGTACTGTTTTACTTAAAATAAAGCAAATGATGCTATTATTTTCTAATTTTTCTTTAGTCCATCAGTCACCATTTACCTTGAAAAGCTCTAATTGGACTTGAATAGGTTTGTAATGAAGGAAATGCAACCTGGGTTTTAAACACATTTAGATCCTAATCTAGAAACTAAATTTAAAACACCTCCACTTTGGAGAAGTGGGTGACTGTAGATTATTAGTTTGTACAACAGGGCATAAAAGGACTGCCAAGGAGTTCAAATAGTTTATGATATAGATTTTGCAGCCTCTTTCATAAAATTAACCCCTAATTCTAAACTTAAATGTCCCAGCAATGTCAAGCTGACATATAATGTCTCCAAGTTTTCTCTCAAATTACTCTCTGGTCATGAACCTTTAAGAACAACAGGAGCTGAAATGGTGGCGCAAGCAGTAGGGTGTTTGCCTTGCACATGCTAACCTAGGACAGGCCTCAGTTCAATCCCCGGCGTCCTATATGGTCCCCCAAGCCAGGATCGATTTCTGAGTGCAGCAGAGCCAGGAGTAACCCCTGAGTGTCACTGGGTGTGGCCCCAACACAAAAAAAACAAAAAACAAAAAACAAAAATCAGACCAGCACCAGCCTACAGACAAATCTCACATCAAATACCTTCTTTTTTTTTTTTTTACAGATTTATTTATTTATTTAACAAATATATGGACCACTCATGTATCAGGTACCTAAGGTAGCATTGTGAGGATGCCAGAGAAGCTCTTTACTGTCCTACGACTACAACTAAGGGGAAGATGATATTTTTAATGCAAAGTAGAACAGATGATGACCATTCTAATTTAGCAACCAAATGTCATTGTATTTCACTAATATCAATTTTATCTATTCTTATTGATCTACCAAATTCTTGTGTTTTGTTCACCACCAGGGTAATGGTTATATAAGGACCATTAGTCATGTCCTAAAACTGAGAGACTGGTTGATTGACAAAAGTGGATACTGGGTCCAGAGGGTTCTTATTTGCCTTTGGTTCCAGATCAGTACAGGCTCTGAATTACCATTGCCACATCTATTCCAGAAATAACACCAGAAGGAGTCTGCAGACGCAATTTGTGGCCTGGCTACAATTTGGATTTGAGCTTCTAGTGAAATTCAGTCCAACTATCATTACTCCAAAGATGCACGTTTAGAATAAAGGCTAAGTGTCTCCAGTCTTGAATTGATACCTGAAAACCCAAACAAATATTTGCAGTAATACTCTCCTAAATTTATCTGATGATTTTCACTGTAACCTATCATTGATGCTAATTTTTTTCAAAGCAAGCAGTTTTTGTTTTTTTTTAACCTATGAATGTGCATTCAGGAAATGGAAACTTGAGCACCTCTTCAACTGAGTAGTTGCTCTGGAAAATTCCAGCTTTTTATATTCTGATGGGGATGGTCCTATTCTAGATTTTGCCAAAGCAATGCCTTTAGAAAATCCATTAATTGTGTTAAATGGATCTGGGCATCACCAGCTATCATCTAAGCACCTACCCTGGCTGTTAGCGGAAGAAGAGGGACAGTGCTGTTTCACTAGAGGGTATACCTGCCTTCGACTTAGTGACTATGACACAACAATGAGACTTGACATTACAGAGTGAGTGCTACCTACTGCTGTCAGTGAGAAAGGAAAGCTCATCTGTAATGTGGCACTGCAACATTCTCTGATCATTTTTTTCCTGTGCTTACTTGTAATTTATAAAAATAATAGACAATCTGTATTTGATCACCCAACATCCTTAAGCCCATCGCAATCAGTCAAAGCTGATCTAGGATCTGATTATCTTTATCAGTGATTGATTTAGAGTAGTCCTGGGAACCAATTCTGAGTACTGAGAAAACAGGAAGTCTGTGAGGGTGGCGACCTCCAGACAAGGCACATGATCTTGGAGACTCTTCATTTGTATCATCTTTGAAGAGCTGTCTTGAGCAATACATGAGCTATCATGATGATTACATGTTTTATGATGATAAAGAAGAGGCTGGAAGTAAAATGGAGTCATATTTCTCCAGGACAGTTAAATTTTTATTTTTAATCTGCAGACCTTTTTATATTCCAGTATTATCTAGAGCCAAAAGATTTTTGTTTATGTGGTATATCTGTTAATATTGACCATATTAGAAAATAAAACAAAAAATGACATTCAACTTGTCAATGAAAAATTTAATAGTAAAAGAGCACATTTTAATAAAAACTATTTCAGAATTAAAACAATACTGTAAAATAAGTGACAGTGTTTTCCCTTTTATGAAAATGTCCTTAACATCTGATGTAATGGAAGACACACAGGTTCTGTGTTTATTGATACAATTGATTTAATTGTGATGTACAGCAGATAAACAATAGGATTTTGTTCCAATGCTGATGAGCAAACAATAGACTATGTCGCATCAGGCTGTGTCAGAGTTTTTGCACATTCTCCCCAGGTCTCTGTGAGGTGTCTCTGGGCATTTCTGTTTCCTCCAACACCCCAAAGATTTGTATATAAGGTTCATTGGCAGCTCACAGTTGTTCCCTTGGGAATAAGTGAAGCATGTGCAGTATAATTTTTGAAGGTAGGAACCTGTAATGAACCCCATCCTACCACCTAAACTTCTGAAGAACAAGCAAACTAGGGCCAGAGAGATAGCACAGCAATAGGGCAGTTGCCTTGTGCGCGTCCTCCAATACAGGACTGACAGTGGTTCGAATCCTGGCATTCTATATGGTTCCCGTGCCTATGAGAGATTTCTGAGCATAGAGCCAGGAGTAACCCCTGAGCGCTGCCAGGTGTGTCCCAAAAACTAAACAAACAAACAAACAAAAAAGAAACAAAAAAGAGAGAGAACAAACTGAAAATGGATTAATTAAAAAGAGAAATAATTGTTTAAAGTTAGAAGTACTGGAATCATTACTTAGGGCTTTGGTGACTTTTCTGGATGGAGAGACATATAGACAGACAGAATAGATAGATAGATAGATAGATAGATAGATAGATAGATAGATAGATAGATAGATAGATAGATAGATAGATAGATAGATAGATAGATAGATAGGTGGGTGGGTGGATGGATGGATGGATGGATAGATGATAGATAGATAGATAGATAGATAAATAGATAGATAGATAGATAGATAGATAGATGGGTGGGTGGATGGATGGATGGATGGATAGATGATAGATAGATAGATAGATAGATAGATAGATAAATAGATAGATAGATAGATAGGTGGGTTGGTGGGTGGGTGGATGGATGGATAGATAAATGATAGATAGATAGATAGATAGATAGATAGATAGATAGATAGATAGATAGATAGAGGGCCTGGAGAGATAGCACAGCGGTGTTTGCCTTGCAAGCAGCCGATCCAGGACCAAAGGTGGTTGGTTCAAATCCCGGTGTCCCATATGGTCCCCCGTGCCTGCCAGGAGCTATTTCTGAGCAGACAGCTAGGAGTCATCCCTGAGCACCGCCGGGTGTGGCCCAAAAACAAAAACAAGATAGATAGATAGATAGATAGATAGATAGATAGATAGATAGATAGATAGATAGATAGAAGATAGATAGATAGATAGATAGATAGATAGATAGATAGATAGATAGATAGATAGATAGATAGATAGATAGATGATAGGATAACACACTTGGTAGTGATGCTTATGCACACTCTAGTTTCAGTGTGCCAGAGATCATACTCTATTGGAGATCCCAAATATCAGTACCATACAGATGACATTTAGCTTGTGGAAAGGTACCAGAATTGAATTCTTAGTCGGACACCTGCAGGGTAGAATCTGTATCAACTGTGTTCTGATGGTGTTTTTGTGACTAGAAACCTGTAATAGAAACTTAAATCCTGTTTACGTCAAGTATACTATGCTATATTGGTTTTGATAGGCATTGTTTCATTTGTGTGCTCTAGAATAATTGTCTAGAAAAGGGACTAATGACTCATATATCCAAAAGCAGCTGCTTGCTTCCTAGGAGAGAAATATTCCAGTGGAGGTAAGGTAAAGAATTCAAGAACATAACCAGAGTATGGAGACTTTTTTTTACCTGTCAATAAATGTAAAAAAAATTAGAAGACATTTTTGCAATAACTCTCAAAGACAAAAGAGATGAGGTCTGCACTCACAAAGAGTGGTGAACGCAGTTAGAGAAATAACTACTCTAACAACTATCATAATAATGTGAATGAATGAGGGAAGTAGAAAGCCTGTCTAGAGGACAGGCAAGGGTGGGGTGGGGAAGAGGGAGATTTGGGACATTGGTGAAGGGAATGTTACATTGGTGAAGGGAATGTTACACTGGTGAAGGGGGGTGTTCTTTACATGACTGAAACCAACTACAACCATATTTGTAATTAAGGTGTTTAAATAAAGATATTAATAAAAAAGTAAAAAATAAATTTAAGTGATTTCCTTTGACTTAAAACATTTACTGAACAGTCTGGTGGATAAAACATGATTTAAACTGGAAAGTGAGTTAAGGACTCACAGGACTCAGCCTTGGAGGGGAGTTTAGAACTACCTTCTAGCTTCTATGTTCTGTCTTGTCACTAGTGATCTGTTTATGCACCTCTCATGCAGGAACATAATGGGTAGACATTTCACCCCATCTTATGGAAGCATATTTCGAAAAGCCACAGAATAGGGTTTTCCTGCACACTATCTTACATGTCCTTCAGCAACCAGCTATAGGTTGCTCCATTGATTGACTCTTCTTATACTATGTACTTAAATTGCTTTGTGTCCAGGTCATAGAAATGTTTGTCCTCATATGCCTATACTAAAATTGTTACCTCCTAAGAAACAGCAAATTAAATCTTGGTATATGAAGTGGCTGATATGAGTCTTTATTTCTCTTCACCTTTGGTCCTCAGGTCCCTTCCCCAAGTCAGCATGAACACCAGTCTCAACCAGTCTCCTGTTTCCTCACTTCCCACCTTGCCCAAATCTCACAGCCATGGTGAATTCTGTTCTCTTGACCAATTCTTAGCTTTTGTTGCTTTGGATTATGTTTTTCCCTTATTTTATGTAGCCCACATCTGAGAGAGCTTATTCAGAATCTTTTTTTTTTTTTTTTGGTTTTTGGGCCACACCTGGTGACATTTTAGGGGTTACTCCTGGTTATGTGCTCAGAAATCAATCCTGGCTTGGGGGACTATATGGGATGCCAGGGTTTAAACCCAGGTCCATCCTGGTTCAGCTGAGTGCAATACAAATGTCCTACCACTGTACTATCACTCTGGCCCCTCATTCAGAATCTTTTTAAGAAAGAATTTGGTAATAAAACTGGTTCTCAAAAAAAAAAAAAAAAAGAAAAGAAAGAATTTACCCCTGTGAATAAGATTACAGTTGTTGGGGCTGGTGCTATTGGCATAGCCTGTGCCATCTGTGTTTTAATGGGGAACTTGGCAGAAAAATTTGCTCTTGTTGATGTCACAGAAGCCAAATTTACAGGAGACATGATTGCTCTCTAATATGGCAGCATTTTCCTTCAATTACCAAAATTTTTCTCTAGTAAGGAGAAAATGTCTCCATCAAAGACTAAAATGTGACTGCCAACTTCATGTTGGCAGTTATCACAACTGGGGCACATCCATCAGAGGGAAAATGAAGACTTCATTTGGATTAACAAAAATGTGAACATCTTTAGATTCGTTATTCCTAGTGTTGTAAAATACAGCCTAAACTGCAAGTAGCTTGTTGTTTCCAATCCAGCAGGAAGCTTGATAGATGTCAAGGTAATATGGAAGAGAAGAAGCTTTCCTCAAAATTGTGCTATTGAAAGTAGCTGCCACGAGAACTCAGTTTTTACCTACATGGAATGATAACTGTCATAAACAAATTCTAAGGGAGCATAGACACCCTAACATGCCTCCGTGGAGTGAAGAAACATTGCTGGTGCCTCTCTGAAGAAACTGCACCCTGATTTCAAAACTGATGCAGAGAAGGAATAGTTTAAAAGTCAGAAATAATTGAATTATCATCTACCCACCCCCAGCTCCCAAATTCCAACTTGTTTTCTTGATTCTTGTTTATTCTCTTCTCTCTTATATTACAAAGATATTTATTCTTTTTTTCCTGGTACTTTTATCATTTCTATGTCCAGTTGGCCCACTTGGTTTTCCAGTACCACCTGGTCCCCTGAGCATCACCAGGTACATCTCTGGAGATGCTCCAGCATTTCTGGGTGTGGCCCTGGTGGCACCTGAGCACTATATGGATAGCCTGGGAAATTCTTCATACTGTATGGCTTTTGCATTGAACTACTGGCCTGGTTGGTCAAGAATTGCCAGGAGGACACCCTGTGCCCACTAATAATTCTTGGAAGGCTACCAAATAGCAATAGCAATAAAATATGTGTATCTTATATATACATATATATGTATAATTTATTGGGAAATTATCTTGGCATATTGCATTAGTGATAAAGGAAAAAATCCACCAAATTGCTATGATTTTATTTTGTTTCTTAACAGAATTGAAATATTTTATATTTTGGTTTGTTCTCAGTTAAAGCAAAATGGACAAATACTTCACAGTTTTAGCCCCTTGTCATTGAAAACTAAAATCCAAGAATAGAACTGGAGAGATAGTCTAATCTAATGGGACTCATGCATGCCACTCGATGTGGTCTTCAGAATAATGCCAAGAGCAACTCCTTAGCATGGAGTCAAGAATAGCCCCTGAATACCTCCAGGAAGGACTCCAAATAACAAGAAAACCTCAAAAAAATTTCTAAAGTTACAAAATCAATAGCATAGAAAATAGTTGTTACCTTCTATTAACCAGGGGCTTTAGATTCTATAGCTTTGCCACTCACTTTCCTACCTTAGTATCAGTGCAATGCACAATGTTATCCGGGAAGTTCAGGAAGAGAAAACTATTCTTGTCTGCTAAGATAGCAAACTGTCACTTCCCCTCCATTTCCTACGCTATATTATATTCCAGATATAATTGCAGGGGTCAGAGACTCTAACACTTGCTGTTGACAAATGCACAGGCTCACCTGCGTCACAGAACATTGGTCATGAGAAGAGGGACTGTCCAGGGGTCCCTGGGAGAGGGAATCACTCTAAGCTACTTTGGAATTACCTGAGTCTACACTTTAGAAAATTAATTCAAACTATTACAAATAATTGTATTTCTAACTTTATCAATTATTTTAAAATAAAAATTCATGGTGATAGATTCATGAAATAAAATAAAAATTGTGAAAACTTAGGTTTTTTGAAGGTTGATGTGCACTTAAGCTCATATAAATACAGATTTGTCATTTTGTGATTATCAGCAGATGGATCTTTACTTCTATGCCTTGTTGGCCATACAAGCTGCTGTTATTCACTTGATGAAGAGAACAGTACTATCAAACAGATATTTGGACTTGAACTTCTGTTTGTTTTTCCAATAGACCCCATATTAGTAGAACTTTTCAACGCAACAGAGAATCAAAGTTTCAACTATGTTCTAATAGTGCTATTAGTCTGGTGAACCAAACCAGTTATGGAATTAAAGTTCAACACCTATTATTTTTTACCAGCAAGCACATCACTAAGAAGGCTGATCAGTTGATAGACATTATTGATAGAGTAGAATGATAATATCATTCAAAAAAATCTCAAGGAAGGAAATAAATACCCCAGAGAAAGATAATATAATGAATTTCACAGTTATATCTTTAAAAAATAATCAACAATTTGAGGAGATGAATGAATACCTCAATAGCTTAAAATATTTGCCTTGTGAGTATTCAGTCAAGAGTTTAATCCCTCTCTCTCTGACTTATTTCACTCAGCATAATAGATTCCGTCTCACTCATCTATGGGTTTTAAGAAAAATGAAAGACATTCTTGCAATAATAACTTTCAGACACAAAAGAGAAAAGAGCTGGAAGTTCCAGCTCACCTCAGGAAGCTCACCACAAAGAGTGATGAGTTTAGTTAGAGAAATAACTACATTTTGAACTGTCCTAATAATGAGAATGTATGAGGGAAATGGAAAGCCTGTTTAGAGTACAGGCGGGGGTCAGGTGGAGAGGAGGGAGATTTGGGACACTGGTGATGGGAATGTTGCACTGGTGATGGGTGGTGTTCTTTACATGACTGAAATCCAAACACAATCATGTATGTAATCAAGGTGTTTAAATAAAATAAAAGAAAAAAAAAAGAGAATGTAAAGTTATTATTTTGTAAAATGTCCCACATGAAAAAAAAAAAGAGTTTAATCCCTTTTGTTGATATGGGTATTATGTTGATTTACATATGTTAAACCATTCTTGCATTCCTGGAATAAAACCTACTTGGTCATAGTATATGACCTTCTTTTTGGGGGAGGGAGTCACACCCGGTTGCACTCAGAAGTTGCTCCTGGCTCTACATTCAGAAATCGCTTCTGACAGGCTCGGGGACCTTATGGGATGCCAGGAATGGAACCAGGGTCCATCCTGTGTTGGCCTCTTGCAAGGCAAGTGCCCTATCGCTGTGCTATGGCTCAGGCCCCAGTAAATGACCTTTTTTTTTTTTTTTTTTGCTTTTTGGGTCACACCTGGCTCAGGGGTTACTCCTGGCTCTATGCTCAGAAATCGCTCCTGGCAGGCTCGGGAGATCATATGGGATGCCGGGATTTGAACCAACTTTCTTCTGCATGCAAAGCAAATGCCTTACCTCTATGCTATCTCTCCGGCCCCAGTATTTGACCTTCTTGATGAGGCAATTTGCCAGGATTTTGTTGAGGATCTTTGCATCTGTGTTCATCAGGGATATCTATCTGTAATTTTCTTTTTTTGCAGCATCTCTGTCAGGTGTTGGTATCAGGGTGATGTTGCCTTCATAAAAACTATTTGGAACTGTTTCTGTTTCTTCAATTTCCTAAAAGAGCCTGAAAAGGATTAGAAGTAGTTTCTCTTGAAAGATTTGAAAGAATTTTAATGAATCTATCTAGGCTTGGGCTTTTGTTTTTGGGAAGACTTTTGATTACCATTTTAATTTCCACAATAGTGTTGGGTCTGTCTGATATGTCTGATATGCTAGATTATCCTGGTTCAACCGTGGAAGATTATGAGTCAAAAAATCTATCCATTTATGAGCGTAAAGCCAGGAGTAACCCCTGAGCACTGCTGGATGTAACCCAAAATCAAAAACAAAAAACCAAAAACAACAAAAAAATGTATCCATTTCTTCCAGGTTCTCATGTTTTGTGGCAAGAATTTCTCAAAGCAGTCTCTGATAATCCTTTGAATCTCTATATTATCTCCCCTTTTCATTTGTAATCTGGTTTATTAAGTTTCTCCCTTTCTTTGTGTGTTTTGCTAGTGCTTCATAAATCTTTATTTTTTTAGGAACCAACTTCTGCTTTAGTTGATCTTTCAGATTGTTTTTTGGATTTCCACTTCATTAATTTCTGCTCTAAGCTTTGTTATTTCCCTCTGCCTACCTATTTTTGGTTTATTTTGTTGGTCATTTTCTAATTTTATAAACTGTGTCATTAAGCTATTTTTGTAGGCTCCCCCATCCTTCTTGATTTGTGCTTGCAAAGACAAAAATTTTCTTCTTACTACTGCTTTTTGTGGTGTCCCACAAATTCTGATCATTTGTGTCTTCATTTGTTTCTGTTTCCAGGAATTTTTTGATTTTCTCTTTGATTTTATCCCTGACCCACTGGTTGTTCAGTAGTGTGCTGTTTAATTACCAGGTGTTAAAGTGTTTCTTCTGTGTCCTTTCATAGTTCACTTCCAATTTCAATGCAATGTGATCTGAAAAGGAAGTCTGTACAATTTCTATCCTCTTCATTTTATAGAGGTATGTTTTATGGTCCAGCATGTGACCTATTCTAGAGAATGACCCAGGTGCATTGGAGAAGAATGTGTATCCAGTTTTCTGGGGATGGAATGCCATATATATATGTGTGTGTGTATATATATATATATATATATATATATATATATATATATATATATATATATATATATATATATATATACTGGGTCACTTTCTTCTATTTCTCCTAGTATATTCTTGTTGTGTTTTATCCTGGTTGACTTATCAAAGGGTGACAGGGAAGTATTAAGGTCACTGTTGTTGTGTCTCACTATTATTGTGTTGCTATTGATGCCTTCTTTCAGATTTGTCAACAATTGTATTAAATATTTTGCTGGTCCCTCATATATGTCTAGGTGCATATATGTTTATGAGTGAGATTTCTTCCTGTTGTACATATCCCTTGATTATTATGTAATGTTCATCTTTGTCCCCTATAACTTTTTAAGTCTAAAATTTGTATCATCTGATATTAATATGGCCACTCCACCTTTTTTTTTAATTTTTTATTTTTATTTATGAGAACAAAGATGCAAAGAAAGAGGACAAGGTAAAGTTACAGTGGAAGGACAATCACCCATAAACATAATTCTCAGTAGTCCTATTGCTGATATCTTAACTTTGAACTTTTAGCCAAAGAACATTAAGAAAAATAAAGCAGAACCCATGTACAATTATTTTGTCCCTCAAGTCCCCAGATTGTAGTACATAATATTTCTTAGCAGCACACAAAGCAATCTAAAGACATAACACTTATGTAACTCCTTAAACATTGAAGGCAAAGTACTTTTTTACATTTCCATGCACATGCATATTAATTTAAGTTAATCTCAAAAGTTTAAGTGGTTTGTTTTTCTTAAGGATTAGAGTCAAAGGAGCACAGTAAAAACGGTGTTAGAGTGGCAATTATTGTTTGCATAAGCCCACCAAAATATGAGGGACATGGAATGGAAAGCTTTGGCCTAAATACAAGGAGACCCTACCCCTGAAGTTTCCTGGCATAAGACCAACTCTAGGCTCCAGGCAAACTAGTTTGTCCAATCCAGGTCATTGTCTGTAGTGCCAATACACTTTTATTTTTCACACAGTCTCTGTTGTTGGTATCATGTTTATGTATTAAAGATCCTGGAATCTGCATATCCTATACTGCAGTCAGGATGGTTCAGAGGCCAAAGAGATAGCACAGAGGTAGGGTGTTTGCCTTGCACGAGGCCAACCCAGGACAGATGGTGTTTCAATTCTTGGCATCCCATATGGTTCCCTGAGCCTTCCAGGAATGACTTCTGAGCACAGAGCCCAAAGTTACCCCTGAGTAAGGCCAGGTGTGACCCCAAAACAAAACAAAACAAAACCCCATAAGAAACAGCATGATATTGGATTAAGGACAGACCTTCAGATCAAAGGAATTGAGTATTCAGAGTGTGTTCCTCAGACATATAATCAATTAAACTTTGATAAAGAGGCAATACATCAAAATGGAACAAGGAAAGCCTCTTCAACAAGTGGTATTGGGACAACTGGTCCACCACATGCAAAAAAGCGAAATCAGATCTCCATATAACACCATGCACAAAAGTAAAATCCAAATGGATTAAAGACCTTGATATTAGACCCAAAATCATAAAATATATAGAACAACACATAGGTAAAATACTCCATGACGTTGAGACTATCTTCCAGGAGGAAACATCACTTTCCAAATAAGTGGAAGCAAAGATAAACAGATAGGACTATCTTAAACTAAGAAGCTTCTGCACCTCAAAGCAAATAGTGACTAAGATAGAATGGCCATCCACAGAATGAGAGAAACTATTCACCCAATACCTATCAGATATACAAGGTACTGACAGAATTTACAAGAAAGGGGCTGGAGCAGTGGCATGGAGTGGTAAGGTATCTGCCTTGCCAGTGCTAGCCAAGGATGGACCATGGTTCAGTCCCCCAGTGTTCCATATGGTCTACCAAACCAGGAGCAATTTCTGAGGGCACTGCCAGGAATAACCCCTGAGCATCACCAAGTGTGGCCCCAACAAAACAAAACAAAACAAACAAACAAAAAACTTATAAGAAAAACACACCTAACCCCATCAAAAATGGGGAAAGGAGGTGAATAGACAATTCCTCAGAGAAGAACTACAAATGGCCAAAAGACACATGAAAAAATGCTCCACAACATTAATCATAAAGGAGATGCAAATCAACACAACAATGAGATACCATCTCACACTACAAAGACTGGCACACATCACAAAGAATAAGAACAATAAGTGCTGGGGGCGGGGATGTGGGGAGAAAGAAACTCTCATTCACTGCTGGTGGGAATGCTGTCTAGTCTAGCCTTTATGAAAAAAATATGGAGTCTCAAAAAACTGAAAATTGAGCTCCCATATGATCCAGCTACACCACTCCTAGGGATATAATCTAGGAACACAAAAATACAACTGAAAAATTCCTTCCTTACACCCATATTCATTGCAGCACTGTTTATAATAGCTAGACTCTGGAAACAACCAAGATGTCCTTCAACAGATGAATGGCTAAAGAAACTATGGTACATAAGCACAATGGAATATTATGCAGCCAGTAAGAGAAATGAAGTCATGAAATTTTCCTATACATGGATGGACATGGAAACTATTATGCTGAGTGAAATAAGACAGAGGGAAAAAGATAGATACAGAATAGCCTCACTCATCTATGGGTTTTAAGAAAAAGACATTATTTTAATAATGCCCAGAGACAATAGAAATCAAGGCTAGAAGGCCTGGCTCATGTTATAAAGTTCACCACAAAAAGTGGTGAGTGCAGTTAGAGAGATAATTACACTAATAACAACTATCACGACAATGTTAATGAGTGAGAGAAGTAAAATGCCTGTCTAGAATATAGGCAGGGGATGGGAGAGGAGGAAGGAGGGGGGCTTTGGTGGTGGGAATGTTGCACTGGTGAAGGGGGATATTCTTTTTTTTTTTTTTTTTGGTTTTTTTTTTTTTTTGGGTCACACCCGGCAGCACTCAGGGGTTACTCCTGGCTTCATGCTCAGAAATCGCTCCTGGCCGGCTCGGGGGACCATATGGGACGCCGGGATTCGAACTGATGACCTTCTGCATGAAAGGCAAATGTCTTACCCTCCATGCTATCTCTCCGGCCCCAACTATAAATATGTTTGTAACTATGGTGCGTAAGTAAAGATATTATTTTTTAAACAACATTAAAAGGTTACTACAAACATAATAGAATAGAAATTAAGATGCTAATTCTAATAGTGAGCACTGTAGTGGGAGTCTATGCCTTGCCACATAAAGGTGAGATGAAATCAGGAGATACCTCAGATAATTCTGACATAGGATATGTGTTAACACTAAGATTTTCTATTACTGACATCTGACAGCAAAAACCACGATTGAGAACCTTTCTCAGGACCTTGAAGAAAGATTTTGGGATTATGCTTAGAGCCTGTAGTTGGTCTTATGGCAAGGTGCTTAGTGGTAGGGACACCCTATTTTTAGGCCAAAAGTTTTTTATTTTCTTTTTCCAACTTTTTCTGTGTGCCAACCCAGCTATCTTTTAGTTAGAGGCATCCACTCTTTTCTTAGAACCTTGCTATGCAGATTACTTTGTTTTATCTTATATTTCTGTATTTTCTATAAAGTCAATTGGGGAAAGATATTAGATTAACCAGGTCCCTTCTTATTCTCCACCCCTACTATTTCCCTATAGCTATCCCAGGGTGTAGTCTAGGTTTTTCCTTATAAAAATCTTGGGTCTCAAAAAAATCTTGGAGGTAATGCATTTGCCTTGCATGCAGAAGGATGATGGTTCAAATCCTGACATCCCATATGGTTCCCCAAGCCTGCCAGGAGCGATTTCTAAGCATAGAGCAAGGAGTAACCCCTGAGTGCTGCCGGGTGTGACCCAAAAAAAAACAAAGAAAAAAATCTTGGGTCTCAGGAAAATGCTCTCTTTTTTTTTTTTTAATTTTTATTTTTTTATCTTTATTTAAACACCGTGATTACAAACATGATTATAGTTGTATGATTACAGTCATGTAAAGAGCACCCCCCTTCACCGGTGCAACATTCCCACCACCAATTTCCCAGATCTCCCTCCTCCCCACCCCCCTACACCTGTACTCGAGACAGGCTTTCTACTTCCCTCATTCATTCACATTTTATGATAGTTTTCAGTGGAGTCATCTCTGCAACTGCACTCATCACTCTATGTGATGAGCTGCATGTCCTGAGCTGCACCTACCAGCCCTCATCTCTCTTGTCTCTGAGATACTGTTAAAAATGTCCTTCATTTTTCTTAAAGCCCATAGATGAGTGAAACCATTCTGCGTCTTTCTCTCTCCCTCTGACTTACTTCACTCAGCATAATAGATTCCATGTACATCCATGTATTGGAAAATTTCATGACTTCATCTCTCCTGATGGCTGCATAGTATTCCATTGTGTATATGTACCACAGTTTCTTCAGCCACTCATCTGTTGAAGGGCATCTTGGTTGTTTCCAGAGTCTGGCTATTGTAAATAGCGCTGCAATGAATATAGGAGTAAGGAAGGGATTTTTGTATTGTATTTTTGTGTTTCTTGGGTATATTCCTAGGAGTGGTATAGCTGGATCGTATGGAAGCTCAATTTCCAGTTTGTGAAGGAATCTCCATATCGCTTTCCATAAAGGTTGTACTAGACGGCATACCCACCAGCAGTGAAAAAGAGTTCCTTTCTCTCCACATCCCCGCCAGCACTGCTTGTTTTCCTTTTTTGTGATGTGTGCCAATCTCAGTGGCGTGAGGTGGTACCTCATAGTAGTTTTGATTTGCATCTCCCTGACGATTAGTGATGTTGAACATCTTTTCATGTGCCTTTTGGCCATTTGCCTTTCTTCTTTTTCAAAGTGTCTGTTCATTTCTTCTCCCCATTTTTTGATGGGGTTAGTTGTTTTTTTTCTTGTATAGTTCTGTCAGTACCTTGTAAATTTTGGATATTAGCCCTTTATCTGATGTGTATTGGGTGAATAATTTCTCCCACTCAGTGGGTGGCCTTTGTATTCTGGGCACTATTTCCTTTGAGATGCAGAAGCTTTTCAGCTTAATATAGTCCCATCTGTTTATCTCTGCTTCCACTTGCTTGGAAAGTGCTGTCTCCTCCTTAAAGATGCCTTTAGTCTCAATGTCCTGGAGTGTTTCACCTACATGTTGTTCTATATACCTTATAGTTTCAGTTCTGATATCAAGGTCTTTAATCCATTTGGATTTTACCTTTGTACATGGTGTTAGCTGTGGGTCTGAGTTCGCTTTTTTGCAAGTGGCTAACCAGTTGTGCCAACACCACTTGTTGAATAGGCTTTCCCTGCTCCGTTTAGGATTTCTTGCTCCTTTATCAAAAACAAGGTGGTTATATGTCTGAGGAACCTTCTCTGAGTACTCAAGCCTATTCCACTGATCTGAGGGTCTGTTTTTATTCCAATACCATGCTGTTTTTATAACTGTTGCTTTGTAATACAACTTAAAATTGGGGAAAGTAATGCCTCCCATATTCCTTTTCCCAAGGAGTGCTTTAGCTATTCGAGGTTGTTTGTTGTTCCAGATGAATTTCAGAAGTATTTGATCCACTTCTTTGAAGAATGTCATGGGTATCTTTAGAGGAATCGCGTTAAATCTGTACAATGCTTTTGGAAGTATTGCCATTTTAATGATGTTGATCCTGCCAATCCATGAGCATGGTATGTGTTTCCATTTCCGCGTGTCCTCTCTTATTTCTTGGAGCAGTGTTTTGTAGTTTTCTTTGTATAGATCCTTCACATCTTTAGTCAGGTTGACTCCAAGATATTTGAGTTTGTGTGGAACTAATGTGAATGGGATTGTTCTCTTAATGTCCATTTCTTCCCTATCATTATTAGTGTATAAAAAGGCCATTGATTTTTGTGTGTTAATTTTGTATCCTGCCACTTTGCTATAAAAATCTATTATTTCTAGAAGCTTTTTGGTAGAGTCTTTAGGGTTTTCTAAGTAGAGTATCATGTCATCTGCAAACAGTGAGAGCTTGACTTCTTCCTTTCTTATCTGGATTCCCTTGATATCTTTTTCTTGCCTAATCGCTATAGCAAGTACTTCCAGTGCTATGTTGAATAGGAGTGGTGAGAGAGGACAGCCTTGTCTTGTACCAGAATTTAGAGGAAAGGATTTTAGTTTTTCTCCATTGAGGATAATATTTGCCACTGGCTTCTGGTAGATGGCTTTGACTATATTGAGAAAGGTTCCTTTTATTCCTATCTTGCTGAGAGTTTTCATCAAGAATGGGTGTTGAACCTTATCAAATGCTTTTTCTGCATCTATTGATATGACCATGTGATTTTTATTTTTGTTGTTGTTTATGTTGTGTATTATATTGATAGATTTACGGATGTTAAACCATCCTTGCATTCCTGGGATGAAACCTACTTGATCAAAGTGAATGATCTTCTTGATGAGGCACTGGATCCTGTTTGCCAGGATTTTGTTGAGGATCTTTGCATCTGTGTTCATCAGGGATATTGATCTGTAATTTTCTTTTTTGGCAGCATCTCTATCAGGTTTTGGTATTAAGGTGATGTTGGCTTCATAGAAGCTATTTGGAAGTATTCCTGTTTTTTCGATTTCATAAAAGAGCCTGGCCAGAATTGGTAGTAGTTCCTCTTGAAAAGTTTGAAAGAATTCATTCGTGAATCCATCAGGGCCTGGGCTTTTGTTTTTGGGTAAATTTTTGATTACAGTTTTAATTTCCTCAATAGTGATGGGGGTGTTTAGATATGCTACCTCTTCTTTATTCAACCGTGGAAGGTTATATGAGTTCAGAAATTTATCCATTTCTTCCAGGTTCTCATATTTAGTGGCATAGAGTTTCTCAAAGTATTCTCTGAATACCCTTTGAATCTCTGCAGTATCTGTAGTGATCTCCCCCTTTTCATTTCTAATATGCGTTATCAAGTTTCTCTCTTTTGCTTTGTGAGTTTTGCCAATGGTCTATCAATCTTGTTTATTTTTTCAAAGAACCAACTTCTGCTTTCATTGATCTTTCGGATTGTTTTTTGGGTTTCCACTTCGTTGATTTCTGCTCTCAGCTTTGTTATTTCCTTCTGTCTCCCTATTTTTGGGTCCTTTTGTTGAGCACTTTCTAGTTCTATTAGCTGTGTCATTAAGCTACTCAGGTAAGCTCCTTCTTCCTTCCTGATGTGTGCTTGCAAAGCTATAAATTTTCCTCTCAGTACTGCTTTTGCTGTGTCCCATAAGTTCTGATAGTTTGTGTCTTTATTGTCATTTGTTTCCAGGAACCTTTTGATTTCCTCCTTGATTTCATCTCGGACCCACTGGTTATTGAGTATGAGGCTGTTTAACTTCCAGGTGTTAAATTTTTTCTTCTGTGTCCCTTTGCAGTTCACATCTAACTTCAGAGCCTTGTGGTCAGCAAAGGCAGCCTGCAAAATGTCTATCTTTTTTATTTTATGGAGGTATGTTTTATGTGCCAGCACGTGATCTATCCTGGAGAATGATCCATGTACATTGGAAAAGAATGTGTATCCAGGTTTCTGAGGATAGAGTGCCCTATATATATCTACTAGGCCTCTTTCATCCATTTCTCTTTTCAGGTCTAGTATATTTTTGTTGGGTTTCCATTTGGTTGACCTATCAAGTGTTGACAAGCCTGTGTTGAGGTCTCCCACAATTATTGTGTTATTATTGATATCCTTCTTCAGATTTGTCAACAATTGTATTAAATACTTTGCTGGACCCTCATTCGGTGCGTATATGTTTAGGAGAGTGATTTCTTCTTGCTGTACAAATCCCTTGATTAGTACATAATATCCATCTTTGACCCTTACAACTTTTCTGAGTATAAAGTTTGTGTCATCTGATATTAGTATGGCCACCCCCGCTTTTTTAAGGGTGTTGTTTGCTTGAATGATTTTCCTCCAGCCTTTGATTTTGAGTCTATGTTTATTCTGACTATTCAGGTGTGTTTCTTGTAGACAGCAGAAGGTTGGCTTCAGCTTTTTGATCCATTTCGCCACTCTGTGCCTCTTAACTGGTGCATTTAGTCCATTGACATTGAGAGAAATAATTGTCATGGGATTTATTGCCATCTTTGTGTAGAAGTTTGGTGTGTTTTTTGTTCTGTCTTGTTTTTTTTTTTCCCTTTCACTGTTTATTACAAACACAAGTCCGCAGGTAAATAGTTGACAGTCTAAAAAAATACATTATAATAAATAATTGGAATTTTCCAAAGTTCTTAGAGCAAATAAGTTATGTACAGATAGTTTGTGAAACAAAGCAGGCCCCTCTCACCAGGACAGTCTCTAGCTAGGAATGCTGGAACTCGCGTTGGATACCTGGAAAGGATGGATGGGGAATGGCCAATACCACCAGGGCTGGCTTAGGAATGAGTATCCAGATCAGTTCCTTGCTTCTGGTTGGCAGTTGTTGACAGGTTCTGCTCAAGAGTGGCATCCAGGTCAGTCTCACCCCACACAGTTCTTCTCAGTAAGCGGTGGGGCTGAAACCAGTGTGGGCAGTGGCACTGTAAACTGTGGTTACTTTCCCAGGCAATGATGATGCCATGGAGGCCAGAGCTTGTGGCCATCTGTGTCCAGTGAGCTAGGACCAGGGTGCTGGCCTGGGGGCAGTTTTCCCCATGCCCCACACTGTTCTTCTCCTGCTGTCTCCGCACACTTTCTTCCAATACACTTTCAGCTGCCTGCTGCTATCTCTTCCTCCACCTAGACTGCATAGGCCTGGAGTTCCTCAGAGCCTTTTGTTCTTGTCTTGCAAAATGGATCTTGGCTGTGGCAATGTCCCTCAACTTCTGGAGCAGTTCTCCTGCATGGGTCCAAGTCTTGCCAGCCTGGAGCATGTTGGCAGGAGGCCGGCTTCCCGGAACTTCCATGGCTGTCATCCGGGGCCTTCGGTGGCAGAAGGTGGCACAGGCGGAGTCCCTGGCCCTGGAGCACTCACAGCGCCTTGGCAGGGAGCGGCGCCGGCGTCTTGGCGGGTTTCCCAGGCCGTAAGGAGCTGTCTGTCTGTGGGCGAGCAGCCAGCAAAGTGGTGGTGTGGGGTGGAGGGTGTGTGTGTGTGTGTGTGTGTGTGTGTGTGTGGAGAGAGAGAGAGAGAGAGAGAGAGAGAGAGAGAGAGAGAGAGAGAGAGAGAGAGAGAGAGAGAGCTGTTCTGTCTTGTTTTTAGAGTAGATCTTTCAGTTTTTCTTTTAATGCTGGTTTTGAATCTGCAAAGATTTTGAGCTGTTGTTTATCTGTGAAGCCGTGTATACATCCTTCAAACCTGAAACTTAGTTTTGCTGGGTGCAGTATTCTTGGCGAAGCATTTATTTAATTGAGTTTTGCCACTACGTCCCACCACTGCCTTCTGGCCTTGAGTGTTTCTGGTGACAGGTCTGCTGTAAATTTCAAGGATGCTCCCTGGAATGTAATTTCCCTTTTCGATCTTGCTGCTTGCAGTATTCTATCTCTATTGGTGGGTTTCATCATGGTGACTAGGATGTGTCTTGGGGTGTTTCTACTGGGGTCTTTTTTAGCTGGTACTCTTCGGGCATGCAGGATTTGGTCACATGTTTTCTTTAGCTCTGGTTGTTTCTCTGTGATGATGTTCTTAACCATTGATTCTTCCTGAAGATTTTCTTCTTGGGTCTCTGGAACTCCAATGATTCTAAAGTTGTTTCTGTTGAGCTTATCAAAGACTTCTATTTTCATCTGCTCATATTCTTTGAGTAAATTTTCCATTGTCTGATCATTTGATTTGAGGCTTTTTTCCAATCTCTTCTGCTGTGTAAAGTTGTTATGCATCTTGTCTTCTAAAGCACTAATTATATCCTAAGCTGCTGTTAACCTGTTGGAAAGCTCATGCATTATGTTCTTCAATTCATCTACTGAGTTTTTCAGACCTGTTATCTGATCTGATATTTCAGTTTGGAGTTTTCTGATTTCTATCTTCATATTCTCTTGATTTTTATTAGTGTTCTGATTTATACTTTCTTTGATTTCTGTTAGCAACCTCCATATTTCGTCTCTAAACTCCATTTCTGAAAGACTGCTTAGGTAGTTGGCCATTGTTGGGTCATCAGAGTTTCCATCTTCATTCTCTATGGTTGAAGTTGGTCTGCGTAGTCTCCCCATTGTCACGCTTACGCTGTGGGTTTTTCTACGTGTTGTGGTGGTACTCATTGGCTAGGTGGAGTGCGCGGCCGCGAAGCGCAGCGGGAAGACCGCGCTCCGGCCCCCAAACACTCACCTCAGCCGAGGCAAGCCGTCAGGGGATGCCAGGAGAAGTCCCCAAATGTCTGCCAAGCTAAGGAAACCAGCACAATCTACAACTCCAACAGAAAACACAGCCTCAGCCGAGACACGCCTTGAAGGGATTAATGCTGAAGGAGATCAAAGTTCCCAGGTTGATGCAGGCTGGGGGAGGTCCCAAAATGTCTGCCGGGCCTAGGGGTCCAGCAGTCAGCCTGATCCGCAACTCCGGCCCCCAAACACTCACCTCAGCCGAGGCAAGCCGTCAGGGGATGCCAGGAGAAGTCCCCAAATGTCTGCCAAGCTAAGGAAACCAGCACAATCCACAACTCCAACAGAAAACACAGCCTCAGCCGAGACACGCCTTGAAGGGATTAATGCTGAAGGAGGTCAAAGTTCCCAGGTTGATGCAGGCTGGGGGAGGTCCCAAAATGTCTGCCGGGCCTAGGGGTCCAGCAGTCAGCCTGATCCGCAACTCCGGCCCCCAAACACTCACCTCAGCCGAGGCAAGCCGTCAGGGGATGCCAGGAGAAGTCCCCAAATGTCTGCCAAGCTAAGGAAACCCTCTTTTTCATTTTTGGCTTTCCTCCACTGAGATATCAGCTTCTTAGGAGCTGAAGACTTGCATGTTGGAATTCCTGAACATTTTCACCCCTTCAGTGTGTTTGGATTATTTCCTGTACTGGCATTTGCTTCCAGATAGTTGCATCTCCAATGTTCTAGTCTTAGAGCATGAGGCTTCCATCAGAATCAATTATACATTACATGCTCTTTAAATAAAGTAATTTATGTATTACAAAGAAAAAAAAAACCTGCTCAACCCCCAGTGTCTCCACATGCATCAAGCACCAGGATCTGCTTTCAAGCCCATAATCATTGGTGCCATAAGGGATTTCTAGCCACATCACAGACAGGTGTGTAAAGACCACACTAAAGGGATAAAGATCATTAAAAAGATGTCCAAGCAAAAAAAAAAATATGTCCAAGCATAATAGTCATGAAAATTGAGCCTGGGGAACATGTCTGTGAGCACCAAATGAATTCATAAACTTTAAAATAACTAGAAAGTGCATGAGCAAGTCAACTAAACCCATAAGAACTACAGCCATTGAATTTATAAGTCGCACAACCTGCAACTTACAGTTCATCCTTCAGAGTGCAACAACATAATATGCAAGCACTATAGTCAGATGTGCTTATGGCACTATCCATCACAACAACAAACAACAATGGGAAATGAGGGAAATAATTTTAAAAAAGTGATACAGATTTCATATGTCACTAATTTTAAGAATAAAAAAAGGATATATATAGGGATCATAGACATTAAAAAGGAAATAAGATGTCACATACAATTGAGTAGTAATAAACTTGAAAGTGCAAATGAAAGGAACACGTTTTAATAAAAATCACCTAGGAAAATTTAAAATGAATAAGGAACTGAGAAAGAGTTCAAAGCCTGAGTGCTTTGCATACAGGACTGCTATATGTGTTTCTGGCACTGAATGATTACAAGAGCACTGTTAGGAGAGCCCCAGCCTAGATGGGAGTCTCCTACCCCCCAAAGTAAGAGGGGGTGGGACAAAAAGAGACATGTATGATTAAATTAATTGCAAACAGTCCAAAGGGGGGATAAACATGGAATAGAACATTGAAGATTCCTGTAGTGATTGAAAATTCTGAATTGTTAGTAGATACTTTCCATTAAAAAATTAAGACTAAGGGTTAGAGAGCTAGTACAATAGATAAGGCACATGCTTTGTACACAACTGACCCAGGTTTGATCTGAGGCACACATATGGTTCCCCCAACAATGACCATTAGTATTCCTAAGCATAGACCCAAGAGTAAGCCTTGAGCATCCCCAGATGTCATTCCAAAGCCAGTAATAATGACAATAAAAAATACATAAAATGAAAAATAAAAATACTAGACTCATTGGTGGAGAGTTAGCAGAGCATACTGAACACCATCCTTTGTATTCAGGAGCCCCAACTCCCTGGACCACAGATCTCCCCTTCCCAGCACCACCAAGAGGAAACCCCTACCCTGCAGACAAGAGTAGACACCAGGCACTATAAGTGTAGCCTCAAAACAAATAAAAAGAAAAAACTCAAATGACTCTAGTGGAGACTTACTCCATGTATCATATACAACATTACTCTCTCACACACACACACTCACATCCAGTAAAGGATAGATTATTGTTATTCTTTGAGGTTATCCATAACCTCCATTGTATACCTATGAAAGACATCAGCTGGGATAGGGAATAGCCAATATCACTCATAAATATGAATGCAAATATTTTACTAAAAATTAGTAAACCTCAAGTAGGAGGAATAGTACAGCAGGTAAGGAGCTTGTCATGAATGTATCTGACCAAGGTTCGATCTCTGGCACCCCATATGGGCCCCTGAGTCCACCAAAAGTGATCCCTGAGCACAGAACCAGAGGTAAACCCTGAGCACCATTTAGTGTAGTCCCAAAACTAATCCCCCTAAAATAATAAATCAAATCTAGCATTATATTATATGGATAAAATGTGATGACAAGTTGAATTACAGATTAATTTATCTTTAAAAATAAAAACCAAAATGTTATTTACAATATTCAGAAAGAAAAAATATCAGATAGTTGGTTCAATAGGTCATTTAGCATATATTTATAAAAAATAAAATCCTGCAGTAAATTCATTAATGGTGAAAGCTCCAGATTTTCTATTGAAAGCAAGACAAGGACATCCATTCTCAACATTAATTTTGAGCAATATTAAAAGAATCCAGGATAACAGAATAATAGAGAAAATAATAGTGGATTATAAAAAATATATGTAGGGAAGAGATAAAGAGCTTTCTGATACTTGAGTTAGGGTTTAATGGTGAATTAAAAGTAAAAAAATATTAATGTCATAATTACATCACATATTAATGTTCCATGAAAAATAGAAAAATAAAAAAGGTTTTTGGCTATCTAGATTGTTGCTTTCATTAAGAGAACTTGAATATAAATTTAAAGAATAGTATTTTTCTTAAGATGATTTTTATTTGATTTTTTAATAATTTTTATTGTGACCAAAGTGAATTACAAATCTCTCACAGTAATATTTTAGGTATATAGTGACATTGAATCAGGGGCATTCCCACCACAAACCAATAAAGATTTTCATGAGAAAATAGACCCAAAGCTTTTATAAACTTGAAAGTGTTAAGTTAATATTTTTACATGGAAAAAATCAGAGAGATGATACAAAGCTGTTTTTAAATCAAGATTATTAAATCAGCTTACTTTATTCAGAGACACCTTGATTGGTAATATTACATGTTCCTTTTCTCTTGAAATTATATGGCAGATATTAAAACTTAAATTATTTACAGTATATTCTTATCACATAGTATCCAAGACTACTAATTAAACTCAGTTAAAATCGTTTTTAAAGCATGTAAAATAATTTTACAGTGTTACTAAGAAAAAATATGTCATTAAGAAATACATGTTTTGGGGGCAGGAGAGATAGCACAGCAGTAGGGCATTTGCCTTGCACGCAGCCATCCAGGACGGAGGTGGTTCGAATCCTGGCATCCCATATAGTCCCCCGAGCCTGCCAGGAGTGATTTCTAAGCACAGAGCCAGGAGTAACCTGCGTGCCACCTATGTGAGGCCCCCACAAAAAAGATTAAAAAAACATGTTTAAAGTCTAAGCAGAAAAATATTTTAAAGAAGCTTTATATTTCTTTTTTCTTTGGGGGAGGGGACATACATTCACTGATGCTCATGGCTTACTCCTGGCTCTGTGACCACGAATCTCTATTAGAGTCAACACCATATGTGTTGCCAGAGAATTCAACCCAGGTCTGCTTCATGAAGAAGCAAGCCTTAAGATGATTTTTATCTTTAAAACCTTTAGCATCCCCCAATGCACCATTTATAAGATTCAAAGATATTAACAAAAGCTTATGTATTGGAAGTGATAATAAAATCAGTAAGTTCTAGTATTGAAAGAATCTTTAAAGATGGTCTTATTTAAGGAGAAACCTCTTTGGTGTTTGTAAGATGGCTATGTGGGCAGGAATGAGGAAACAACTTCTTTCTCGTTGATAAATCAGACAGTGGAACTGACATAAGGGCATCACGTCAAAGAAAGAGGAAAGACCCACTTAGAGTGACTAATAGTGACTGATTCCAAGTAATTGCATGCTTGCTAAATGATATCCTAGCACCAGCTAGTGGCAGGAATTAATGAAGACTTTATTTGCCAGGAAAAATTGAACATTTGTCATAAGGGTATCTTACATTTCAATTTCTCAGTCACTTTTTAGGAACCTTCAACAGTACATAATTTTTACCCTCTTGACTGAATAATATAGGGATCATTATTTAAAATGCTGAAGGGTGCAAAAAAAAATGACATGTAACTTTGAAAATCTTGAGAAGATTGTGAAGGTGGGGGTGAGGACAGAAGAGAATAAAAACAATTGTTATATTTGAAAAACCCACTCTTTAATATATACAGATTTCACAGAGCTTGTGAGTCGAACTGCAAGACACGCAAACTCTTCTTGCAAACGATTATTAACCATCATATCCCAGTCTATTTATCACATCCAACAATCTGTGATGGAAAAATCTGGAATTTAAAACAGACTCACCAATCACAGTGAGCCAGTTCTGACAATCTTTTGCATGGTCGACAGAGACAGGCAACACTAAGGGGAAGAAGACAAGTTCAGCATGGAGACTGAAATATCCCAGAAACTACAGGAACAATCCTTTAGGAGTAGCCCCTAAATGCCATTGGGCATGGTCCCAAAACAAAAACAAAAAATGAAGTTGGGGAGACATTTGAAAAATCACTCTGGTTTTCCATGAAATGTACTTTTGAGACGAAGATCCAAAGAATAAGAAGTATTTGGGGGTTTGCTTTGGCAGCAATATAGAACTGGAACAACACAAAGATGACCAACAGACATAAGCCGATGACACTCACACTCGTGAAGCATTTCATTATTTACCTTTATAAAAAAAAATAACATATTTTTATTGTGGCATCTCAGTGTACAATAATTTAATTTTAATGTTTGATGCAGACATAATCACAGCCCTACATCTGTCATCAGAATTACTTTTGCTTTTTCGGTGTCCTCTTAGTGTGGGGGTATTGGTGCCACTATAAACATGTGAGTCGACTGAATTAAGGAGGCAGTTGTGCAAAGATTGTCTTGATTCCAACAGGCAGGGGGAAGGGGAGCAAATCTCAGTTTGTTTTTTTTAATTTTGGGGCCATAACTGGGGACGATCAGGGGTTACTCCTGGCTATGTGCTCAGAAATCGCTCCTGGCTTGGGGGACCATATGGGATCACAGGGAGATCGAGCCAAGGTCTGTCCTGGGTCTGCAGCGTGCATGCAAATGCCCTACCGCTGCACCATCACTCCGGCCCAAATCTCAGGTTTTTTTAATATGAAGACCAATTTTCATTACTGTTCTCTTCATTACTCTTTCATTACTGATTCTCTTTGGGAAAGAGTGTCTTTCTAAAAGAAAAGTTGAGGTGTGTCCATTCCCCCCAAGGGTCAACTCTGTCAGTGAATATTATGTCAAATGGAGTAAAATACATTAGAGAAATAACAACCTTGTTGAAGATAAAATACATTTCAGAAGACCATAATCAAGAATTAAAAGTTTTCAGGACTACATCCAACAATGTTTGGGGGGGATATCACATGTGCAAGGCAAGTGCTTTAAGCCCTGTACTACTACTTTGTTTTCCAATGTGGGTATTTTGTTTTTGTTTTTGTTTGTTTGTTTTTAGCTCTTGGTTTTTGGTTTGGGGACCTCACCCAGCATCGCTCAAGGGTTACTCCTGGCTCTTAGATTAGAAATCGCTCCTGGCAAACTTGGGAGACCATATGGGATGTTGGGAATCGAACCCGGGTCAGTCCTGAGTCAGCCACGTGCAAGGCAAACACCATACCGCTGTGCTATCTCTCTGGTCTCCCAATGTGTTTTTAAAGTTGATTTGAGAACTTTCCCCTCTTCTAATGCAGCTTATAAACATTCTTTGGCGCTTATTTAAAAATTAATGTCATTATTTTAATCAAGTGAACTCTAAGTCATTTGTCAATTAGGCGATTTGCAGTTGTTCATCAAACTTTCATAGTGTTTTATTTCTATATTCTTTCCATCCTTTGGGATGGAATTGGCAGTTTGAACTTGGTCACTGATCTCTCATTTTGGACTTTAACCCCTGGTCTATTACTGGAGTTGCAAGGGTTAAAAATAATAAGAATCGTAAATAATATATTACAAGATTTCAGTTTCTTACCTTTCTCCCAATAATATGATGAAATCATAGTCTCCCAATGTCATGTTTGCTTTTGGCCACCATCTCTGGAAGAGGGTAGACACTGTTCCTGCTAATAAAAATTTCAAAATGTAAATTAAAATTGCAAAAATGTTGTAAAACTCACTACAATCATGGAGTGGTGGGATTGTATGTGAGGAATAGAAGACTAAAGGAATCTTCAATCTTGCATGGCTTCTCAGCCTCAACAGAAGTGAGCTGACACTGGTAAGGAGTGTCCTATTTAGTGACTACTAACTTCTACCCTTAGATATGAGTCACCTTCAGCAAGTAGTGACAAATAAAATGTCTATATCAAATAAGAAAAAAACATAAAAAATTTATATTATATAAAATAATATAAAATGTTCCTCAGAAGAGCAAACTCACTCCTATGGAAAGTTACTGTTCGATACTAGTAACCAAATAAATATTTCTATTTACAGCTCCAATAGGCAGAGTTCTTGGGGTAAACAGCTCACCCTTTAACCCAGTAATCTGGGTTGAACTGAACTAGGCAAGTCTTTACAAAGGCAACCTTCAAGAACTAAAAGAGTGCATTTGGGTAATTTAACAAGTGATTAAAAAGGTTGGAAGGTCACTCTGCTCCATTCATTAGGACACCTGCACCTCAATGGCGAGAGTTAACTGTGTGGTCCTGGCCAATTTCCAGCCCCAGGATTGCGTGCTATCTTTCATTTTTCTTCCAATTTCCCTTGTCTGTGGTCTCTTTCTTCACTTCTTCTTTATCCCATATAATTTATATATAATTATTCTCCTACCTTATGACAATTATTGAGAGGATATTAGTTTGCAATTTATTGAGATCTCTTATGGCATCTTGTCAAGGACTAGAGAGATGGTACAGTAATTAGGGCACTTGCCTTACACACGACCAGCCCAGGTTTGATACCTGGCATTTCATATGGTTTCTCCAGCCCACTAGGAGTGATTCCTGAGCAGAGGGCATGTTAGTTGTAACCTCCAAACAAACAAACAAACAAACAAGGACATTTTACCAAAAAGAGAAAAAGTAATCGCTTATAAATCTGCCCAGCTTTCCAGGATAAAGACTGAAAGACAACTCCAAGTGGAGTTGAGAAGGATTATGTCACTACTGGACATAATCATGGGGCATCTTCTTACTTATCTATTGCACATACTCGTCTATTGCACTTTTTTCACCTCTATCCTGTCTTTGATCTGATCTCTTCCTCCACCCACCCTTCAGGAATCACACCCTCCTTCAGTTTCTCTCAACCCTTGCTCAAAGAAAGACTAGCCCTGTAGTTTAATCTCTGAAGAGAACTGGTCTCTCATAGTGAGATATATTTCACTTGATATATTTCATTCAAAACTTGTCAGATTTGGGTTGTTCAGGTCCCAGAAAATCCTTCAGTGCAGGGCAAGAGGGAGAGGTGAATTACCCTAAAGCCTGTATGATGACTTTCTGTGAGCTCATGTCCAACTGAACCAGCATTTAGAACAGAAAGTGCTTTGCACCTGTGAAAAGAATAAATGTGTATGGTGTTGAAAATGGATAAAAAAAAATAAATACAATTTTTTTAGGCAAGAGCAGCCACCCTGGATTCAAACCTAGGCATCCCATATGGTCTTCCCAATTCCCCAAAAAGTTATTCCTGAGTTTAGAGCCAGGAATAATCCTGAGCACTGGTAGGTGTGTTACCCCCAAATCAAAAAATAATAATATAAATAAATCCAATTTTAAAGTAAGTCATTGCACTAATGTGAACAAATACAAACGGCCTTTGTTCAGGCAAGTAAAAAATTCTGGTCAGTACTTGGAGCGATAGTACAGCAGGTAGGGAGCTTGGCTGGCATGTGGCCAGACTGGGTACAATCCTCAACATCACATATGGTCCCACAAGTCCTTTAGGAGTGATCTCTGAGTGCAGAACCAAGAGTAAACACTTAGCTCTGCCGGATGTGGCCCCAAAACAAAATAAAACAAAAAATCTGTTTATAGACCTAATCTCTTTCTGTGTTTTAATTTTCTGGGCATAAATTGTACAAATCATGAAAAACCGGAAAAAAAGAATATTTTTCTGCAGGTCACCTACAGGTCACAAAGAAAAAGCTGGGATGCACGCCAGGCTGGCTTTCAAGGCCAGGCCTGGCATCTGAACTCTGGGGGGGATGGGGAGGAGGCAAACTCCTCCCCCATGCTTTTTCATACTGGAGAGGGAGGCTGCAGCTGGACCCAGACGATCCCACATTCCAGGATTCCTGCTCCTCTCCTACAGGTATGGCTGGGAATCTGGGCAGACAGCTGGCCAATGGCCTCCTGGGCTGACCACTTAGTCCAGGAGACTGAGATCCCCCCCATGACAAACTGGTCTTCAGGGCCACGTCAGGCAACTGGGCTCTGGGGGGAGGAGGGAGGAGGGAAACTCCTCCTGTATTCATACTGGACCCCCTGCAGCAGTGTCTTTTCTTACTAATACTCATTTTCATAGCCACGCGGGTGCAAATGCGCCTGGGCGACAAATATACTTTTTAAGTTCTTTATTCTAGATGGTTCCTAGGAAAGGAAACGGAATACCAAAGATTTGGATGATGACATTCAAATAGATCTTTAAAGTCAGTCTTTATGGACTTTCCATACTGACTCCAAGCCGAAATCACAAATAATTCATATATATATGTATATATATATACATACATATGTATATATATATACATACATATGTATATGTAGTTTATAGCCCCTGTCATGTATTGCCTCTCCCCTACCCCTGTGTCTGTTCTATTCCCTCATCTCCCAATCCTGATCTGTTATCTTCCCCTAATTTAACCCTCTTTACCCTCAGTTCCTAACTTGGTAGGCACCAAGATTGACCTCCTGCCCCAACAGACCACCTTCCAGCTCCTCAGTGAAAGACACCCTCTGGGTCCCTGTTCTCATGCCTCAGCAAAGAACTACAACCAGCACGCCTGCTGACTCATGCTTGATGGTCCCTCTCACTCCCACCAAATCATGGACTGTTGCACGATACAGGAATGCAGCAAAGCATCTCTCAAACTCAGTTCCAAGGCCTGTGAATCGAAAAGTACCTTGGCTTTTACTCCCCACAAGAATATATCAAAAGACTTAATTGGGAATCTTATATTGCCTATGGAAGCTCAATACCTGTATAACAATACATCTTAAGATGTGTATTCCTAAATATACAAGTAGTCTCCTCTACCACTTGTTTTATTCGAATACCTTTTCTTTTTAACTCAGTTTTATTTATTTGTTCTATTTTAATATATACATTTTTTCTCTATCCTTACCATTTTTGGTGCTGTTTGGTACAAAAAGCCTTGACTGGGATAAAAGCTCAGAACAAAATCAGACGACAGAGACTGTGTGTGCAGCCTGCCATCCTTACCCAGAATAGCACCAGCAACACAGTATGACACCATACATTTTTGTATGGGCACAGTAAAAAAAGGGGAAACCATAGACACAGAAACAAGATCTTATCTTCTAGGGATAAAAATTCACTTTTTATAGCAGAAGAGTGCCTCCCATCCTGAACATGTGTCATGTGGATACAACCAGTCCCCAGGAGATTGGACAGTTTCCAATCCAAAACCCCAGATCACCAACGTAAAAATGATACAGCTCTAGGCAATACCACCAGGAACTAAGCTCCATTGGGAGATTTATAACACTACTCTGGCACAAACTTGTGCCAGTTTTGATATGACAACGAGGAAAGAAAAACTTGACCTAACACCAGGCTGTCCTATCACATCACCTAACACTAATGGAAATCAGAAGAGATATCATCCTTTCAACTGTCAAAAATAAGAGCACCAACAACAGAAAACTGACTTTGACAACCGTGACTGAATAGAACCTACCTTGGGACTAATAAGGGAAACCCTACCCTAGGCTGTAGCCCAGCACACATAAACAACAACAACAAGATGTCTTATTGCAGAGGTCCAACTTGGACAACAGAGACTGAGCAGAACCTTTGGATCCATAATATCCTAGGCTTCGGCTTAGGGACTGAACGAAAACAGGGAGCAAGTGTTACAGAAGACTGAACACCACAACAACAATGGATAGGAACCTCTAGAACCTAGAGACTCTATCCTAGACCCTGACCTATAACCTGCGCAAATACCAAGATCGCTAGCTTGATTTTCTCACACATAACCGAGAGGAAACTTTCCTGGCATCTTAAAAAAGCCTTTGGGATGGGGTAATGACTATATGTGGAGCCAGGGGTGGATCCCATGATGGTATGCTTCAAGGATGGAGAAATCCTGAATCTTAGGCCATGGGAATTCCCTTATTTCCCCAATGTTTACTGTGCCTATGCAAAAAAAAAAAAAAAAAAAAAAGTGGGGGGAATGCCAAACCCTACCACTCCAGCACCCACACTTTTTCTTGTTTTGTTTTGATTTGTTAGTTTTTGACTTTATTTTCCTTCTCTCTTTTCTTCCACTTTTCTCTTTCTTTTTCACTCTTGTGGTTATTATTTAGAGAATTATTTTTATTTGCCGGGTCCATTTTTTCTTTTTCTTTTCTTTTCTTTTTTTTTCTCTTATTTTTTTTTTTTGGTAGTTGTCACCAAATTTTTTTCTCCCTTTTTTCTTATCCTTTTTATTTCCAATGACGGTGGAATAGATGCTCAGTCTACAACAAGCTGTAAAGTGGAGACCTGTTGCACTAGCATTCTGGGGGGTAGAGGAGGGAGATATGGGATGCATACTGGGAACAGGGACAGAGGGAAGACAGCACTGGTGGTGGGAATGCCCCTCATTCATTGTCACTATGTACCATAAGTGATGCAGTGAAAGATTTGTAATGAATGCACTTTGGTCACAATAAAAATTTAAAAAAAAGAAAAGAAAAAAGAAAAAGCTGGGATGACAAATAAAAATTAACTGTGACTTTATAAATATGCCACCAGATGGCGCATTCTCACAGATTTTCAGTGCTATCTGGAGGAATCAAAAGATCTAGTTAGAAGAGATCCAGTTAAAGCAGTTCATCAGTTAATCACCGGCAGAAGAGTAGACATTAAAACAACTAAAACGGTCATGTCAATATTATTTCTGCTCCAACACACACACATTGACCCCGAGTTCCGAATACAAACATGTTCCAGCAGCTATTTTATCTTATCCTTATTCTTGTGGCCCTCTCTATGACCTTGTAAGGAAGAAACTTACAAGTTTAATAACTTGGCTATTAAGTGCCAGTTAAATAGCCCGACTGCACAAAATTGGGTCAAACTTCAAAGACAACCATATTTCTTCCTATCCTACACCACTGTATTGTTTTTAAAGAAAAGAAGAGTTTGGACTGGAGAAAATGGTACAGGGATGAGTCACCTGCCTTGCTTATTACCAACTCCAGTTCTATTCATGGCATTGTATATGGTCCCTCAAAGCACTACCTGTGTGTATGTGTGTGTGTGTGTGTGTGTGGTGTGTGTGTGTGTGATGAGATACAAAGAATGTGAAGAAAGAATGTAGGAATCAGGAGGATGATGGAGTGATGTCTAAAGACCTTGGTCCATGCCCTTGCAGGGAAACAGTGTAGGACTTCACATCAGAGCACTGACCAATGGATGGGGGTACTCCAGTGATGGGAGGTGAGGATTCCAGGCCTGCGTTACCTTCCATTTCCACATGGTCGATGAACTACACTGGGGGATCAAAGCACTGAAGTGAAAGCAACTGAGATAAGAGATTGGACTGTTGTAAAGATGACAACCATCAGTAAGTCCTTCATGAAAGCCCCAGGGAGCAGCTCATGCTCCAAGTACCAAGCCAACCATGACTGTCACCTAAGGAACTGTCCAAGCTAACCCAAAATAAATTTAGAATTGAAACACCGAGAATACACAGAGAGGGAAAAAGCATCTGGTGATGGTAATTAAAGCAAAGAAAAAGAAAGTGCATGACAATTATAGTCTAATGAGCTGTTAAATATCTTATCCCTGGAGAGGCTGCAGAACAAGGTTCTAGAAAAAACTAGGGTGCTGTGGGAGGGGGGGGGGCATCACTTAGAAGAAAAATCCTAACATTCAGTTTGGTATGCATGTCTTTAACTGCTTTCACACCTTACAGATAATGTTCATATTCTGGAGCTCATTTGTTCTTTTCTCTTTCTTTTTTTTAATGAAACCCCCCCTGGCCATAGGTTTTACTCTGATTTTCCCCCCCTTCTCTATCATTTTGACAATCACAGTTTGGGAGTCCTGCTGAGCTGACAGGAAATGAACTGATTTGTGCACAACTCTAACCAAAAACAATTATGGTTTTTAAAACTATAAATTAGATTACTATATCGGTCCCAACTCTCTTGGACTGCACCAAATAAACTAGGCTACCATTTCTGAATTGAATTGTAAATAATCTCTTCTTCCGTGGACATATTTTTACCCAGAGACATATCCCTATAATTTAAGGCCTGAGATGGAAAGCTCACGTGATTTTAAGAAATGAACACTTTCAAGTTGTGAAGCGTGTTGTAGCCTAAAAAAAAGAAAAGCAGCGCTTTCCAAGAGAATCATCTCCAGCAAGCAAAGAAAATTCCTTGACTGACAGTTCTTTTCAAGTGTAAATGAGAGTGACAGCATGAAGAGATTTAAAATTCTCATTAAGTTGGATGGTACTTTTGCTCTTCCCGTGTAAATATTGATATGTAATCTGGTTTTGCCCTGTCAAAAACCACTCATGCATACAAATTTGCTTGGAATTTAATGCATGTGTTCTTTGTTCCTTTTCAGTCCTATATCTTTCTCTAGAAGGGTATTTCTGAGGAGCACCCGGTGTGCCTTGGGACCAGTTTCAAGATGGCAACCCTAAGGAACATCCCAGAATAGGCCCAGAAACCAGAGAAAGATGCAATACATCTGCATAAGTGAAGGGCTCCTAGCTCTCTTTCCAGTTAATGTGTTTCACTCAGCCTGTTGTGAAAACCCAAACCAATACTTCCAACCCAGCTGGAATGCTGAGAATTGCACTTTGGAAGGGAGGAGGGGCACTTAAATAGCAAAACCCTGTCAGGGTATTTCAAACTAACAGTATCTCTGCCCAATATTTAATGGGCTTTTGGCAGCAGTCCATACTGAGTTCAATATACTCTAAAATTCTCTATAGTTATGTGATATATAAAGAAAATAAATCACAATTTTAAAGTAAGTGCAAGAGTTTTGGGATCACTGATCCAAAACACACACACATACACACACACACACACACACACACACACACACACAAATCCAGGTTAACGCTGTTTTTTCTTTCTTTTTTTTTTTTTTTTTTTTTTTGGTTTTTGGGTCACACTCGGCAGTGCTCAGGGGTTCCTCCTGGCTGTCTGCTCAGAAATAGCTCCTGGCAGGCATGGTGGACCATATGGGACACCGGGATTCGAACCAACCACCTTTGGTCCTGGATTGGCTGCTTGCAAGGCAAACGCCGCTGTGCTATCTCTCCGGGCCCAAAGCTGTTTTTTCTTTTTAAAGTTTCCAGAGTTTGTTGATGATGGATAAGTTGAACCCAAAGGCTGATTTCAAACCCAATTGATGCTGTATATGTTTTAGTTTTGTACTTCTGCTTTTCCTTTCGAGAATGATAGGCTTCAAATTATTGATTTTTTTTTTCTTTTTGGACCACACCCTGTGACTCTCAGGGGTTACTCCTGGCTATGCACTCAGAAATCGCTCCTGGCTTGGGGGACCATATGGGATGCCAGGGGATCAAACCATGCTCTGTCTTAGGTTAGCAAGGCAAATGCCCTAAAGATTGCACCACCACTCTGGCCCCAAGTGATCAATTTTTTTTTAAAATAATAACAATTTTGGGGGCTGGAGTGATAGCTCAGTGGCCTTGCAAATGGCCAACCTGGAAAGAACCTGAGTTAAATCCCCAGCATCCCACATTATCGCCCAACCCTGTCAGAAGTGATTTCTGAGTGCAGATCCAGGAGTAACCGTTGAGCACCACAGGGTGTGGCCCAAAAATTAAAATAATAATAATAATAACAATAATAATTTATTACATTTAAAAATAAGAAAGTTTAGGGATACTTGAACTTGAGGCAAGGAGGAATCAAGTTGTTAAATGATGTCATGTTACATCTCTTCATCTCCTTCCTCTTTTTGTTTCTTCCAGAGTTGTCTTCATTTTAGGCCTTTTCTCAAGTAGTAGTGAAGATGACTATAAGCTCCTTCAAATCCACATTTACCTAGTTTTCAAGCATACAGAGACTATCTTTCAGCAGAGCCTTCCAAAAATCTCCCACGGTCTGATGAAGCTCCCTAGACCAATACTTTTCAAAGTGGGTGATACCACTTCCCCCTACAAACGCACAAAGCAAGAGGACGCATATGATGGAATGATTCAGGAAGATGGCCACAACATAGGGTACAATTGGAAGGTGCTTTTTTTTTTTATTTGCTCAATTAAAGAAGATAGACTTCCAGAGGAGTACTGAGTGATTTTTTTTTTCTGACTAGTAAGTGGTGGGCTATATAAGTTGACGAATCTCCGAAATTATCACAGTGCCCAGGAAATACTGAGCTGAATGTACAGGATTGGGTTAGGACCCATTATTTAAACATCATATGGTTTTCCAAAGAGTTACAGGGCATAGAAGGAAAATAGCGTACTTTCCTAAAAAAACAATAAAAATTCAGGGCTGTAGTGTTAGTTTACATTTTATTTTACCCAAAACAAAGTTCTTCCCTGGTTTCTTTGTATGTTTTTTGTTTGTTTTTGTTTTTGTTTTTTGGGTCACACCCGGGAGCGCTCAGGGGTTTCTCCTGGCTCTACACTCAGAAATCGCTCCTGGCAGACTGTGGGGACCATATTCAGGATGCCAGAATTTGAACCACCATCCTTCTGCATGCAAGGCAAATGCCCTACCTCCATACTATCTCTCTGGCCCCTCCTTTGTATGTTTATTTACAATTTGGATTTATCCCAAAACAGAGATTGTCTTACTAATGTAATGTACTTGGGTGGGAGAGGCTCAGAATAGTCTGAACTAACTGTCCTTACACTGTCCTTACTGCCCCACCCAGAGGTGGTCTCTGTACTCATTAAAAACAGCAGATCTGGCAGGCAGCTTGGTGGAGATAAGAGGTAGAAGACTGTCAGACTACATGTGTTTCACCCTCAGCCTGGTTTAGATTATTTCATGGGTGACCCTGATTCAGACTTATTCACCTGGGTTAGAGATATGGTGTTTGGGGTGCTTTTACACTGTAGAGATAGTAAGCAAGTAGAGCACTTGCCTTGGATGCTGTCAATTTGGATTGACCCTCAGCCAGAGTGATTCCTGATTGCAGAGTCAGGATAATCCCAGAGCATCCCCAGATGTAGCCCCAAAATTAAAAAAGATAAAAAGAAAACTTAAGATGTTATTATCGGGCCCGGAGAGATAGCACAGCGGCGTTTGCCTTGCAAGCAGCCGATCCAAGACCAAAGGTGGTTGGTTCGAATCCCGGTGTCCCATATGGTCCCTCGTGCCTGCCAGGAGCTATTTCTGAGCAGACAGCCAGGAGTAACCCCTGAACACCGCCGGGTGTGGCCCAAAAACCAAAAAAAAAAAAAAAAATGTTATTATCAAAGAAAGAGGAGGGCACAATGTCTGGGAGGGAAAATATCATATGTGTCTGTTTCTTTTACCTGATTAGCAATTCTTCATTAATAGTTTGCCATTGAACATGGCAGCAAGCATTTGGGGATTCTCCGAGAATATGAATATGCACCTGAATAAACCAAAACTATAATCAGAGGGAGTCTTCTCCTAGTGCTTTCATCCTTGGCTAATCCAACCAGTCTATCACACTCATTTTGGAAGATTCTATTTTAATTTAGGAAAGTGCATCATGTGAATTTCAGTCTTTTCCTTAATTATCACTGGCAGAGAAAGCATTTCTTCATGTGTTAAAGCTTTGGGTGTGATAGTAAGAATACTCCCAACAGGCAATTATTTCTTGATTAGCTATAAAAATTATTGATTTTTAGGGGAAATAAAGAAAATTAATGTGCATCATAGCTTAGCCTCCATAAATATTCAAGTCCTTTATAATTTTCATGTTAGAAATCAGGCAATTTAGGCCCAGGGTTGTATAGCTCAGTAGTAGAGGAACTGCCATGTAAATGAAAAGCCTCAAGTTTGATTCCCAGCAGTAACTCAAATGCCTCATGCAGTCCTAGCAGTAACACAACCGACTTTGTGACTCCAGTCATCACAGCAACAACAAATAAAAGAGGAAACGTTTTTTTTCCACACCTCAAACTAGAAGTATAGAAAATTTATCCAAAACCTGTGAGTAAATTGCTTGCTTATGATGAAATGATGAAAGAGGGGTCTTTACCAGGTTATCAATGTTCTGAAAAATGTTTTCATTATAAGTCAGTTACAAGAATTTTTTTATTTCCCTCCTTTATTTCCTCTATAGCTTAAGGTGCTCTTTAATGTTCTTTAGTTTTCCAAGCATATGGAATTTTTATGGTCATCCTTTGTTATTAACTTCAAATTTTATTGCATCATAACTGGAGAACATGATTGATATGGTATATAATATCATCTTGTTCTTTTGAAAATTATTAAAGTTCCTTTTATGGTCTGGTTCATGTCTATTTTTTCAATATTTTACCCAGATGCACTCAAAACTGTGCAGAAAAAAAATGGTATGTTTCAGTTTTGGTATGCAGTTCTCTCTCATGTTAGATATTACACATCAGAAAGATCTGAAAAATATAATTGATAACTTCAAGTCATATAAATATGTACATATAAAACATATGTGCATATGTCTAGGTCTTTGATATGTGTAGGTATGCATCTAATGTTTCCTTACCAATTTCACTAAACACACAGAGCTTATATCCTGATTTCCCCTAAACTTAGCACTCACCTTTTTTTCCCCAAAACACACAGAGCTGACATGCCACCCTATAAATATTCCATTCCCACCAAAAATAGTTATTGTCCTCAAAGTGGCTTGTGGATGGTTTGGAATCTCTAAGTGTTCTGTAAGTGTGTCAGGGTTCCCACATTACTAATTTCATCGACATATCTCCTTTTCTGTTTGCCAAATATAAAACATTGAGATGGGCTAGATAGGGCTGTGCTCTCCATGTGTACTTCTTTTCTCCACAAGAGGCAGGATCCCAGGATCAGCAATCCCTGAGCAGTAACGGTATGGGTGAGCAGAAACATTATACTCAGAGCAGAGCAAATCAATGTTGTCAGTCTGGTTGCAAGTGCCAGTTCTTTTATTCTGGTGGCATGAAGCTTCAAAGGATATGGGATGGGAGGATTAGTGCTTCAAGGCATAAAGGGGTATTGAGCTTCAGGGGTAGTGGGGTTTGTGGTTCTTATGTTGTTACTGACATGGTGTCTTAAGGGGTGAGGTAATAAGAGCAGCATCAAATAATGGCTGGCTTAGGGGGGCACAGAGGATACAATCTTGGGTTTCTGGGATATTGGCAGTGGCCAAGAAGGAATGTGTAGGGGGATGTAAAGGGCTTTGTTTAGGTACAACACAGAGAGACATATGAATTGACTACAAACATAAAGTGGCCACCACACATAAACACATGCACACATATACACAATTGTTTGATCAATATTGTTGCAGCCTTTATTCTAAGCCATATAGAGTGGTAGGAATAAAACTAATGTGGGGTTGAGAAAGGACAAGACAGTTTCCAGGGCCAAATTATCCCTGTTGGCCAACTGGAACTTTGCGAGTTTCCCAAACTTACACACCTAATCCCAGCCTGTTTTATATGGAAATGGGTCAAAGTGGTTCATTAATATAAAGCTGGTAAGTAAGGTCTAGTATGTCTATCTAAAACATGAAAAATTACTTATCAGCTCTCTTGCTCTGAGAGAGAGATGATATTCTAATACACACACACACACACACACACACACACACGAAGAGATTGCCCTAGTAGCCTCTGCCTAAAGGATAATAAGAAAAATTTAAACAAGTTACTGTAATTTCTAATTCCTAGAATCATTGCTTGTGAGGGTAGAGATAGCTGTAAAAATATCATAGGTAAATTGTATATTCATCATTCTCCAACCAACCAGCTATTTCCATATCCTGGTCTCTAAACATATCACAGGGGCTGGAGAAATAGCATAGGGGTAGGGCATTTGCTTTGACTGCAGAAGGATGGTGTTTTGAATCCCTGCATCCCATATGGTTCCCCAGAGTCTGCCAGGACAAAAAAAAAAAAAAAAAACTATTTCACAAAAGCTAAGGAGGTACAAAGACTGTGGAAAAGTTTAAGCTCTATTAACTAATCCATTTTTATTTATTTATTTATTTCTTGGTTTTTTGGGTCACACCTGGCAACGTTCAGGGACTACTTCTGGCTCTACACTCAGGAATCGCCCCCGGCAGGCTCGGAGAACCATATGGAATGCTGGGATTTTGAACCAGCATCCTTCCGCATGCAAGGCAAATGCCCTACCACTGTGCTATCTCTCCGGCCTCAACTAATCCAATTTTTGTAATTTAATGGACATTGTCCCACCCAGATGGTCTGAGTGGATTCCTTACCAAGTCTTAGAACTCATAATAACAGTAACCTCAGATAAGGATATTCATGCTACCGTAACCTTAATTTTAATGAGGGTCCAGATAATTGGCTGGTTTTTATCAGAGGTTGTAAAAGATCATATCAATTAGACAGAGAAATGCCCTATAAAATGATCAAGCCCTGGAGCAGCAAAAGGTCCTCTTTACAAATTCCAAAACATTCCATGATCCACTACAAGGGGAGTAGCTCTCTCTATTTTTGGAGAGAATGGGATCTTTATAGGATGTCAGCTCTGTATGAATTGGTGAAAAGAGGGTGAGTGTTCTGTTTAGGAGAAAACAGGATATGTTCTCTGTGTTTAGCTATATATTGAGGTTGTTTCTAAAATTTCTAATTCTGCCTCTTGATTTGCCTGTTGTTTTCATCATTACCTTAATAAATACTGCAGTAATAGAGTTAAACACCATAAATTCTTTTGTGATATAATACTTAGAAAATACAAATACATTCTTTTGTTAATGTTTGTGGTGGTTTGTGGACCATACCTGGTGGTGCTCAGGAGTTGCTCCTGTTTCTGCACTCCTGAATTAATCCTTGTACTGCTTAGGGTATCATATGAAATTTCAGGACGATTTCATGAAAGAAAAACACACTACTCGCTACACTACTGTTTTGGCTCCAACACCATAAATTATTATAACTTTAAACTCTTGGGAAAAAAAAACAGTAGACAGTGGGGACAGTTACTTTGGTCTCAGACAAGTGATTATTTGTTATTAAAAAGAAAAAAAGGGGGGCAGAGAGATAGCATGGAGGTAGGGCATTTGTCTTGCATGCAGAAGGAAGGTGGTTTGAATCCTGGCAACCCATATGGTCCCTCGAGCCTTCCAGGAGTGATTTCTGATCATAGAGCCAGGAGTAACCCCTGAGTGCTGCCAAATGTGACCCTTAAAGCAAAACAAAACAAAACAAAAAAAGAAAAAGGCTCACAGAAACAAAAAGATGTCAGTTGATGAAATAGATGGCTATTAGCCAAAAAGAATAGATATATTCTCCTTTTCTCTTTTCTAACAGAAGCAAGCTTTTTTCCAGGCACCTTCTCCCAGTGGACATTCCAGCCAAGATGTAGAGATAATCAGACTCACCCTTTCCAGGTCTGGGGAGAGGAGGATAGACAGTAAGAAATGCAAGTTAGCATAGGTTTTTATGGGGTGGGGGTATGTTTGAGATGATTTTATGAAAATTGATAGAGGTAATGATTATACATTTTTGCATATAAACTTTAACCTCCCACCATATATACTTAAATTTTTAATTCTATAGTATATTATTTTATCATTTTTCATTTGCAGACAATGATATATCTGTCACTCTATAAAAACACTGTGTACAGCACAATTAATTGAGTAGTGACTACTCCTTTAAGGAAGGAGGAGAAGGTGAAAGCTTCACAGAACACATTCCTTGGATCAGAAGTGACTTCTGGTTTCTGTTAAGTGGCAAATGAATATAGGATGCTATTTCTTTCCTCCAAAGTTTACCTTCAAGGAACTGTTCAAGAAAGAGGCCATCCCATTTACTTGAAAGTTGCCAATCTTGGGAGGGCAGGGTGTGCCAAGTTGCTGCTCTGCTGAAGCAATACCTACTGCATCTATTACCCACGACTTCTGTTTTTGTCAATGGCACTGCTTCACCACTCCCCTATGGCTTTCTGCAGAGACACCAATCTGACCAAAACTCCAGATATGCCAGTATTTGGACCAATATAACCAGGACTTTTTTGAAGTTTGAGTAAAGGCACCCTCCCCCTACCTTCTTGTACTTCCCAAGCACATGACAGCTGCAAACATGCTTCACAAAAAAGCTGCAGTATCAGCAACAGTTCTTGAAATTCTGGGAACTCCAATATTTTAATACTGTAATCCCCATAGAAAAATACCAATTTAGATGCCAATATGTATCGTAAGTCACTTAGTGTTCAGAAATAAATGATGTAACAGAACAATCAACTAGCAACAAGAATTTACTACAACGACTTAAACTCATTGCAAGATACAATAATTTCCACAAATGTTCTTGTTGTTGTACTCTTTTTCTTCCTTTCTTTTCTTTTCTTCTTTTTTTCCTTTTTGGTCCTTCCTTGGCCAGTGCTTGCAAGGCATACACCTTACCTCTAGCGCCACCTCGCCGGCCCCTAATCTTCATATTCTTACTAACTAGACCAGAGTCAATGACTGCTTGCCTGTTGCTTAATGGTGGAGTTCATATGGTTCTGTTGGTTATGAATTTAAGGATTTCCAAGGATGCCAGGGTATCTCTCATAACTAGATTATCATTTTGTTCACTTGGTAGATGGGAGGTTCCTAGGACACCAGATAGAAACATTCTGATACACCTTTTAGAACTTTCTAAACCTAGAGTGCTATGTAGGAATGCACATTGTGCTGTCACCCATCTCTGGCATACCTCACTTGCACAAGTTTCACTTTGCACATTCTGACTTTTGAAATACAAAATTAGTGCCAGCAGGCACTCTTGACCCACTGCTGTCTCCACCTCAGAATCGTCAAGTGACGTTTGATGTTGAAGAGAAGAGACCTTCAATGTTAGGAGGGCTGTTGGAGTTGATGGTATCTGATTGACTATGGTAAGATAAATGATGATAATGCAACTTTGCTTTCAACAAAATGATTTGCATATATGACGTCATGTAAGCTTGCACCCAACTTACTGTACAAGGAACTGAGGTTCAGGAATTGTGTGCCATTTACTGGGGGCCACAGGACTGGCATTGTGATAATGGAGTGTGTGCTTTCAGCAGGACACAGCTTACTTATGGTTTCTTCCATTAACAAAACAGAACAATCACACCAAATATTTCCATAATAATAGATGCAGTACCATTTTTCTTTATTTAATCTTGATCCACACTCAGGGACTACTTTTGGCTGAGTGCCCAGGGCCATTCCCAGTTGTATTCAGAGGGACCCTGTGATGCCCTAGGAATTGATCCTAAGCTCCCATATTCAACAGATTCCTGCCCTTGGAGCCTCAATGTTCCTACATCTTGCAATAATTTCTTTTTTAAAAAATAAACCTATTATAAGTAACAATTGGGTTTTTTTTGGGGGGGGGTTGATTTTTGGGCCACACCCAGTGATGCTCAGGGGTTACTTCTGGCTATGTGCTCAGAAATCGCTGCTGGCTTGGGGGACCTTTTAGGATGCTGGAGGATGGAACTATTATCCTTTCTAAGCTAGCGTGGGCAAGGCAGACAGACATCGCTTGCGCCACTGCTCTGGTAATAATTGTTGTAGTAGATGACTTTTAAGATTTACTTCTTTGTCATGCTCTTGCCTAGCCTTCATCATCCCAATTATTCATATTTTTTGAGTATTCCTTAAAGAATTCTTCCCCCGCCTCATCCATGTGGATTAAATAAAATAATATTAATATACACATACTAAATGCTCAAAATACTATCAAGTATTACTGTTTCTGCTCCCATCACTAAAGCTAATTGTTATATGTATGCACATTTAGAATCACCATTTTTATTATTTTAAATATATATATATATGTATATATACTTAAGCTAATGAGATTCTTGAAGGCAGAGTCTATAGTTAACAGATCTCAGAATAGCCCAAAGTTACTGAAACTGCATATTAATTGAATAGCAACTTAGGTAATCTTTAAAAAGTCATGTAACAAAATATAAAGAGAGTTTTTAAAATTTCTTAAGCAAACTAAAACTGATTTTAAGCTAAAATAAAAATAGTCTAATAGTATAATGCAGCAAATAAAAGGTCTTACCATTACAATTGATGAAAACAATAAATATGACATCATGCTATAAAAGTGAATATCTGGGGCCAGCGAGATAGCATGGAGGTAAGATGTTTGCCTTTCATGCAGAAGGACGTTGGTTCGAATCCCGGCATCCCATATGGTCCCCCATGTCTGCCAGGGGTGATTTTTGAGCGTAGAGCTAGGAGTAACCCCTGAGCACTGCCAGGTGTGATCTAAAAACCAAAAAAAAAAATAATAATAAAAATAAATAAATAAATAAATAAAATAACTTGTAAAAAACTGGTTATGTAAAACCATGAAAAAATAAACAAGAGTAATTTTAAAGTGTGAATTTAAACTACACTTACAGCAAGTGACTTCTTTAAGAGCCACCCAAATTATAGGTCCTGAAAATTCAGACTTCTTTCTAAATTTTCCTACATGTTTTGTCATGGATTTCATGACTGGTGCAGACAAAAAAATAGAGACAAGGCATAGAATTTGGCTTCTGCAACCAACATCTCCAGTCCTCTTTCTGCCCCAGAGCTATTATTTTAATGAATTTTTTTAAACTTCACTGCCAAAATGGGCCTAGGATTAAACTCATTGTGTCTTCTAATTAGTAAAACAGTTTCTGCAGAGATGGTTTTCTTGGCCTATATAGGCATTCTCTCCATGTTCTGCCTCTTTCCCTAAGGGTTGCTAGAACAATAGAGTAAAGACCTCAAATCTTCTTCACCAGCTGCTGTGCCTGAGAAGTCTTGGACTTGTCTTGATCCCCAGAAAAACAAAATTCCCCTTTCTGTGCCTTTTGAGTTGATATTAGAAAATTACCAGAGTTCCTTGGGATTATACCATCTGGTTTCTAAATGAAAAAGAAAGTAAATTTATTGGGGCTACTATTTTGGGAATTTGATTTTGATTTGAAAGATTATTTTTCATTTTTGAGGTTTGGGGATTGAATTTAAAGCCTTTCATATCCTACCTCTCAGCTACATTGCCAGTCCTTTAGGAATGTTTTAGAAATCACTCTATTTTGTGAAAGCTTTCTCTATGGAAATGCAAAGAGAAGTAATAAGAGTTAAATATTTTGTCTCTTCTTGTTACCTTGTCAAGATCCAGTTCAGGTTTAAACTTGTTTCTCTTCTTGCTCTGTGCCAAAGTAAAGGATGTTCTCCAAGTTCTTGCCCAAAAACACACAGATTTTACAATACGTGGAATTCAGCATCCTGTCACTCATCTATTCATTCAACAAACATGACTGAGTAGCTACCTTGGGTAAGGCACATGATGGAGAGGGAAAGGACACCTTATTTAATGAGCATCTTACTACTCTGTGACTAACACAAGTGATTAGTGATCTGATTTCAGATCACTCTACTGATGCAAGTTTCACCATCATCATCATTATTACCAGCAAGCAATTATTTTTTCACTGATGCCTTGGAAGGTTTAGTGACGTGTCCAAGGTCACATAGCTAAGTAAGTGTAGATGTTAGATTCAAAACCAGGATTTGGGAATGTGACTCAAGTGATCTATTTCTCTTTTTTTTCCTTTTCTTTCTTTCTTTTTTCTTTTCTTGTTGTTGTTTTGTTTTTGGGTCACAGCCAGCAGTGCTCAGGGATTGTTCCGAACTGTGAGCTCAGAAATCACTCCTGGCAGGCACGAGGGACTATATGACCAGGATTCGAACCACTGTCTGCAAGGCAAATGCCCTACAGCTGTGCTATCTCTCCGGCCCCATGTGACCTGTTTCTTTACATGCACTATGGCTCAGTCCTTGGCACCTCATGGCTCACTGCACATCATCAGAAGTAGTGCCCACAACAACTACATATATATGTATATATACATATGTAAGTGTGTGTGTGTGTATATATATATATATATATTATACACATATATATATATATATATATAGTCAGGGTCTGAAGTAAATCTCAGTGTTTGATCACATGTCTGGGGCTGTGTAATATCTATCCAAGACTGAGAACAGAGTCCAAAACTGACCCAAGAATCTAAAGCATCTTTCAGTTTTAGAAAGGTGACACAGTCCAGCCTCAGACAACTTAGCCTCCTGCAGGAAAGTAGTGCATTCTAGTAATCAGACTAGCCAACCTCCCAACTTTAGAAGAGGGAGAATCCCAAAAGACTCAAGAGGGCCTTCCACTAGTTCTTGAAAATGAAAACTGGAGGCTGAATCTTGACAATCTTGACATCTTGACTTACCATGTTATAAAACAGTGAGTGAAGAAAGGACCTTCTGAAGGTCAGGAATGTCAAAGTTATGAACGTAAGTGATGGATCTGAAGGAATGTTCGAGCTGTAGTTACATCTGGTTGCATCTGGGTGTGCCAGGAGTTAAGACAAGGAGAAGGGACTGGATCTGTGAAGTGCATATAAGGGTTGTTAGAGATAAATAAGGCGTCAGACAGGAGGACAGATTGAGATGGGAGAGAAGGGGTTGGGAGAGTGAAGGTTCTAACTCTCAGAGCATGTCCAAAGATTGGTGGGGTCTGGAGAAAGTAAAAGGGGCCAAGGGCCAGGAAAGAATATTCTGTACCTCTCCATTCAAATTATAGATCCAATCTTCTTTTTTGTTTTGTTTTGTTTTTTTTTTTTTTGTTTGTTTGTTTTTGGATCATACCTGGTAGTGCTCAGGGGTTACTCCTGGCTCTGTGATCAGAAATTGCTCTTGGCAGGCTGGGGAGGGGCATATGAGAAGGCTGGGATTCGAATCACATCTGTCCTATATCAGCTGCGTGCAAGGAAAACGCCCTACTGCTGTGCTATCTCTCTGGCCCCTCTTACACCCAATCTTCTATAGTTGATTGAGATATGTTCACTGGCTATTTAAACATTTAAGAAAAAAATAGGATGAACACTAGTTATAAACATTTATAGACCTAGAATATGAATGCTTATATTCAACTCACTTTTAAAAATCATTTTGAGGGGCCGGGCGGTGGCGCTAAAGGTAAGGTGCCTGCCTTGCCTGCGCTAGCCTTGGCTAGCCTTGGACGGACCGCGGTTCGATCCCCCGGTGTCCCATATGGTCCCCTAAGCCAGGAGCAACTTCTGAGCACATAGCCAGGAGTAACCCCTGAGCATTACCGGGTGTGGCCCAAAAATCAAAAAAAAAAATCATTTTGAATAACATAAATTACAATAATAATGATGAAAATTTTATGCTAAAACATTCTAACTCCATACCCTCCACCAAATTGTTCATTTCCCTCCACCACTGTCACCGCCTGACCCCCATCCCCTTCTACTATCCCCACATCCACCCTTTATATGCTTCCTACCAAAGAACAGTTTTTAGTTTCTATTGCCTTTGGACATTTCTTGTTTTCTTACAATATTTCCTTATATCCCACAGATAAGAGAAATCATCCTGTATCATCCCTCGCCATCTGCCTCTCTCCTTCACCAGATCTATCCTTGTGGCAACAAATTGTATTATCCCATTTTTTTCATAGCTGACTAGTATTTTGTTGATAATATGTAGTTTCTTTATGCAGTCATTTATTCTTGAGTACTTGGGTTCTTTACAGAGTTTGGCTATTATCGATAGTACTGTAATGAACATAGGAACACAAATGTCTTTTCTGATTAGAGTTTTGGGGCTTTTATTAATATTTTTACCAAAAAAAGTGGAATTGCTGTGTTACATGGGAGCTCAATTTCTAGTTTTTAGAGTGTCCATATTGTTTTCCAGAAATGGTTGAATCAATTGGTATTCCCACCAGCAGTAGATGAGGCTCCTTTCTTCTTCACATCAACACATCACTGCCAATTCACTTTTCACTTTAGTCTATGTGAGGCTAATGACTTGTTAAAAAAAACTTTATTAATTCATTCATCTATCCCTTCAGCAGCAAGACATTGTGACAATGTGGTGACAGGAAAAAATAGACTTGCAGCTAAGCTGTGTACGCAAATAGTGAGAATCATCTGGTAGAGGGTGTAAACTTAATCAAAGAGACACTTTCTCAGTCTGGGTAGGGCTGTGATCTAACATACCAAACCCAGTCCTCAGTAAAATCTGTGTTGAGTGAATGCATAAATCTGGCCAGCAGAACCTCGCTGTGACACCCTGAAATTGCTTAGGTAATACACCTAAGCAATGGTTGTTACAATGCTGACTCAGTGAGCCTAGATGTAAAGTGAGGCAAAAATAGGCAAAAAAAAAAAAAAAAAAAACATGGGAGAAAGGAAAATCACAAGGATAGAAAACATCAGGCTATGTTTCCTACAGAAGTCTCAAGAGAAAGGCTGTTTTAGGGAAAAGTTATTTTTACACTTGATATTTTACTTGTGTTCTTTTTTTTTTTTTTTTTTTTGGTTTTTGGGCCACACCCGTTTGATGCTCAGGGGTTACTCCTGGCTATGTGCTCAGAAATCGCCCCTGGCTTGGGGGGACCATATGGGACGCGGGGGGATTGAACCGCGGTCCTTCCTTGGCTAGCGCTTGCAAGGCAGACACCTTACCTCCAGCGCCACCTACCCGGCCCCCTTACTTGTGTTCTTAATGCTGCTCATGGAAATAATTTCACAGAATATTTCTGTGAATATTGTTTTTGAGCATATACACATATGCATATTAAAACAAAGATTAATTGTTTTCCTGGAATTTAGAAACTCTTTGGTAGAAATATATTCTATTTTAATCATATTTTTAAGATGTTTAAGTTAAAAGGAGCAACAAATTATCCCAAACTGCACATTGAGACTTGTCTTAATTAGCCAGGAAGGTAGTTCAAAGTATAAGAGCTCATGCCTTGAATGAAGAGGCCAGCCAGTTTGATCCCAAACACCACATAGCTCTACAAATAGAAAATGGCCCTAGGTGTGCCCCTGGTGGATATAAAGTGTGGCTGGGGAGGCTAGTCCCAAGTAAATAAATATTTTTAAAACTAATTTGAAAGTCATACAGCTTCCAGGTATCACTGGCAGAAAAAAAAAAAAGAATCATGCCTGAAGCCTGTTATGCTAGACAATTTGACTACAAAACACTGATGCATTAATGCCACATTTCCATTAGTTTTAGGTATGTAGACATTTTGTAGTATTGCTACATTTTGTGATGGTGAATTGTAGGTATCAATTGAAGGTTTTAGAAGAGATTAAAAAATTTTAATTCAAAAGCTGAGTAAAGAAAGCACTTTGACCTTCATAAAATGGTGGATCTGATCCAATTAAATGAAGGCCTGCTAGGAACTAATATATTGATCTCTACAAGGAAAAGGGGATTTGTTAATATGTTCCCTTTATATTTCACCAGGCACATAGTTCTCCTAGATCACAAGTCTTTTTAACCCACACTACTGAAATTTGTTTATACATATATACATGTATTTATTTATACAGGGTCTGTTCCAAAAGAAATCTCAAGGTAAAAGGTTATTTAAGGTAGTATAAATTATTTTTAAAACTCTCAAATAGTTTTCAAAGCAGGCACAAATATTTTTAAGAGAAACACAGTAACTTTACATAAGAACCTTTTATAATTGTGTGTGTGTGTGTGTGTGTGTGTGTGTGTGTGTGTGTGTGTGTGTGTGTATTTTTGACTCTGCACTCAGAAGTCGCTCCTGGTAGGCTCAGGGGACCATATGAAATGCCAGGATTCGAACCAGGGTCTGTCCTGGTTTGGTCGAATGTAAGACAAATGCCTTACAGCTGTGCTATCGCTCTGGTCCTACCTTTTATAATCTTAAAAGAAAAAGAAAGATTAGTTCATTCCCTGTTAAGAATTTTATTTGCTCTTCTGTAACAAAAGTCAAAATATTTTATCATATTTTATCACAACCAAATATAGAAAGACATTGAATACTGTGATTTGTAATGTCACTGAATAAATAAATACTCAGCAGGATATCTGTTGCTAATTCTAATCATATCAGAAAAGCAAGTTTGAGAAACATTGCCCACGGCTTTCAGCTTCATCAAACTTTGGTCTAGATCTCTGAAAGTAGACATAATCCTGACTGGCATCAGAGGGTGAAATGAGACTTTAGTTTTGCTAGTAAATTTTATTGACATGTGCTCTGAGGGTAGAATACATAAAGTGAGTGTTAATAATAGTAAGCTTTCCATATTACCATATTTATCCCCTGTAACTTGAGATTTAGTTAGAAATAAGCCAAGTGCCTCTCCAGTTCAAACTATGACTTTGCTTATATATTGCTAGTGTAAGTATTTGTAGTCCAAGGAAGTGAAGCTTGGACTTTCTCATTGGTAGGAAGTCTCATCTCTTTATTGGGCATACTGGTTCTTTTGTTCTGCTAACCATAACCCTGATCTTCTAAGAATCATTTGGCATAATCATCATGAATATTTAGAAATATATAAAATAGTATAGTATGAATACATTATCCTTGTTCTGATCAATGTATTTAATATTTAAACTAAGTAATTTTTCCCTTCTTTAATCATATTGGAAAAATCAGATACCAACAATTCAAAAGGATGAAATTTAATCTTTGCCTTAAAAAATCAACTCAAAACAAACTGAAGAATTAAACATATTACAGCTATTGAGCTCTTAGAAGAAAATATAGAGCAAAAGGTTCATGGCATTAAATTTGGCACTGATTAAGTACACAGGCAACAAAAGACAAAATCAATATATTGGCTTATAAACAAATCAGAACTTTTGCAACTCAAAAAAACACAATCAATAGAAACAAAAGGTAGCCCCTGGAATAAAAGACTTTTAATTATAAATCTGATAAAAAGTTTATGTACAGATTAATTATAAAAGAAAACTCCTACAACTCAGTCAGAAAATTCAAATGATTTGACTTAAAAACGAACATAGAGGGGCTGGAGCAAATGGTAGAGTGTTTGCTTTGCACATAGTCGACCCAGGTTCAATTCCTGGCACCACGCATTTTCCTAATGTTCCCCCGAGGTCAACCATGAGTAATCCCTGAACACAAAGACAGAAGAAAACCCTGAACAGTACTGGATAAAGCCCTGCCCTCCAAAATGAGCAATGAATTTAAATAAATATTTATCTACTAAAAGAATATCAATAGCCAGTAAGTGTGAGGAAAAAATGCTGAACCTCCCAGCATTATGATAACTACTACTGAAATAGAAAATAGGGGTTGGGAAGATAGCATAAAGGTCAGAGCACATGCTTTGCATGTGAGGGATCTCAGTTTTATCTTCATCATCATATGGTCCCCTAAACACCACTAAATATAACCTTAGAGCCCCCCAAACACCACTGGGTTGTACCTGGTGGTCCCTAGCACCAAAGAGTCATGCATCTTTGGGCTCAAGCATTGAATCATCCAATCTAATTGGAGCAGTATCACTGAGTATGGCCCTGCTGCCTTCAGAGCACATCTTGGAAGCCCTTCTAACCAATATAAACAGAAAATATTGGTTGGGATGTAAAAATTTAAAACAGCATGCAGCATTGGAAAGAACTGGCAAACAGTAGTATGACAGACCATTTAAAAATCCCGACTAGAATATCACACAATCCATCCATTTTATTTCTGAGTATTTTTCACAGATACCTGAAAGCAGAGTCTTAAAGACATAGTCTCATACATTTGTTTACAGTGAAATTATTTATAATAGCTAAACAGTAAAAGCAATCTAAAAATCTATCAGTAGAGTCATAGATAAACAAAATGTGGTATATTAAAACAATGAAATATTACTCAATCTCAAAAAGAAGATTCTGACACCTGCTATAAAGCAGATACCCTGAAGGCATTATGCTCAATGAAATATGCCAGTCACAAAAGGAATAATATATGATAACATTTATAGACAACATCTCAAGTGCCACATTCATAGAGACTGGCTATGGAAAGGTGGTTTCCAGATGCTACAGAGGGGGCGGGAATGGGGAGCTGTATTTTAATGGGTGCAGAGTTTCAGTTTTGCAAGATGAAAGGACTTGTAGAGATGAATGGTGTGGATGGCTGCATAACAATGTGCATAAACTTAACAGTACCAAACTGTAACCCTAAACATGGTTTGGATTAAATGCTAAATTTCATAGTATGTGTATCTTACATAAAACAAAACATGTTTATATACTTACAAGGCAAAATTAGTTTATCCTCTGTTGAAATATTTGTTTACTCTCCTGTAAGAATAGCTATAACATTTCACTAGCAGGAAGAAAGCAGAGATACATATCCAGTACAAAAGCAAACATACACTATATCCATGATAGTAAAATTGGGATGTGGTAGTAATTGGGGTTGGGGGAATGTCTAAAACTGAGATGAAGAGATAATAAATAAAATCATTGCAAACACTCCTTTTCCTCAACAAGTTTCTACTCCAGATTAAGAAGTCAGTTATCTTAAATCTGAGAGTTGATAATCAGAGGCAGAATAATCTACTGTAGGGCTTCTCATGATTTTGACACTGAGGACCAAATGATTGTTTTGCATGAAGCTGCCATCCAGTGCATCACAGAATATTTTACACCCTTTCAGGCCTCCATCTCTAATGCCCAGGCCACTTATGACCACTCAATAACTAGTTACAATTTATTTTGACTTGGCCAATGGGTTTTTTTTATCTCTATTTAAATACCATGATTACAAATATGATTGTAGCTGTATGATTTCAGTCACGTAAAGAACACACCCCTTTACCAATGCAACATTCCCACCACCAATGCCCCAAATCTCCCTCCTCCCCACCACACCCACACCTGTATTCTAGACAGGCTTCTACTTCCCTCGATCATTCACATTGTTATGATAGTTCTCATTGTAGTTATTTCTCTAACAACACTCATCACTCTGTGGTGAACTTCATGTAGTCAGCTGGATCTTCCAGCCTTCTTCTTTTTTGTCTCTGGGAATTACTGAAAAATGTCTTTTATTTTTCTTCAAACCCATTGATGAGTGAGACTATTCTGCGTTTCTCTCTCTCCCTCTGACTTATTTCACTCAGCATAATAGATTCCATGTACATCAATGTATAGGAAAATTTCATGACTTCATCTCTTCTGATGGCTGCATAATATTCCATTGTGAATATGTACCACAGCTTCTTTAGCCACTCATCTGTTGAAGGGCATCTTGGTTGTTTCCAGAGTCTGGCTATTGTAAATAGCACTGCGATGAATATAGGTGTGAGGAAGGGATTTTTGTATTGTATTTTTATGTTCCTAGGGTATATCCCTAGGAGTGGTATAGCTGGATCGTATGGGAGCTCAATTTCCAGTTTTTGGAGGAATCACCATATCACTCTCCATAAAGGTTGGACTAGATGGCATTCCCACCAGCAGTGGATAAGAGTTCCTTTCTCTCCACATCCCCGCCAGCACTGCTTATTGCCATTCTTTGTGATGTGTGTCAGTCTCTGTGGAGTAAGATGGTACCTCATAGTTGTTTTGATTTACATCTCCCTGATGATTAATGACATGGAGCATTTTTTCATGTACCTTTTTGCCATTTGTATTTCTTCTTTGACAAAGTGTTTGTTTATTTCTTCTCCCCATTTTTTGATAGGGTTATATGCATTTTTTTTTTGTAAAGTTCTGTCAGTGCCTTGTATATTTTGGATATTAGCCCCTTATCTGATGGGTATTGGGTGAATAGTTTCTCCCACTCAGTGGGTGGTTCTTGAATGCTAGGCACTATTTCCTTTGAAGTGCAGAAGCTTCTCAGTTTAATACAATGGGTAGGTTTTAAGTGGGGGGTCATGTGTATTGATTACATTACTTCCCAATCCACCACAAGTTCCTCAGCCCTAATAGACACTGTGACATTTACATGACATTAAACTGATGAAATGATTTCTGTGTGAATGAGCAACGTAAAATTCTCTGTCCTTACTTGGGAAATGCTGGAAGAGTATTATTGCTTTTATTGTTAGTTAAAGACTCATTCATTACAGAAAAAGGGCCTTACTGGTAGAACTCTAGGCCTGTGGGCCTCTCCTGTGTAGGCCTATTGTGCTAGGGCCTCAATGTAAGGAGCTGAGGAACTTGGGCCCTGCTGTGATAGGGTATGTCCCAGTAGTGCTCAGGAGTATTTAATGCTACATCATGATGCTCAGAGGACCATGTGGTTCCAGGGGTCAAACTGGCATTGACCACATGCTAGGCATGTGTTTTAATCCCTTTACTGTTTCTCTGGCCCTCACAAATTCTCCTGTGATGACAATAAAGTTTAATTCTGGTAGAGATATGGAGAAAGAATGTACAGAAAAATTAGATAGAGGGGCCGGTGAGGTGGTGCTAGAGGTAAGGTGTCTGCCTTGCAAGCGCTAGCCAAGGAAGGACCACGGTTCGATCCCCATGCCAGGGGCAATTTCTGAGCACTTAGCCAGGAGTAACCCCTGAGCATCAAATGAGTATGCCCCCCCCCCAAAATAAAAAAAATAAAAAGAAACAAAAAAGAAAAATTAAATAGGAAGGGGCCGGAGAGATAGCATGGAGGTAAGGTGTTTGCCTTTCATGCAGAAGGTCATCAGTTTGAATCTCACCATTCCATATTGTCCCCCGAGCCTGCCAGGAGTGATTTCTGAACATAGAGCCAGGAGTAACCCCTGAGCGCTGCCAGGTGTGACCCAAAAACCCAACCCCCTCCCCCTCAAAAAAAAAAAAAAAAAAGAAAAATTAAATAGGAGGAAATGTGAATGTGAATACACCATGTAGGCCTAAATTCTTGCTAAGCTCTAATTAATTAGTTTTTATTTTATATATGATATTTTATTTGTTTGTTTTGTAATTGCACCTAAAGGTAAGTCTCAGAGCTTACTCCTGGTTCTATGATTAGGGCTTACTTCTCGTGATGCTCAGGAAAATGTCTGGGGTATGATTGAATCTGGGTTGGTGGCATGCAAGACAAGTGCTTTAGCTATAGTTCTATCTCTCCAGCCCTTGTGTCTCATATTTAAAAGACTAAACAAAGTACAGGTGTTGCCAACTAACACTATTGGTTGGCACATATAAATCTTCAGGGACTTAGAATGTGTTCAGATTTTAAAGACATACATATGCAGGGAACTAAATCATGTGAGAAAGAACACTTGAAATCATTGCTAGTGCAGTTTATGTAGTAATTAATAGAAAATGAAAACAGTCAATATGGGTATAGCTCCATACTGAACAAAATAATGAATATTTAAAAATTCACCTTTGGGCCTGGAGAGATAGCACAGCGGCGTTTGCCTTGCAAGCAGCCGATCTAGGACCAAAGGTGGTTGGTTCGAATCCCGGTGTCCCATATGGTCCCCCGTGCCTGCCAGGAGCTATTTCTGAGCAGACAGCCAGGAGTAACCCCTGAGCACCGCTGGGTGTGGCCCCAAAAATAAAACCAAAAAAAAAAAATTCACCTTTTCCCAGAATATCTAGAAGGGGATCTTATTTGGAAGCATTGTCTTTGTAATGGAATTAGTTCAGTTAAAATGAGATCAGAGCCTCATATATCCTTAAATTCAAGGACTGGCACTTTCATGGGAAGGTATGTGAAGCTTGAGATACAGATACATAGAAAAGATGATTGGGTGAATATGGAATGAATGGGTGAATATTGAAATCATGTGTCTGTCAGTCAAGGAAAGCCAAGACAATGACCAAAATTCTCCCTTAGAATTTGCAGAATATGCCAACACATTTAGATTACACTCTTTAAAAGAATACATTTCTGTTGTTTTAAATCATTTTACTTAGTTTAGGCAGGTCCTAGAAATCTAATGTAACTGCTAAGAGAGGGGTTGATTTAAAAATTGGCCTTCAAGGAGGGGCAAAATTAGGAAGAGAGAAGAAGTGATGAATGAATTTTGAGGGGAAAAAATGAAAAAGAGAGAAGTTTTTTGGCTGAAAGTTCAAAATTAATGTGTCAGCAAGGGGATATTGTCTGAGAATTTTGTTTATGGGTGATTGTCTTCCCACTGTACCTTCACCTTGACCTCTTTCTTTGCATCTTTGTCTTCATAAAATAATAATAATAATAATAATAAAAGAAAAAAATGAAGAAGAAAAAGGGAAAAAAGCTATTCCATAGCTCTAGAGTGTCTCTGGTGAGCCCTGTAGACTCCTGTAACACACTTTCTCATTCAGAATGAGTGATCACTCTCCACAGCCACCTCTGCAAAAGGCCACATTGGAGCTTCCAATCTTAGGCAACAAGTGCAAATTGGGACTTTGCAACTCTAGTGCTATTTGCCTATCTGTGTGTCTGATTTATTTTCCAGTCCATCTCTTGCTACTTGCTGTTTCCTGCTAAAAAATATTGCCACTTGCTTTGTTGCCAACCTATGTTTTATTCATATTCTTCCCATGATGTATTAGTAAATTAAGTTGGCTTTCGAAGAAGATGAAGAAGTCAATAAACTTCCTTTTGTTAACTCCAGGACAGAACTCTGTTGGTCTTTGAGCCTAATGTTTTAGAACTAGAGATAGACTTATATTATCCTGAGACAGAAGAGAATTCTGGTACTCAGGGACATCTGTGCACCAAATTCTGAACACTTTAACTGACTTATTTATGTGGCCCAAAAAGGGGGGTGGGGGAATATAGAATATAGAAGTAGTTCTTTGTATTTTCTAACAGGATGGAATACATTTACTTGAGGGCTTATAGATTTGAGTTGGTAGGAAAAGTTAATATCCTATATCTTTTCATTAAAAGTGATATTGAAATTAAAATAAGAATGTGAACAAGCAAGTCCTCATGGAGTATGTTGGAACTAAAAGGATGCTGACTGGTGTCAGGGATTAAACCCAGGTCATCACATAGACAAGGCAAGTGCTTACCATGAAGCTACATTCCTGGGCAGCAAGTTTAGTGGTATTAGGTTTTCTTTACTTTTTAATATATTTTTAAAATAGTTTCTTTGTGTTTATTTAATTTCTAGTCAAGAGAATTTCTTTATATAAAGTCAATATAGGCACAGAGTTATTTTTTGGGGGTCACACCTGGCAGCACTCAGGAGTTACTCCTGGCTCTATGATCAGAATTCGCTCCTGGCAGGCTTGGGGACCATATGGGATGCCAGGATTCGAACCACCATTCTTCTACATGCAAGGGAAATGCCTTACCTCATTGCTATCTCTCCTGCTCTGTACTTTTTAATATTTTGCAGTGAGTTAATTTACACTATTTTTCATCCACTTTAATGGCAAATCTAATCTATCTGCTCTGCTAGATTCTACTGGATTCTATTGGGGGGGAAGCAGGGACATGTGTCCCATTATTTTCTTCCTAGTGCCACAGTTGAGTGATGCCAAGAGAACTTCATTGACTAGGAAGTTTTGTGGCCAAGAGATAGACCGTGAACTTTGACATTGAAAAAGTGATTGGTGACCATTGCTGGCATTCAGCATTTGTGTTCCTCAACAATCTGCACTTTGGCTTCTTTGTGTCATAACAGCTGTTGCTATGTGGGTTCCATGGGAAGGCAAAAATCAAATAATGATACAGACTCTAATAGATTTTCTTCTCCCCTTACTAAATTTCACTTCTAAGATAGGTTCATATATTTTGACCTCATAGTTGTTTGAACCAAATGAGGCAGCTGAGTATACCTTGTGTAAGTAGAGATATCTTTAATGTGGGCATCTCCTCCCCCAACTCATCTATCCCACTGAATTCAGAACTGCCCACACCTGGAATGGGCGGGTAGAGAGTCTGCAGAGGGAAGAAAAGGGGGATAAGAAGGAGAGTTTAGAGAGAGAAGGGGGAGAGAGCTATCATCATCAGAGATACAGCATTGGATTCAGCATCAGCAACTCGGTATCATCAAAGAAGCAGCAAGAACATCACCAGAGGGAGTTAGTAAGCCTGGAAGCCAGTTAGGAAGCCTGGAAAAAGCAGCTGAAAGGGAGACAGAGGCCAAGAGAGCACAGTAGGAGTAGAGAAGTAGCTACTAGGAAAAGGTTTAGTATGGAGGCCTTGTGAGGAGGTGTACATGGTGGTAGGGACTGTGAAATAAAGCTGGCTGACTCCTGGAACTTCATCTGAGTGCTTTGTGAATCTTTCCACCCTCACCCTGCAACCTTTAGACCTGCAAGACCATAGGGGCTGTGGGAGTCGGGTTGAGCCCAGAAAGGCCTCACCATCCCCACACCAACAGTAGGACTCTTTTTTTTTTGTAGTTTTTTTGGGTCACACCCGGCAGTGCTCAGGGGTTACTCCTGGCTCCATGCTCAGAAATTGCTCCTGGCAGGCACAGGGGACCATATGGGACGCTGGGATTCGAACCGATGACCTCTTGCATGAAAGGCAAACGCTTTACCTCCATGCTATCTCTCCAGCCCCAGGACTCTTTAATTTATATTAAGACAACATTTAGCACCCATTCTTTTTAATTTCATTTTTTAATCATAATTAGGGCCCAGAATCCAATTTTCTGGTCTTTGATCACTGGCGTGCTTGCTGAGGTATCATCCCTTGTTTGGGTCACTAATGTGGCAAAGGGGCAGTAGGGTGAGGTGAAGAAACCAAGAGAAGGGCCTCTAGATTTTATTGAAAATGATTTTTAGTCATGAAGAAAGCAGACTCAGAACTTTTAAAAATGTACATTTAAAATGTAAGTAGTATGTCATTTGCACAAAAGAAACAGTTTCAGGGGCTAGAACAATAGTATAGTGTTTAGGGCACTTGAATTGCATGCAGCCAACCTGAGTTTGATTCCTTACATCCTATATCAGGGATTTTGGCTGGTCCTCTGAGCCAGCCAAAAGTGGCAGAGCCAGGAGTAAACTCTGAGCACTGCTGGGTGTGGCATGTCCCCAGGACTCCCAACCAAAAAAGATGAATGTCTTTGATAAGATGCTCTTAGATGTTTGAGCTCTTCAATGAGATGTTCTTAGATGCTCAATCTCCTTTTCTCTTGACTATGAGCTGGCTGTCTTGCCAGATAATCTGTGAAGGGTTTTCAGAATGGTGTCTTTATGCAAGACTTATTAAAAAACTATTTCCCAGTCCCTAGTTAAGCATCTGGACTAAAAAATGACTTGCTGAGAACAATGTAATGGCATTGTTGCTTAAACTAAATACTAAGGCTCTCCTCCCACCTCTATCTATGTGTTTGTGCATTTGTGCATGCACTCATTTGCACATACAGGTAATAAAACTTACCTAAGTTCACAGCCTACTAAAGAACTCAAATATCTGGATTCAAAACCTCTTCACAGGGCACAGCACTAGAACATTTGTCTTGCACATAAACTACCCGAAATGGACTCAGGTTCTATTCCCAGTATCCCATTTGGTCCCCGGAGCCTGCCAGGAGTGATTTCTGAGTACAGTGCCAGGACTAACCCCTGAATGCTCCTGGATGTGCCCCTCAAAAGCCGCTTCACTAATAAGAACCCTTCTATCCTTTCTGACCTCAGTTTCTCAGCTATAAATGAGGCTGTGCTTATTACATCCAACATTGTTGGAGGATAAATGAAAAATCCATGTGAAATATCTTGAAGCCAGTGGAGATTCAGGGAGTTTTAAGTCCACTTAGAGTTACTATGGTTCCCGTGTTGCAGATTCTTTCATCTTGACGGTAAATATCTTTCATCTCTTTAGGAATATGTTGTAAGTCTCCTGGTTATTATATTGAGCAGGTCTGGGGTCCTAAAATAACCGTATGGTGTCTTTTAAAAGCATCATGTTTTCAGTGTACAATATTTGCTCTAATTTGGTCACATCAGAAAAGCCAGGGACCCCTTTTCTCATTAAAAATATGTATATAGGGGCCAGAGAGATAGCATGGAGGTAAGGCATTTGCCTTGCATGCAGAAGGTCGGTGGTTTGAATCCTAGCATCCCATATGGTCCCCTAAGCCTGACAGGAGCGATTTCTGAGCTTAGAGCCAGGAGTAATCCCTGAGCGCTGCTGGGTGTGACCCCTCAAAAATGTATATAGGGACTGGAGCGGTGGCACCTTAAGTGGCAAGGCCCTCTGCCTTGCCTGCGCTAGCCTAGGATGGACCGAAGTTCGATTCCCCCATGTCTCATATGGTTTCCCCAAGCCAGGAGAGATGTCTGAGTGCATAGTCAAGAGTAACACCTGAGAGTCACTGGGTGTGGCCCAAAAACCAAAAAAAATGTATATATAGATGTATAAAGTCATGATTATTAGGTATGGAATACTCTGTGTACTAGGATATTATGGTAAATGATAAACATGTTCTTTGTATTGGAGCTGTATTTGTATAAAAATAGCCAAGATCTGCACAGGCTATACTTGAATAGAGTGGAGTTTCACTCATGCTGCACTCATTTAGACAAGAGAACTTTTTATATGTCTATCTCCTAATATTGAAATTGCCCTAGATATATATGTAACAAAATGTCTCCTTTACTTCCCGTATCCTTTAAAAGTATATGTCAACTGGGGGCCATATTCTTGTCTCCTATCCCCCCATCTGCTCCCACATAGGATTGTCTAAGGGCTCTACAGGTAAAAAATCATACAGATGTGAGGCCATGAATGAGATTTAAGAGCTAAGCCTTAGAAAGGGAGTGGGGCTGTTGGCACAGGAAATAAGGAAGGTTGGAAGGGGACCACAGTCAATAAAAATTTGAGAAACACTATTTATTTTGGGTGTGGGACCATACCTTGCAGTTTTCAGGGCTTATTCCTGGTTCTGCACTCAGAGATCACCCCAGCAGGTCTGAGGGGACCATATAAGTGCTGGAGATTGACCTAGGTGAACTATATGCAAGGCAAACATGGCTACCTGCTGTATTATTACTCTGCCAGCCCTAGAAACGCTACTTCAAGATAATATATTTTATTTTTGCAAAGGTGTGATTAATAGGGTAAGATATAGTAAAAATAAGAATTCCATCGCATAATTGATTGCTTATATATTTAGGCTTAAATTGATTAAAATGTAGTTGCTTTTGAGAATTTTCACAGATCAAAAAATATCTATTCAAGAGAAATATGCAGGGCCCGGAGAGATAGCACAGCGGTGTTTGCCTTGCAAGCAGCCAATCCAGGACCAAAGGTGGTTGGTTCAAATCCCGGTGTCCCATATGGTCCCCCGTGCCTGCCAGGAGCTATTTCTGAGCAGACAGCCAGGAGTAACCCCTGAGCAATGCTGGGTGTGGCCCCCCCCCCAAAAAAAAAGAGAGAGAGAAATATGCAGAAGTAAAATACACAATTGCTGATTAGGAGGAATTTAGAATAATGAGGCTACCCCTTATGACAAACTAAATGATGCTTCCCAAAGACATATCATGTTTTATCTCCTGATAGAGATTGGTCTTTATAGGGGTGATTTTGTGAAAGATCTCAAGTCAGGAATTATATGAATTATTCAAATGAGTGCAAAATGTGATCATGTTTTCTTATAAGAGTGAGCAGAGGGGATATCTGACCAGATAGAAATGATGACATGAACGTGGAGCAGAAAGTTGACAATGCTGAACTTGAATTTGAAGGGATGTAGATACAATCCTAGTAGTGTTGACAGTCTCCAGTAGCTGAAAAAGGTGAGGAACAACAGTTCCTAGAGTTTCTAAAAAAGCATAGGCTTGGTGAGGACTAGACTTTGGCTTAGTAAAAATGATTTTGGACCAGTAACTTCTAATACTATGTATCTTCTCTTTTCTTTCTTCTTTTCTCTCCCTCTTCTCTACCCTTCCTCCCTTCTCATTTTTTTTTTTTTTTTTTTTTTTGGGTTTTTTTTTTATAATTTTTTATTATGAATTATGAGAACAAAAGATGCAAAGAAAGAGGATAAGGTAAAGTTACAGTGGAAGGACAATCACCCATAACATAATTATCAGAAGAAGTCCCCTTGCTGATATCTTAACTTTGAATTTTCACCAAAGAAAGTTAAGATAAATAAAACAGAATCCATGTGCAATTACTTTTTCCCTCAAGTCCCCAGATTGTAGCACATTATAATATTTCTTAACAGCACACAAGGCAATCTAAAGCCATCAAACTTACGTAACTCCTTAAACATTAGAGGCATAGTGTTTTTTACATTTCCATGTACATGCATATTAGCTTAAGTTAACCTCAAATTTTAAGTGGGTGTGTTTTAAGGATTAGAGTCAAAGGAGCACAGTAAAAACGATGTTAGAGTGGCAATTGTTGTTTGCATAGGCCCACCAAAATATGAGAGGCATGGAAAGGAATAGCCTTGGCCTAAATACAAAGAGATCCTACCCCTGAAGTTTCCTGGCATAAGACCAGCTCTAGGCCTCAGGAAAGTTATCGTTCGCTCCAAGACATTGTCCGTAGCGCCAACACACTTATCACACAGTCTCTGTTGTTGGTCTCATGTTTCTGTATTAAAGATTCTGGAATCTGCATGTCCTACATTGAAGTCATGATGAGGAGTGCCTTCTCGTTTCACCTCACCATGAAAGGGGAATGCAGGAAGCCCTGTCCTATAAGCAGGTTGTTGTTGTTGTTAAGTCTTCTCAGTGTTAAAGGAAGTCTCTTTTGAGCAGGACGATGTCTGAGCAGTGGTAGGGTCTTCCGTGGTAGAGGATTGCTTCCAGGTGATGTTATAGACAAACCTCACCATAAAGGGGCAATACAGCAAGCCCTGTCCAGTAAACAGGTCATTGTTCTTGTTGTCTTCTCAGTGCTAAGGGATGTCTCTTTTGAGTAGATCGATGTCAGAGCAGCTGTAGGGTCGTCCCTGGTACAGGAATGCCTCCGGGTGATGTTATATACAACCTTGGATGTTTTGTAAATGTCTTCTGTAGATCAAGGGGTAAATGGAGAATGTCCATTCTTCTGAGGCCTGTGCCAGGTCTTTATGTCAATGTTCAGGGTGTAAGGTCTCATTGTACTACAAGATTTGTGTGTTCCCCTTTCTATTAGATAAGAACTTATTGGTATGTATAGTATTTTCCCATGTCAGTGTGCCTACGCAAACAAGATATAAAGCCACGTGGTGCTATCAGATATATGGGGGCATAAGAACATTTCCAACAAGACCCATGACTTGGTTCAAACATAAGTATTAAACTGAGGGATTCTTTCACACCAAATTCCATATTGAGCAGTTCACAAAGAGAAGATAAAAAAAAAATGGGGGGGGATCATCACTGTATAAGAAAGTATTTAGCAAAAGTTATAGCCGTCAAAGAAAACACCCATAAAATGTTGAAAAGATATGTGTCCTTTTTATGCCTTTAAAAATAGTTGTGTGGGTGTTAACTCTAGGGCACCACTTTGGTCTGTGAATTAGGACTCAAGAGTACTTAAGTTAGAAAGGGTAAAAAAGGAGTAATGATGATAGGAGTTAAAGAAGTTAAAGAGAAATATGAACTTATGAAGGGGTATGCAAAAGGGCAGAGTACAAAATGGACATTCTGCATACATAAAAACATAATTCAATGATAGTGAGTACTAGTAATGTTTCTTGTGAGAGTACTATTAATGTTTTTTGTGCGCGCGGGGGCTATCGCCCCCGCACGATTTTGAAAATGTAGACTGGACAGAGATTACCAGTGCCAAACCTCCTCCTGCCTGACTCCCGGCTCCCAGGAAGGAGAGATCCTTCAAGAAGCTGGGAGAACAGAAGTTCAGAGCCCCACCCAGACCCTCCCTATGGAGCCGCATGGATAGTGGGGGAAGGCCTAGGGTCCTTCAAGCTCCACCAAGGGACCCAACTCACCGGCTAGCCCAGGGGTGTGGCCCGGGGAAGCCCTGGAGATCTGGAGCAAGGCGGCAGAGGGGTGCTGGGGTTACCCAAATCCCGCACCCCCCCTAGGCCTGGCCAAGCAGGCCACCGGCATGGCGTGGGCCTGCCAAACCTCCTCCTGCCTGACTCCCGGCTCCCAGGAAGGAGAGATCCTTCAAGAAGCTGGGAGAACAGAAGTTCAGAGCCCCACCCAGACCCTCCCTAAGGAGCCGCATGGATAGTGGGGGAAGGCCTAGGGTCCTTCAAGCTCCACCAAGGGACCCAACTCACCGGCTAGCCCAGGGGTGTGGCCCGGGGAAGCCCTGGAGATCTGGAGCAAGGCGGCAGAGGGGTGCTGGGGTTACCCAAATCCCGCACCCCCCCTAGGCCTGGCCAAGCAGGCCACCGGCATGGCGTGGGCCTGCCAAACCTCCTCCTGCCTGACTCCCGGCTCCCAGGAAGGAGAGATCCTTCAAGAAGCTGGGAGAACAGAAGTTCAGAGCCCCACCCAGACCCTCCCTAAGGAGCCGCATGGATAGTGGGGGAAGGCCTAGGGTCCTTCAAGCTCCACCAAGGGACCCAACTCACCGGCTAGCCCAGGGGTGTGGCCCGGGGAAGCCCTGGAGATCTGGAGCAAGGCGGCAGAGGGGTGCTGGGGTTACCCAAATCCCGCACCCCCCGTAGGCCTGGCCAAGCAGGCCACCGGCATGGCGTGGGCCTGCCAAACCTCCTCCTGCCTGACTCCCGGCTCCCAGGAAGGAGAGATCCTTCAAGAAGCTGGGAGAACAGAAGTTCAGAGCCCCACCCAGACCCTCCCTAAGGAGCCGCATGGATAGTGGGGGAAGGCCTAGGGTCCTTCAAGCTCCACCAAGGGACCCAACTCACCGGCTAGCCCAGGGGTGTGGCCCGGGGAAGCCCTGGAGATCTGGAGCAAGGCGGCAGAGGGGTGCTGGGGTTACCCAAATCCCGCACCCCCCCTAGGCCTGGCCAAGCAGGCCACCGGCATGGCGTGGGCCTGCCAAACCTCCTCCTGCCTGACTCCCGGCTCCCAGGAAGGAGAGATCCTTCAAGAAGCTGGGAGAACAGAAGTTCAGAGCCCCACCCAGACCCTCCCTAAGGAGCCGCATGGATAGTGGGGGAAGGCCTAGGGTCCTTCAAGCTCCACCAAGGGACCCAACTCACCGGCTAGCCCAGGGGTGTGGCCCGGGGAAGCCCGGGAGATCTGGAGCAAGGCGGCAGAGGGGTGCTGGGGTTACCCAAATCCCGCACCCCCCCTAGGCCTGGCCAAGCAGGCCACCGGCATGGCGTGGGCCTGCCAAACCTCCTCCTGCCTGACTCCCGGCTCCCAGGAAGGAGAGATCCTTCAAGAAGCTGGGAGAACAGAAGTTCAGAGCCCCACCCAGACCCTCCCTAAGGAGCCGCATGGATAGTGGGGGAAGGCCTAGGGTCCTTCAAGCTCCACCAAGGGACCCAACTCACCGGCTAGCCCAGGGGTGTGGCCCGGGGAAGCCCTGGAGATCTGGAGCAAGGCGGCAGAGGGGTGCTGGGGTTACCCAAATCCCGCACCCCCCCCTAGGCCTGGCCAAGCAGGCCACCGGCATGGCGTGGGCCTGCCAAACCTCCTCCTGCCTGACTCCCGGCTCCCAGGAAGGAGAGATCCTTCAAGAAGCTGGGAGAACAGAAGTTCAGAGCCCCACCCAGACCCTCCCTAAGGAGCCGCATGGATAGTGGGGGAAGGCCTAGGGTCCTTCAAGCTCCACCAAGGGACCCAACTCACCGGCTTGCCCAGGGGTGTGGCCCGGGGAAGCCCTGGAGATCTGGAGCAAGGCGGCAGAGGGGTGCTGGGGTTACCCAAATCCCGCACCCCCCCCTAGGCCTGGCCAAGCAGGCCACCGGCATGGCGTGGGCCTGCCAAACCTCCTCCTGCCTGACTCCCGGCTCCCAGGAAGGAGAGATCCTTCAAGAAGCTGGGAGAACAGAAGTTCAGAGCCCCACCCAGACCCTCCCTAAGGAGCCGCATGGATAGTGGGGGAAGGCCTAGGGTCCTTCAAGCTCCACCAAGGGACCCAACTCACCGGCTTGCCCAGGGGTGTGGCCCGGGGAAGCCCTGGAGATCTGGAGCAAGGCGGCAGAGGGGTGCTGGGGTTACCCAAATCCCGCACCCCCCCTAGGCCTGGCCAAGCAGGCCACCGGCATGGCGTGGGCCTGCCAAACCTCCTCCTGCCTGACTCCCGGCTCCCAGGAAGGAGAGATCCTTCAAGAAGCTGGGAGAACAGAAGTTCAGAGCCCCACCCAGACCCTCCCTAAGGAGCTGCATGGATAGTGGGGGAAGGCCTAGGGTCCTTCAAGCTCCACCAAGGGACCCAACTCACCGGCTTGCCCAGGGGTGTGGCCCGGGGAAGCCCTGGAGATCTGGAGCAAGGCGGCAGAGGGGTGCTGGGGTTACCCAAATCCCGCACCCCCCCTAGGCCTGGCCAAGCAGGCCACCGCCATGGCGTGGGCCTGCCAAACCTCCTCCTGCCTGACTCCCGGCTCCCAGGAAGGAGAGATCCTTCAAGAAGCTGGGAGAACAGAAGTTCAGAGCCCCACCCAGACCCTCCCTAAGGAGCCGCATGGATAGTGGGGGAAGGCCTAGGGTCCTTCAAGCTCCACCAAGGGACCCAACTCACCGGCTTGCCCAGGGGTGTGGCCCGGGGAAGCCCTGGAGATCTGGAGCAAGGCGGCAGAGGGGTGCTGGGGTTACCCAAATCCCGCACCCCCCCTAGGCCTGGCCAAGCAGGCCTCCGGCATGGCGTGGGCCTGCCAAACCTCCTCCTGCCTGACTCCCGGCTCCCAGGAAGGAGAGATCCTTCAAGAAGCTGGGAGAACAGAAGTTCAGAGCCCCACCCAGACCCTCCCTAAGGAGCCGCATGGATAGTGGGGGAAGGCCTAGGGTCCTTCAAGCTCCACCAAGGGACCCAACTCACCGGCTTGCCCAGGGGTGTGGCCCGGGGAAGCCCTGGAGATCTGGAGCAAGGCGGCAGAGGGGTGCTGGGGTTACCCAAATCCCGCACCCCCCCTAGGCCTGGCCAAGCAGGCCACCGGCATGGCGTGGGCCTGCCAAACCTCCTCCTGCCTGACTCCCGGCTCCCAGGAAGGAGAGATCCTTCAAGAAGCTGGGAGAACAGAAGTTCAGAGCCCCACCCAGACCCTCCCTAAGGAGCCGCATGGATAGTGGGGGAAGGCCTAGGGTCCTTCAAGCTCCACCAAGGGACCCAACTCACCGGCTTGCCCAGGGGTGTGGCCCGGGGAAGCCCTGAGATCTGGAGCAAGGCGGCAGAGGGGTGCTGGGGTTACCCAAATCCCGCACCCCCCCCTAGGCCTGGCCAAGCAGGCCACCGGCATGGCGTGGGCCTGCCAAACCTCCTTCTGCCTGACTCCCCTCCCTTCTCATTTTTGGGCCACACCTAACAGCAATCAGGGGTTACTCCTGGCTCTGCACTCAGAAATCACTGTTGGCAGGCTCAGGGGACTATATGTAATGCTGGGAATCAAAACTGGGTGCAAGGCAAATGCCCTACCCACTGTGCCATTGCTCCAGCCCCAGAAGCTTACTATTTTAACTGTGCATAAAATGATAGTCTTATGGATTTTTTTTGGCAGAAACTATAAGTCAGTGTTTCTCAAGAGCTGGGAGCAGATATAGCTCCCTTGTGGATTCCAGAGATATTCCAAGTAGATCATAAGTGGAAATCATGTAAACAGACGGAGGGATATAGCAGGAAACTAGGAGGCCAACCCATGGGACAGAGTGAGGGAAGTATACAGAAAGTAAACAGTTCAGAAGGGAGCCATGGTTGGAAAACGTTGGTAAGCACTACCGATGATTTTTTGTTTGTTTGTTTGTTTTTGGGCCACACCCAGCGTTACTCCTGGCTGACTGTTCAGAAATAGCTCCTGGCAGGCACAGGGGACCATATGGGACACCAGGATTGGAACCAACCACCTTTGGTCCTGGATCGGCTGCTTGCAAGGCAAATGCCGCTGTGCTATTTCTCTGGGCCCGATGATTTTGAAGCATAGATTCCATTGATCAAGGAATCGCTCCCTGGCAATTGTAGAGACTTGAGGAAGGTATCTCCCATACTTAGGATCGCTCTGTCCTCATTTGCAGACAGAAAAACTCCTGATATTTAACTTATTTTTTTTTCCTTTCATTCTGTGATGACCCTATCACATTTAAGGCCTTTTAAAGGCTTGATAAAATCTGCTGAAATGAAGGTATCTTCATTGGGTCACTCTATTGGGCTAGGACATTGACTACTTTATCAACCCTTTCACAATAAAACTGTAACCTGATTTTTGTTGATATTTTTTTTAATTTAGCAGGATTTGTGTACTCCTTTATAAATTTCTCAGGCCTGCCTCTAATTGTCTGTTAGGATCTGTTCTTTGCAGAATGCCATTCCTAATTCTGCACTTGAGTTATTTTTTAATATATATATTTTCTAATTTTGGTCTTAGAGGGATAGATAACTGTAACATGGCTCTAAAATTTCATCTACATGTGGCAACTTTTTTATTTCCTATCTTATCTCATGTGGCAACTTCGAATTTTCTATCTTATCTACAGCCTGTCCATCTCTGCAACTCCATGACTTCTTTCCAACTTATTTGCTGGCCACTTCTCCTGGGATATTTCACAGAAACTACAATTTAGACAGGCTCATTGTCAGCTCATTGTCTTTCAACCTTTTGGCTTTGAAAACAAGAAGAAGGCCAGTGCCATGTTCTGTACCTGGCACCTAAAAAAACGCAGGGCACAAAGCAGACAGGCAACCCCTACTAATTTTTTTAAAATAATTTTTATTGTGACAAGGTTAATTACAAGTCTTTCACAGTAATATTTAAAGTTCATAGTGACATTGAATCAGGGGTATTCTCGCCACCAGTGTTGTCAACCCTGTTCTCAACATCCCCCTCCTTTGCCCCCTGGACTGCTAGTATAAATGGTCCCCTCTGTGTATAGCTTAGTTAAAGATTGGCTATCCGATTCTGTTGTCGTTGACTTTGGGTTTGGTGTTTAAATCTGATCTTTTATTTATTTTTTTTATTTCTACCCTTTTTTGTTTGTTTGTTTGTTTGTTTGTTTGTTTTTTGGGCCACACCCGGTAACGCTCAGGGGTTACTCCTGGCTATGTGCTCAGAAGTTGCTCCTGGCTTGGGGGACCATATGGGACACCGGGGGATCCGCGGTCAGTCCAAGGCTAGCGCAGGCAAGGCAGGCACCTTACCTTTAGCGCCACCGCCCGGCCCCCCTTATGTCTACCCTTATCTATTTGTAATGAACGAGCCAATAAACCCAAGTGCTTGTGTCCACTTGGCACAACTTTGCCAGTGAGCCTCAGACAGATCCTTGGAGTCAAGTAAGGTCTATGCTTACACTAAATTTGGCCAGAACTTGGCCAACGATGGCCAACATTTTCCTTCCTCACCGCCTAGTACATAAGACAGTGGATCTGGGTGACAGGTAACTTTGAATCCCACAGAACCCCAACTTTTTTTTTTTTTTTTTTGGGTGGGTGGGGAGAACCACTGCTGTTCATGGAGTCCCCTTAAGTCACTTAATTCGATCGAAACTGGTGCACAAGCAGCGGTCGGGCTTCGTGGGGGAGGCCGGCAAGTGCGTGGTGTGTTTAGGGGGAGAGGGGGACTCGGTGGGACCTCCATCCACATCCCACCTCGATTGATCCCTGGACGTCTAGTTAAGTTCCCAGCGACGGGCGCCGCCGAGCAAGTGTGGGCACGGGAGGAGCGTCCGACGCCGCCGCCCGACGTCACTTCCGCCCGGAGTCAAGATGGCGGCGCGGCCGCGGGCGCCGGGACTGGCGGAGCGGCTGTGGGCGCTCTGAGCAGCGGGGGGCGCGGCGGGTGCGCACAGGTGAGAGAGAGAAAGAGAGAGAGAGAGAGCGAGCGAGGTGGCCGGGGTAGGCGGGCGGGTGGGCGAAGAACACTCGTTGCTGCTCTCCGCGGTGCGCTTGGCGGCAGCGGCGACGCCACTCGCTGGGACCCGGGCGCGCCTGGGCCGGGCGGGCGGACGCGCTTGCACCGCACCGCGCCCCCCTCGGAGCTTCCCGGGCTGAATTGGGAGGCGTCCCCGGAGTCGGGCACTTAACCCGGCTGCAGTTTGGGACACTCCGGGGTCCCTTTGGCGTTGCATCTCAGCAGCCGGGCACGGTCTTGAGGCGACGGGGTCCCCCTCTGGGATGAAGTTGCGGGCTGGGCTTTGTCGCCGTGTGGCCGCGCGCAAAGCTTTGCCCCGTCTGGAGGACGCGGGTGCGCTGCGGGCGAGTCTTTGCACCCCTGGGGAGCCCGGGGTGTCCCGGGGCCGGCCCCATGGATGGATGCCTGGATGCATGGATGGCTTTCCAGCCCACCACCAGGCATCCCGGTTGCCTTCTCTTCTCTCTTTTGTGCACCCGCCGGACGTGTCTTTTTCTTTTTCTTTTTTCCTCCTCCTCCTCCTTCTTCTTCACACTTGCATCCTTCATTTGTTTGGTGTCGAGTCTTTTGTGTGTGTGTTTTTTTTTATCCTCCCCCCCACCAAGTAGTTTTGTGCATGCGTGTGATTTGTAACCTGGAAAAAGAAACGATCGTGCCCAGGGACGCTCTTTGCATTCGTGTTTGTTTTGTTTCGCAAACGCCAGCGCACTTTCAGGCGATTCCATGGGTTGCAAAAGAGCCCACCCTACCCCCCCCCCCAAAAAAAAAAAAAACCCAACCTGTCTCAGTGAAACAAGGAGCGGACACCCCCCTCACCCCCAGATTAAGAACAATCGGTGGCCCCCAGTACAGTGGGCTTCTTATCTTCCACGCGTGTGACCCATTGGTTTCCCCCTTCTCCACTACTGGCCACCTGCTTCCCAGCGGGGGTCCCCCCCCCATTCCATCAACCCTAGTTAATTGGGAAACCCCCAGCACCCCCTCACACCTTCACTGAGCAGCTGTAAATTCCCCCTCCCCTCCCCAGGAGATTCCCCGATGGACCCCTCGCTTGCTTTGCTTCGTGCAAAGCTCCATTGAGATTTGGGTTTTTTTTTCTCTTTTGGAGAAGTGCAAATGCCTCTCGCTGGGTCACAGCCGATGTTTCTTCTTTCGCTGAGATGTTGGAACCCAGAACGCGATGACCCCTATTGCTCAAAGTTTTTGTGGATTGTTGTACGCAACTGTGACGACGTTTTAGCAGGGAAGAAATATAATAAATAAGGGGGGCGGTGGGGAACCTTTCCATGATTATTCCTCAGGCTTCATTCACGTTTGTTCCGAATGGGAAAATCAATGTAAATGCATGTAAATGCATGTAGGCTGTTGCCTTTCTCTGTCTTTTAAACATTGTATGACATCTTAGGTACAGAGCCTAAGGAAGAGGAACTGAGACACTAGAGTTACATGTTCAGGGTTTTGTCTTAAGAGATGGCATGCAGCTGCCCAGTCGTTCTCTGGATGCTTCCTTAAAAATACTTACATTAGCCACATTCTTTTACATGTAGAGTCTTAATGTAGCCTTCAGAGGATCTGTAAATATCTGATTAAGCCACCTGATATTTTTAAGCTTTGCAAACCTAAGATTGAAATTCTTAGTGGTTCAGATACAGGGCAACAGCTTCTGGGATTCCCTGAAAATGTTTTATTCACTACATCTCTCTCTCTCTCTCTCTCTCTCTCTCTCTCTCTCTCTCTCTCTCTCTCTCTCTCTCTCTCTCTCTCTCTCTCTCTCTCTCTCCCTTTTTTTCACTACATTTCTTTTTACTTGTTTTCTTTAAATGAGTGAATGTACACAAGTTCTGGGAACCTGAAAATATCGCTCAAGGAAAGTTCACTTTTGTCGATTGTGAAGGTGATTTTCATTGAAAAGTTGACCTATTCACAATTTCTTTTTTCATTTTTGTGGACAGTTCCTGTGTCAACATGGTTTGAATTTGTTATAATGCATTAATTTCGTCTGAGTAGGAATCAAAAAGATACACACTGTATAACAATTGAATAGAGAAAGGCACAAAGAAGGAATAGAAGACAGACCCTCCCATTCCTCGGATAACCACAGCTAGCATCTTAACAGACCTCCCATTGCTCCGAGAGCATGCGTTTATTTATTTATGTGGACATGCTTTGGCAGATTTACATACTATGCAGGACTGATATCATTGTAGTAATTGTAACCTATTTTTCTTTCTACTGTTCTGAGCATGGTAGTATAATTTCTTAATCTCTTTATTATATATGGTTGGACCATAGTTTTATCAATTTTATGTCGATCAGAAAGATTTCTAAAATAGGAGTTTTGTTTTCATGAAGTTTCATCAAATGCTTCTTTGGGGATTTTTATGTTCATAATCACTTAAGATATATGAAAATGGAAAATCTGATTTTTAGCCTCTAAAACATGCATTTTTACTGACAATGCAGTTAAAAGAGGGTAACCTCAATTTCAGCTTCTTTTCATTCTCTTATCAGCCTTTTCTGTGCAGTTACATAGGTGTATCTACACACATAATCTTTTGATGATTATTTTACATCAGTCAGATGTTTATTTATTCATAGAGCTGTTTCTTTAAGCTTCCCATCTCTCTTCAAATTCCCCATATGATTTACAAGCCTTTACAGTCGGTTAAATCATGGCCTTATAGGGATGGAAAGTACCTTAGGTTATTTAGTATTTTCATGTCTTCCAGTTTGCTTTTCTGCTATTTTTAACACTCATGCAGAAAACAAAACAAAACAAAAAATACATCTGTGGGATGAAACACAAAGCATCAGAGTGGAGAGTAGACAGGGAGATGGTGGATATTAGGGAGTATATGTGGTGATGTGTAAATTTTGGGCATTTCCTGATGTTTGGGATGTTACCATAAGATATTAATTATTATTGATCCTGCTAACGTGTGTCTCATACTGTGTGGAAGATCCGTTTAAAAAAATTACTTCCTTAGAGGAATTGGAAGCAGTGTTCCCGAGAGCAGTACTTAGGTTAAACCAAAGAAGGATTTTTTAACCTTGGTATTATTGATAACTTTGGGCTGGGTGATTATTACTATTATTACCTTTATTATTACTACTACTACTATTATTATTAATTATTATTATTTTATGATACACCCTGAGGTTTTACTCTTGACTCTGCATTCAGGAATTAATTACTCTGGGGGAACCAAATGGGGGATGCCAGGAATTGAATTTGAGTTGACCAGGTACAAGGCAAATCTCCTATCTGCTGTACTATTTTTCTTGCCTGGATGATTCTTTATTATAGCGACATATTTGGACATTGTCATTTATTTAGTTGCATCTTTGGTGAAGGAAGTTTCCAGTTAGCTCCAGGTTCCCTGGGGTGGGTTGCCAAATTGTTGCAGTTCCACTGCATTGGAGATAAAGCTCACTTAATCTCTTGGACTCAGAAAAGCAATTTATGGAATCTCTAAAGTCAAAAAAAGTATAGTAGACAAAGTACTATGCCACTTGAAGCCAGGCAGTGGACTCATGGCCTGTCAGAGCACTCTCCTCCAATTTTATGACTTTATGAATGGTGACTTTGAGCAGTTTCATTGGGTGGCCCTGTTGTGGTAAGAGATAAAATAACACACAGTAACTGGAGACTAGAGGAATTTTCATGATCCAGGCTTAGCATTCCCAATACGTAGATTGAATTGTTATAAAAATTTAAATAAATTTGCATGGGTTCAGTGAATGGTGAATAATTTAAGCGTTTGGTTCATTATACTGCATAGCATATTCATCATATTTTATTTCATTATACAGAAAGAACTGTTGTTTTCCTGGAAAGTGAGACCTCTTGAAGGTTGATGGCAGAAACCAAGACAGTTTTTCTGGTCTTCTTTGTTTTATTTTGTTGGTTTTTTTTTTTGGGGGGGGGAGGTGGGCTGCACCTAGTATTACTGAGGGTGTACTCTAGTTTCCATGCTCAGGGGCCACCCTTAGCAGCATTTGGGGACCATCTAGTACCAGGGTAGAATTTACTTAGGACTTAGGGTTCTAGAATGCAAGGCATGTGTTCGATCCCTTTATTCAGCTCTCTGGCCTAAAACCTTTTTTTTTTTTTTTTTTTTGAGACAAACAGCAATTCATGATTTTTGCCCCAGAAGTGATGAGTTTATCCTAAGGAAATCACTTGCCATTTTGTTTTGAGCATTCGGTGGTGCTCAGGGGTTACTCTTGGCTCTCTACAGAATCATTCTGGGGGAACCACATAGGTTGCTGGGATTGGCCATGTGCAAGTCACTCTACTTGCAATAGTATATCTCCTGTTCCTTGAAACTTTTATAACTGTAACACTATTTGATCATTTAAAGATAACTCATTGATCTTCTTAGCAAATATACATAATTAATACAGTATCCTCCAGCCAAATATTTATATGTATGCATATATGCTTTTTCATCTTTTTATTTGCAATTTTTACAAGTATAGATAGGATACATTTTTGTTATGAAATAAGTAATTTTTAATTAAATTAGAATAAATAAAATAAAATTAGAATTTACTGATAAAATTGTGCTTATGAAATTTATTTGGTAACAGGGTGTTTTTCTGAATTAAAGAATTTCTGCATAATTTCACTGAGATGAATGTATGTGCTATTTAAATATTCTTTCTTAAAAAGAGTGCTTTTCTTTCTTCAACCCCCATCTCCCTGTAGCGTGAATTAAAGTTATTATAAGTAGTAAATCTCATTCATTTAGAGTGAAATATACTTATAATATTTTGCTCTGTACTATATGGTATTTATTCTTATGACTCTTGGTTCTTGTCACACCTATACTTTGTTTTCATTTATCGGCCCCTTGGAACATGCAATAAATGAGGTTTCATTGAATACTTACATATTGCCAACCCTTTTGGTGAAAAGAATATATTATTTTTAGGTTTTGCAATAAATCATGATAGGCTTTGCTTTGAAAGAGCTAAATTACTTTTTGGCATGGCTTGCCTGAAATATGTAAAGCCAAGAGCAACTGTTAGTTTTATTTTAGTGGGCAGTCTGTCTGGAATTTGATAAAATCTGCACATTTTACATGTGCTTATAAGTAGTAGCTTAACTAAGATAACAAAACTAGTAGGGATGCTCTGGCATTTTAATTTAAACAATTTAATTTATTTTAATTAAGCAATTGTTTAATGTAACTATTGTAATTTAAACAATTGTTTCTCAATCAGGTGTCATGTGGACAGTCAGAATATTACCATAGGTGAAAATTGTGTAGCTAGGGGACCACAATAGAAGTCTAAGGAGCAAAGAGTAGGCCAGGGGACCAGTAGCAAACATTAGGGCAGGAAGGAAACCTGATCAGAAATGAGCCAGAGCCATAGTAGGAAAAAGATTAAGCAACTGATATTAAACAATGCCATAAAAATTTGAAAAGAATCATGTGATTCTCCAAACATTTAGAGACTTTCATATGAATATTTTGCATTACTAACAGTACATAAATTAAGCATAATTTGGAGCAGGGGTCTTCAAACTACGGCCCGAGGGTCACATATTGTATTTATTCCCATTTTGTTTCTTCACTTCTAAATAAGATATATGCAGTATGCATAGAAATTTGTTCATAATTTTTGTTTTTACTATAATCTGGCCCTCCAACAGTCTGAAGGACAGTGAACTGGCCCCCTGTTTAAAAAGTTTGAGGACCCCTGATTTTGAGTGTCTGTAAGAAAGGGACTTTTCAAATGCTTTTTATTCTGTTAAGCTTATTTTAAGGACTTTGACATAATTCTGAAAGGCCTACTTTTAAAACATTTTAAAATAGGAGGATTCTTGGGCTGGAGTGGTGGCGCAAGTGGTAGGGCATTTGCCTTACCGGCTCTAACCCAAGACGGACTGTGGTTCAATTCTCTGGTGTCCCAAGCCAGGAGCGATTTCTGAGCGCATAGCCAGGAGTAACCCCTGACTATCACCAGGTGTGACCCAAAAACCAAAAAAAAAAAGAAGTTTCTGTTTTTTTGGGCTACACCCAGTGGTACTCAGGGCTTACTCCTGGTTCTTTGCTCAAGGATCACTCCTGTCAGTGCTCTGGGGACCATATATAACACAGAGGATGGAACCTGGGTTGATTGGATACAAGGTCAGCATCCTGCTGCTGTACTATTTGGCCCCAGTTAATTCATTTATTTTGGTTTGGGGCCACACCCAGTAGTGCTTAGGGGTTACCCCTGGCTTTGCACTCAAGGGTCACTCCTGGTGGGCTGCGCTGAGTAGTTCTATCTTTTGGTTCCAATTTAATTCTTTTGTTGCTGTTTTGGGCCACACCTAAAGGTACTCAGGGCTTATTCCTCCCTTGGGGATACTGGGGATTGAATTTTGATCAGCAGTGTGCAAGGCAAGTGTCTTACTTGCTGTTTTTAATCCCTACAGCCCCTGATTTAGATTCTATTTATTTTCTCCTTTGGAACATACCCAGCAGTGCTCAGGGCTCAGAGGTCATTCCTGGCTCTGTGCTCAGAAATTACTCTTGGCAGGCTGTGGGGACCATCTGGGATGCCAGGGGTTGAACCCGGGTTGGCACATGCAAGGCAAACTGATTTAGATTCTTTTTTTTGGGGGGGGGGGTCACACCTGGCAGTGCTCAGAGGTTACTTTTGGCTCTGCACTCAGAAATCGCTCCTGGCAGGCTTGGGGGACCAAATGGAATGCCGGGTATTGAACATGGGTTTGTCCCAGTTTGGCTGCATGCAAGGCAAATGCCCTACTGCTGTGCTATCTTTCCGGCCTGATTTAAATTCTTAATTGTGACTGTTTGGCTAGAGATCATGGGACAGGTCACCTGTTCAGGGAGATAAATATTGTATCTGTGCTATTCTGTAGTAGTGAATTGAGCCCCATCATATAAGAAGCACAGAGAATGCCTCCTTTTTGGCTTTAGGGGTAAAAGTTTCTGCTCTTGCCTTTTTGAAGTTATTTGTAAAGTGTGGATGATGAAGGAAATTAGTTGAGATAAAGAATATAGAGAGAATTTGAGGTACTTTAAGCTTTAAAAAAAAACCATAAGTAGGGGCCGGTGAGGTGGCGCTAGAGGTAAGGTGTCTGCCTTGCAAGTGCTAGCCAAGGAAGGACCGAGGTTCGATCCCCCGGTGTCCCATATGGTCCCCACCAAGCCAGGGGTGATTTCTGAGCGCTTAGCCAGGAGTAACCCCTGAGCATCAAACGGGTGTGGCCCAGAAAAAAAAACCAAAAAAACAAAAACCATAAGTAGAATGTTTCTTAGGCATTTCTCCTTAAACACTAGGTTGGCATGGTTATTGTCAAGAAAAACCTTTCAAGTTAGTTTCAGTCCTTAGTCTTCCAAGAAGAACCTCTTCCTGCTAAACATGGAGAATGGTAGCCTCTTTCATGGAAGGCCTCTTCCATGCCTTTCTCAAAGCCAAATCTGCACTAGTTTCACTTCTCCAAAAAATAAATCACTTGGTGATTTCTGATTTCATCAGACATCTCCTTGGGGCTCAAGACTCTGGGTCTCCTTTCCTAGTCTGGAAGAAAGATCAATCTCTCTTTTTACCTAGTATAGTTTGTGTGACCTAGTATAGTTTGTGTGTTTGTGTGTGTGTGTGTGTGTGTGTGTGTGTGTTTGACTGTTTCAAACTGGTCTCTAAAATGAAGTGTAGCCCATTCTGCTTAAATACCAGCCCTGAGCCCACCACTCCATCTTTATAGTCCAGTCATATATCTATTCTTCCAGTCTGTTGTTACATCCCACCTTTGGGGTGTGCACATCATCTGCACTGTCTCTTTTAAACTCCTGCAAGTCCTTTTCTTTCAGCTTTCTTCTGTGGCTCAGACCCTTATTCTACATCTGAGACTCTTAATGGGCTTGCTGACTTGCCTGGCCTCTTCTTCCTGACTGCCCCTTTCCTTCCTACTTCCTCACTCCTTCCTATCAACTTGATGTTCTCAAAACTAGAGTTTTGTTTGCGATGCTTATCAGTCAGAAACTTCTATTGGCTGCACTTTGCCCATCTCAGGTTGTGCCCTTCATAAAGCCAGTTTCTTTTGCCCTCCTGACGACATGTATTCAGAGGCTGCTTTGAAATAATCCCCCTTCCATCTCTCTCTTAAAGGTTTTTGTGATGGGCCAAGAAGAGGATGAGTGTGATAATAATTCCTCACTATCTGAGGAGCCCTACTTGTGACTTAAGTACTTCCTAGAACTAGCTGTAACTTTCATTTTAGTTCTTGCTCTGCACACCTCTTAAGTGTTAGAGTCCTCTGCTTGGCCTTCAATAACTAGCTAGCCACAGGGACAGTCTTTCATTAAAAAACAAAAACATCACAACAAAACATAATTAGGAAGACATTTATTGTACCTTGAAGCAAGAACTGCAAATTGTTTTTTAGACAGCCAAGAGTTTTTGTGTGTTTGTTTTAGATTCATACCCAGTGTTGCTCAGCTTACTCCTGGCTCTGCCCTCAGGACTCTCTCTTGGAGGGTTTGAGGGACCATATGTGGTGCCAGGGTTTTTCCTTGTATAAAGCAAGCAAACACTCCACCCCACTGTACTACTATCCAGCCCTGTCAGCAAGTATTTTAAAATAAATATTTCAGAGTTTCTTAAACTTAGAACAGTCCACAAACATTTCCTTCGCAAATAGTAGATCATTGCTATTATTTTGCATTTCACAAATAGTATGATCAGTTACTTATTCAAATAGACACCTCTGCACCAAAGCCTCAGATTTTAAGTAGAAGAGTTTTTTCTTCCCAAACAATAGCTACCTTGGACTAGGGAAATAGTTCAGAGGACTGGAACACAGGCTTTGTGTAATTCATTTATCTTATTTATTTTTTAGGTTTGGACCACATCTGGTGGTGCTCAGGGATTACTTTGGTTCTGTGCTCAGGGGTAGTTCCAGGTGGAGTTTCAGGGATCATATAGGTTGCCAGGGATCGAGCCCTGGTCAGCTATGTGAAATGAATTTCCCTACACTGTCAACTATCTCTCTAGTGCCTATAATCTTTTTTTTTTTTTTTTTTTTTGGTTTTTGGGCCACACCCGGTGATGCTCAGAGGTTACTCTTGGCTGTCTGCTCAGAAATAGCTCCTGGCAGGCACGGGGGACCATATGGGACACTGGGATTCGAACCAACCACCTTAGGTCCTGGATCGGCTGCTTGCAAGGCAAACGCCGCTGTGCTATCTCTCCGGGCCCATTGTGCCTATAATCTTAATTTATCACTTGATCTGGTAACTTTGATTTATGACTTTGATGTAGTTTCAAATGTTAGTTCATTTTTGGGGGGCATTTTTATGTTGCTTTTAAAAGATCTATTTTTCTATATAGTGTCTAGAAAAACAAAGAAACAAACAAAACTAGAATTCCCGAGCAGCAACTCCTGAGCAGGAGTTTCATTGCTTAGAAAATCTTGATGTGATGGGGCCGGGGCGGTGGTGCAAGCACTAGCCTAGGACAAACCGTGGTTTGATCCCCTGGCATCCCATATGGTCCCCCAAGCCAGGTGTGATTTCTGAGTGTATAGGCAGGAGTACCCCCTAAGTGTCACCAGGTGTGGCCCAAAAAACAAACAAACAAACAAACAAACAAACAAAAAAAGAAAAGAATATCTTGATGTGAGAAACACATGCAGACCTAAGTCCTAAGTGCCAGGGCCAGTGCATCATGTTACTTTAACTTTTTGTTTTTGCAAGAAATATAGAAGTATTTTTGCAGGTTTCCTGAAAATACCTCAATTTTAAGTGTTTAATCACAAAGTAGCATCAGTATTGGCAACTGCAGTGGAAAAACAGTAACTCAAAGGGGTCAGCTGAGAATTCTTTTTGTTTTCAAATTGTGAAATGAGCTATCGTGTGGCATCTTGCTTTAGAAATTTTGGGTTGGAGTTGGAAGTTTGGTATTTGAGTGTTAGGAAAGAATCAACTTAATCTTTTCGTAGTAATACGTTTCACACATTAACATAGTGTCAGGAAAGTGTTGCTTTATGAAAAATTTGATTTTTTTTTTTGGGGGTCACACCCGGCAGTGCGCAGGGATTACTCCTGGCTTCATGCTCAGAAATTGCTCCTGGCAGGCACGGGGGACCATATGGGATGCTGGGATTTGAACCGATGACTTTCTGCATGAAAGGCAAACACCTTACCTCCTTGCTATCACTCTGGCCCCGAAAAATTTGATTTTAATACTATTTTGTATTTGTATATGGCCGTAGTTGTTTGAGTTATACTTTTTTTGGGCGAGATGGGAATTGTGACGATAACCTTGAATCAGTGGCGAGTTCTCATTAAAAATGAGGGAATTGTGGGCCAGAACGGTAGTACAGTGAGTGGGTTGGTTCTATACTTGACACCCTATATAGTACCTCAAGCCAATACCCTGAGTCATTAACCAGATTACGCACCACTGGTTGTAACCCAAAGCCAAAAAGAAAACAAACAAAACAATCAGGGAATGACTGGAAAGCACCAATCTACCTTTACATGCGAATTTTTACCTTTCTCTATTTTGGCGATTAGTCTTGAAAATAAATAAAAGAAATTAAATTTTATTTCAGGGGTATTTTGATTGAGTGGAGTTGCCTCATTGAGAGAAATTAGTGACTCTTGTTGTTAGTGCTACAGGAAGGAACATGTCTTACTGTTACAATGAGAAGTAAAATAATATTTTAACTTCTTTAGGGAGATGAGACATTTAGGGTAGGATAGAGTGTATTATTGTAGGTGCCTTAAGCAAAAATCTAAAATTTATAACACAAAAACAGATTCAGTGAAGTATAAAGACAATGTGCAAATTTAATCAAAAGCATAAAAGAACAGATATTAGTATCTTATTTGTTGTGTTATTTAGGTGATTGGTAATTTCTATACATTTATTACTAAGCTTTTTATTAATATATTCTTGGAGCAGTGTTTTCTGAAAAATGTCTACTTGATTTTTAGTAGAGGAGGAGAAGAAAAGCTTAGGGAGCCATAATACCAATGTATAATTTTTAGTACTTTGCTACTTTGCTAGTATATCCACAGGTCTCTCATTTAACAATCTATTATGACACTGAGTTTATATATTTTAAATGAAGGTTTTAATCAACCTCAGTTTCTCTCTAGCATTCTGTAGCTGTAAAGCCAATTCAGAACAATGAACCCTCTGTTTTTCCACCCTGTTACATGGGAAACTGTATTATCTATCAATTCCCCTCATATGGAGTAACTCTCATAAACTCTGCTTCACTTGTTTAGATTTATCTCTGTCCTATAAATTTGGAGACTCGGACCCCAGGATATACGACTGTGGTACTCAGAGCCTCTTGGAAGTAATCATTTTACTGAAATTGGAGAAATCACTGATTTATTTCTGAGAACCCCATTCTTTACACCTTTCATGTGCTTTTCCTTTACTTTTAAAAGAAATGAAATATGTCTTTTAGTTTTGAGGCACACTGGTGCCCAGGCTATTCCTGGCATGGGCTTCCCTCTGGATGATGCTCAGGGGACCATCTGGTACCAGGGATTGACCCTGGTCTCTAGCATGCAAAGCTTATTGTTCATACTGATGAGCTATTGCTTTCTCTCTGGTCCCTCATGGACTTTTATAATTAGTGAGATTCTTCTGTGTGGCATACTTAGTCACACCATTGTCTTTTTGCCTTGGGTAGAACTTATTTTAGAGTGGGAAACACTAGTCTTCCAGTACTGATAGCTCACATCCTCTGACTCAGCAGTTTTCCAGTCTGTTTTATTTTCAGTCTTTAAAACAAGCACACACATCACACACACACACAAACTTACACACAACTACTTATTTTTGAAATGCTAAGTTAGGTTAAATTGGTCACTGTAGTGTATTTAATTGGGTCTTCTGCTTTTACTTTGCACGTAGATTTTATAAATTTAAAAAGGGCTGGCCAGTTTGTTGAGGGTATCTTGATGCTTTAAAAACCAATATCTGAATAAAGTCCTTAGTTATTGTTGCTGTGTTGATACTAATTATGTATAAACATCTGATCTTTATGCCAGTAAGTGAAATATTTGCGGAGATGCTTTGTCCTTGAATTTGGAAGTAATTTCTTGATTAGTTAATTACAAACGTATTGTTAAAATCTCAGGTATGGAAAAATCAAGGTCAATTCCTTGAGCATATGCCAATAGTAATGTATAGGTGATTATTAAAAAATCCCCATACTCCAAATTTGGATATCTGCCTAATATGTTTGTGTATACATGTATGTGTGAATGTGTGTATTGATGTTGGTTTGGAGGCTGCACCCAGTGATGCTCAGAGGTTACTCCTGGTTCTGAGCTCAGGAATTATTCTTGGCAGGCTCAGGCGATCATTTGGGATGCCTGGGCTCAAAACTAGTCAGTCATGTGCAAAACAAAAGCCCTACCTACTATACTATTGCTCTAGTCCTTCTGCTTAGTATATTTCATCAGCCTTTTGGTGCACACCCAGCAGTGATCAGGGATCACTTGAGGTTATACTTGGGGGGACCAAATGTACTGCTAGGAATAGAACCTGGTTGGCAGCATGCGAGGCAAGCTCCTTATTTCTTTTTTTTTTTTTTTTTTTTTTTTTTTTGATTTTGGGCCACACCCAGCGTTGCTCAGGGGTTACTCCTGGCTGTCTGCTCAGAAATAGCTCCTGGCAGGCACGGGGGACCATATGGGACACCGGGATTCGAACCAACCACCTTTGGTCCTGAATTGGCTGCTTGCAAGGCAAACGCCGCTGTGCTATCTCTCCGAAGCTCCTTATTTCTATATTATCTCTCCAGCCCCATATTGTATTTTATCTACTAAACATCAGCATGTGGAATAGTAAAAATATGGAGTTTACAGACTGCCATAGTTTAAGATGGCTTGGTTAGACATGGAAATCCAAAAATAAAGGAAAATGTAAATCAGGCTCAGAGAAATCCCAGAAAAATTTAAATTTTCAGTGTACTTGTGGAAAATCAAAGGTACAACTAGTTCAGCATCTTGAAAAATTGAGAACAACACCTATATATCAAATAACCATATTGAACACTCTACCATACCTTACAATTTTGTCAGCCACTTCAAAAAAGCTGGGAAAAGTAAAAGGAAAGAAAACAATCTTTTTTTTTTTTTTTTTTGGTTTTTGGGCCACACCCGTGATGCCCAGGGGTTACTCCTGGCTATGCGCTCAGAAGTCGCTCCTGGCTTGGGGGACCATATTGGACACGGGGGGGGGGGAGGATGGAACCGCGGTCCATCCAAGGCTAGCGCAGGCAAGGCAGACACCTTACCTCTAGCGCCACTGCCCAGCCCCAGAAAACAGTCTTTAAGTATCATTGGGCCCCAGCACCCAGCTATTAGGCCTGGCATTGTTAGGCTGAATTTAGCCAGGAGTGCCTCCTCCCTCTCAGGCTCCCAATAACTAACAGGGAGGTTCCTTTCTTAACAATGCCGTTTGAAAGTTACAGCTCACCTCATGAAGCTCACCACAAATAGGGATGAGTTTAGTTAGAGAAATAACTACATTTTGAACTATCCTAATAATGAGAACGTATGAGGGTTATAGAAAGCCTGTCTAGAGTACAGGCAGGGGTTGGGTGGGGAGGAGGGAGATTTGGGACATTGGTGATGGGAATGTTGCATTGGTGATGGGTGATGTTCTTTACATGACTGAAACCCAAACACAATCATGTATGTAATCAAGGTGTTTAAATAAAATAAATATAAAAAAACAATGCCGTTTGAAAAGCCAATGTTGAATCTGTAATGTTTTTAGTATTTTCAAATTATTTTTGATACTGAGTTTGGCAATGTTGTGAGTTAAGATGGAAGAAAGAGAAAATGTGAGCTTGGGTTTTGGAGAGCAGGGGCTGTGGTGTCAGGTATGTTGTAAACCCTTAAAAACCATGCTTAGGTCTTTCTTGTGTCTGTAAAGGAAGTGCATTAAACAACAGACATTTATGAAGTCTGAGATTATTAATCATTCAGCACTGTGTATTCTTGTAACTTTCTTAATGAAGAAAGTGTAAGATTCAGAGATAACAGGTTGAAGGAATAAAATGTCTCAAGACCTTTCTTTTTTTTTTTTTTTTTTTTTTTTTTTTGGTTTTTGGGCCACACCCAGCGGTGCTCAGGGGTTACTCCTGGCTATCTGCTCAGAAATAGCTCCTGGCAGGCACGGGGGACCATATGGGACACCGGGATTCGAACCAACCACCTTAGGTCCTGGATCGGCTGCTTGCAAGGCAAACGCCGCTGTGCTATCTCTCCGGGCCCAAGACCTTTCTTATTTTTGTTACTTGTTATTACATGCCAGGATATCTCGAATTGTGCCTGCCAGCTAGCAACTGCAGAGGGGGGAGGATAGGGAGGGAAAATGCTGTTACTGAAAGGGAAGCACACAAGAAAGGCGGGTGGGAAGGAGGAGACAGCCTCTGAGACAACGATACCACTTTCCTGTGTCCCTGTGTTTTTCTTAAACTCTGTTCATACTTTATCTCTACCCTTCTAGCAAGTCTTGGCTACTGTTATAAATATATATTCAGGATCCAATTACATTTCATCTCATCTTCTACTCGTGCCAAATTACAGGTCTCTTTCTTTTGCCTGGATTGGGGCATTAGCATTCTAAAATACTGCTCACCTCCACCTTATTCTTGTTGTTGTGTTTTTGTTGTTGTTTGTTTGTTTTTTTTGGGCCACACGTGACAGCGCTCAGGGGTTACTCCAGGCGCTGCACTCAGAAATCACTCCTGGCAGGCTCGGGGGACCATGTGGAATGCCAGGGATCGAACCTAGGATCTTCACGGATTGCGTGCAAGGCTAATGCTCTACCATTGTGCTATCTCTCTGGCCTCTCCACCTTATTCTTATAGTCTTAACTTTTAAATTAAAAAAATCACATTACTTCTGTAAGTTTCAACTTTTCCGTAGCTGTCTCTGGACAAAAAAGCTGTAGCAGGTGAACAGCAGTGCTGTCTTGTTCTTAAATATTAATGAATCTCAATCTTTTTCTTTTCTTTTTTTTTTTTGGTTTTTGGGCCACACCCAGCATTGCTCAAGGGTTACTCCTGGCTGTCTGCTCAGAAATAGCTCCTGGCAGGCACGGGGGACCATATGGGACACCGGGATTCGAACCAACCACCTTAGGTCCTGGATCGGCTGCTTGCAAGGCAAATGCCGCTGAGCTATCTCTCCGGGCCCATGAATCTCAATCTTAATCTCTCTCCCACTCCCCATTCCACCTGACCACCATCCTGTAACCTCCTCCATTTCTGTCCCACACATTTTACCAGCCACACTGGCTGCCTCTTTATTCCATAAACATCTCAGCCTGCAGCTTATGAATCTCCTCTTGTGTGTTTTCCACTATTGTGTGATGCTCTTCTTTACAACTCGGAGCCTCTCAGCTCTGTTTGGCTTTTGTACGGATGCCCCTTCCTCAAGGAGCCTTCTCTTGACTACTGCTGAACTCAAAGGTAGAGACACAGATTGAAATTGCTCTCTTCCTTCCTCTCCTGATTCTCTCTTTATTATCCTCCAAAGCATTTTCATATCTGATCAACTGAACATTGTATTTGTCTGTTCATTGTTGAAATGGGGCTTGGCACACAGTGCTAAGGAGGAGGCAGGAGGGAAAACTGATGAAAAACTGATGAAATTGGGTGAAGAAGCAATAGAAGAGGCCATAAATAAGAGGCTCTACTTGAGTTAATTTACTTTTACTTCCTGGCGGTCAAGGGTAAATTTACTTACCAAAAAAACAAGTGAAACACAACTTGTTTCCTACCTTTGGGGTGCACAGTGTCACACAGAGGCTGTTGGAAGAACTGTAGGGCAGCCAGAAACACTTATGTAGTGAGGCGAGCACATGTAATGAGGCCAGTGGCCTCATTGCTGATTGACATTCAAGAGAACATATTTCACTGCATAGTGATATCACGCCTAATAGAAAACGTTGATTATGTTCACTTTTCAATGTATACTAAAGAAGGATGCGTTAAATATTTATGGGAAAGACAAAATTAAACTTTAACTTAATGGGTTAAGTTAAGAAGGTAGAACTGTATTTTCAGTTGCCTGAAAAATACATTCTCTGCCTGTTTCCTTACTGTGAAGGATTTATATTGATTTGGTCAGCATTGAACTCTCTTACAAGTTACTGAATGTGTTTCACGTGTCAGTTATAACTAAAAGCTAGTTCAGATGTCCAGACTCTAAACTTAAAGTGACAGGTGAGTGTGGTTCAATAGCTCAAGGAAAGAAAACAATAAAACAAGAGCAACAACAACACCCAAACTGCCTTTGTTGTGAATAGGGTGAAAATGACAAAACACTATTTCTTATCATTATGGGCAGGCTGTATATTCTACTGAAAATGTTATGAAGTTATGCAGTTCTTGGATTGTTAACAATTAGAACTTGAAGTTTCTATGGGGCAGTTTAGGGTCTGAGAAGAAAAGAAAGAAGTTCAAGGAGCCATAACTTTGTGCTTAATGGTATGTGTTGAAGACTTTGAGTCTTATCATGGAAGTACTAAGGTGACATGATTTTCATGCATATTATAAATGATTTCAGATTGAAGAAAATTCCAGCTTATTTGGAATAAGCATGTTATATCCATTTACAAGAAATTATTTTTGTCTTTTTATTGTTTTACTAGGACTATGACTATATTGAACAAAATCGTTAAAGAATAATTGTAGTTCTTTCCAAACAACTTTTGTATTTTATTGTGAGGTTTTTCTCGTTTACCTCCTTAAAAAGTTAAAGCTTCCTTAAAAAGTTAACGATTTACCTTTAAGAACTTTTAAAGAAAAATAATATTAGGGAGTCTAATTGTATTCACATTCGACAGAATCTCACTAATAGCAAAAGAAGGACTTTTACGTAGCATTATAAGCCGCTTTGCTTTGCTTTGCGTTTCTATTTACAAAGCTAATTATTTCTTCAGAATGATGCAATTTTAAAAAATTTTTTGATGTCATGTTTACAAGTCTGTTTTCAATTGTAGAGTACAATAAAGTCCCAGTAAAGATTAGTAAAAATATACCTTATTGTAGATGATAAATTTATGACGTATGCTCAGCAGAGGTTGAAGCTGATCTGGCCTGGAGTTGCTTGCTTTATGAATAGTCCTTTGAGCAAACTTCAGTTCTGTTTGTGGTTTTTAAATCACTGTCAATTTGTAGGCAGGTACATACATATTACAATTGTCTGTTTTTCTTTTTAGGGCTCTTGTAATCAAAGAAGTTTCTTTGTTGTGTGTATCTTTTCAGAATGCAGCAGGAATTGAAAATGAATCAGGTGAGTTTAAAAATAAGAATTTATACAAATACATTACTTAGATATTAGATTAGTTTTGAGTTTTAAAAAGATAGTAACACACCCTTTCTTTCTTCCCAGATTTTTTTTTCTCTTTCCATTGATTAACTCATGTTTTTTCAATGTATGGTTAGCATTCATGGAGTTGACATGGTTTGCCATTTCTACGGTTCCATTTTTAGTGGAACCCCCCTAAGAAGAAGCCTGTTCTTCAAAACCTTAGTTCAGACTTTCCCTCTGACTCATACTACTCATTTTTGGTTTCATTTTGAAGCTAGTAAAGCTCTCATTTTTAATATTTAAAAAAATTTATAATTCCCACTGTTTGAAAAGAGAAATATGAAAGTTAGAAACTAAAACTGATCAATTGGGAAAATTTAAACATTTTTTTCTTTGAAAAATCTGTTCAAGAGGGTAGATATGGAAATGTAATATGTCTTACTGGAGATTGTAGGAATATCTGGATATTTCACAATTCTACGTATATTTCTGTAGCTTCAAGGGTATTCTAATAGACAGAACTAGTTTTGGTGAATTTAATATATTATAAAGTAGAATTCTTATTTAAGGGTCTTGGTATTTTTTCACTTAGAACTATTTGAAAGACTAAGCTTAAAAATATGAAGTCTGTGATTTTTAGTGCTTAGCTGAAAATGATCAGAGTTGAAGACATATCTTTATTCAGTGGAACTTTTGGAAAATTAAAAAACATTTTTTTATAATTTTAATCATCCACAGGTACTTTTAACTGGAGATCACAACTTCATTTCATTAGATGACCAAATTTAATAGAATCTGTCCTCTGTGGTATTGAGAGATGTAAAGTTTTTGGAGTAGATTATTTTGATTTTTCATTACTTTATCAAAAATACATATATTTTAATGCAGAGGACCATGCATCGTGAAAATGAAGTCTGGAGAACACATGGGACACATGGTTTCTATTATTTTAAAACTTGCAGATTTACTCACGTTCTTTTGAAGGCAAATTATTTTTAAAATGGGCAGAGGGGGAGGGAAAGAGAGCAGTGCTTTTTCATAGTCTTTTTCTATTGAAATTAAGTGTCTATATTAACTGTCTCAGAGGTTTCATTTGTTTTTGTTTTAAGATTGATTCTTGATGTAAGCTCAGAAAACACCAGAGGGTTTTTTTCCCTACACCCTGGGAACTGTTATTAGAGAAGGGAGTCCCAATTCTGCATTAGACTGTTTTTGAATGCTTCAAAAGTAGAAACTAAATATTGACATTACTGTTGTTGCATCATGGTTCAGGAGTCTCTCATTACAGGTGACAACTTTAACCTCAGGCATACGGCACTTTAATTGTCATACTATCTGTGACCATGAATATTTTATTTCTACTGTATTTATTTTAATGTCTAGATGTATTTAACACCTCATACTTCTACTTTAGTAGTCCATTTATAGCAAATGAACTTGTGAGTAATCAAACTCCACATGCTATTTAAAAGGTTTGTGGCAATAACTTTTTTTTTTGGCTTTTTGCAATTTTATTTTTGCTTTTGACAAGTTTTAATATCAGATCTGTGAGGCCTGCTTTGATTCTAAATGCCAAATATCAATGGAAAAGTATCCTCTTATGTTTCTAATGGTTAGCACATTTCTGATTTGGATGCAATTTATGTGGTCTGGTAGTAATGAAACTTTTATTTGGGTTATAAGAATTGTCCATTTTTATGAGCGAAATTTTTAGTGTCGTAGTTATATTTTCAACATTGAAGAAATACTAATTCTTTGATGGGTAGACTTGATTATTATGTTATAGCATAAGACTGAGTATTTTCCAAAGAAATTGTCTTAGTGTAAAACATTTTATGTTAGTCCTTATATTTATCCTTCTCTTTTTCAGCAAGTAAAAATGGGCAGTAAATGCTGTAATAATTAAGTTATTAAGATTTTCTTCACTTAAACTGGATTTTTGATTACAATTTTGATGGTAATTTTAGGATTAGATAATTCTCTCTAGGGGCTGGTCAGTACTGCTATGATACATTTCAGCTGTCAAATCTGTCTATTATGATCGACACGGTCTCTAAGATAATAGGACAGATGCACTCACTCACATACCCTGACAGCTGTGTTTAAAGACTGACATCTAAGAAGTGAGTCCTTCAAAAGAAAGAGCAATCTAGAGCCTCTTAGTTGTTTGTGTGCTGACTTTTGAGGCATTTCTTTTTTTTAACTGCTTGGCCTTCCTGTGTTCTGACTCTTTCCTGGTCTGATTCTCTAGGCTTTCTTTTTAACTCCAGCATTGGGTTCCACAACCTCCTCCCAGTCCACATATTCTTTGTCTTTCTTTCCTAGTCTGTTCTTGATTCAGTTCTTATTGCTTTCCTTTCTTTTTGAAGTAAAGTAAGTTGATTCGAGAAATAAGGGGAGAGAAAACCAGGAAGATAAGTGCTCAAGAGAGCACATGCTTCTTCCGAGTGGAAATCACAAAGTACACATCCCAAGCAAAAGCACCTATTGTCTAAGAAAATACACATTTTAGGCAGATGAAGGGCAATATGCCCCCTTTCTCTGACAAGTTAATTTATATAGTCTATTGTTAATATCACTAATTTTCCAGTTCGCTTTACATGTGTAGTCCTTATAAGTCTTCCCACTGGGTCCAGACCTGGTTGGTAGGTCAAAGGAGCGGTCACTTCTTGCTTTAACATTCCACATCCACTCCAGTATTTAATTTTTAAGATGTTTCACTGATTCCCTAAGAGAATCCAGAACTTTATAATGGCTATTTTATTAGTAGAGTTTAGAATGCCTTACTTTATCGACTGTCCAATATGAGTAAAGTTTCGTAATGTCAATAAAATCATAATACCTTGCATATATTACTTAAAATTAAATAAATATGCTAAAATTTAATGCATATTTTATTTATTGTGTGCATAATCAGCATGCCAGAAATTGACCTGGTTTTGCACGTACCTCTCATTTACTCAGCCCATCTAACTTTTTTGTAGGAAGTATTAGGTATTTTAATCGTAGTTTCCTTATTAGACATTAAGACCCCAGAGAGGTGGCCATGACTTACCAAGGAAAACTCACGTAGTGAGAGAGCTTTGAAATACACTTAAGTCAGGCTTCAGAGTAATTTTTCTGTGGTATTTTGTAATTTTTATATGGTATTGCTTTATCAGTCAGAGTAATCTGTCTTATGTTGTACTGACTAACTAGAGACTCCACAATAACCTTAACACGGCAACCATTTGTTTCTTATTCTTACTATATATCACCAGTGGTGGTTACTCAAGAATCAAGGACCTAACCTTTGTCTAATGTGCATAATTTGCACTTACATTTATCATTTACAGTTAATCATATGGCTACATCTAGCTTAAAACTTGGTAGGCAGTACAATTCTACCCGGTAATTGGGAGGGAGGAAAGGAGAATTGTAATATATGGGTAGAGTCCTAATGATTTTTCCTCCCCAGTTTTATTGAGATGTAGTTGATATATAGTATTGAATAACTGTGTCACTACACAATCACATTCACTATTAATTTAATGAGTTTTTTAGGGGCTGGAGACACAGCTGTAGGCCATAGGGTATTTTCAAGGGATATACTTGATCCCTAGTACTGCGTCGTCTCTGAGTCATCCTAGTTAGATCCTTTGAGGCCCCTGAACATTGTTGATGTGGTCTTAGCACAACAAGGCCTGAGCAACACTGGATTCTTGGGCCTGGCATTAAATACTGGATGGGCTGGCCAACTGACCCCTAAACCTTCTGAGCAGGGAATGATCCCTGGTCTACCTGGGAAGGCAAATGCCCTACCACACTTTGCTATTGCTCTGGCTCCTTTTATTTTTTTAAATTTTTATACACTAAAATTTAAAAATCACTTGATGCTATAGATCTGATTGTAAGCCATTCCTAGTCTAGTAACTGTTTTTGAATTTTCTTCATTTCCTCATTTATCATGCATAGATTGTTTCCCACAGAGTTTTCAGTGAACTAAGTTCTGCAACTTGCAGACTCAGAGGGAAATCGATAAAAACGAGACAAACAAGGTGATTTTAGATAGTGAAAAGTTCTGTGAAGACAGTAAGGCAAAGTAACTAATGTGGTGAAGAGCAGTGGGTGGAGGTGAGAAGGTTCACTGGGTTACATGGTCAGAGAAAGAAGAAAGGGTGTTCTGCAGACAAGATCACTAATGGAACAAACTCAAATAATAGCAACCAGATAGAAAATTCAAGGAAAGAAAATTCTTGGTAGTGAGTGCAGTGAACATAGTGCTTAGCCCTGTGTAGGAAAATGAGCTTGTAGGAATTGGGCAGGGTAGAGACTGTTGGCTTGACAAGTATTAAGGTTCTGGGCTAAAGAGGAAGTTACTTTCAGAATGGTGGTTATATTTATAGGACCTTAACAGACATGGAAAGGAGATTATATATATTTTTTCTTTTTTTTGGGGGGGGGGTCACACCCAGCAACGCTCGGGTTAATCCTGGCTCTACGCTCAGAAATCGCCCCTGGCAGGCACGGAGACCATATGGGATGCCGGGATTCGTACCACTGTCCTTCTGCATGGAAGGCAAACGCCTTACCTCCATGCTATCTCACCGGTCCTGATTATATATATTCTAAGTGAAATAAAAAGTTTGTACCTAAGTTTGTGTTTCTTCTAAGGGAAACCACTGGACAGTAACAGCATCCGATCCAGGAGTCTCAAACTCGCGGCCCGTGAGTTGTTGTGGCCCTCCGTACAACATTTTGCGGCCTGCCGCCGGCCTTCAAATATGCGATTTTTATTCGGTAAGCGAATAATCGCGAATACTGCGATATTTGAAGGCCGACCTTGGGCCACAAAATGTTGTACGGAGGGCCACAACAACTTGCGCTTACTGTACTGTGTAGACAGGATTGTAAGAGACCTAGATTTGGTACTGTATTTGTTTATTATTGAGATTAGTGCCAATATGAAGACAGTTGAATAACTAATGAAACCTCTCACCTTTTTGATTGATTGTTCCTGTTTTTTTTGGGGGGCGGTGGGCTAAGGTAGTACTGGGGATTAGAGAGCCAATCCTGGCAATACTTGGCCTGGTGATATGGATTCTAACTTCCTAGTAGGCAATGCCACTTAGTTTGGCCCTGGCATTAATCACCGTAATACCAGGACCAAAACTAGCAGTGCTTGGGGAAGGGTGCCTTTTATTTAAAAAAGTGTATTTTAAATCTATTTTGCTATATTTTCCATAGATGATGCCTATGATTTTCTTGTTCTGTATTTTGATGTATTTATTATAATCATATACAACCTTTACCCTAGTACAATTAATATAATACACTGTTTACTATTATACTACTCCTTACAATAATAATTGAGTCTTGATTGTAAACCTAAACAAAAAGTATTATTCATTGAATTTTAGAGTATATCAATACTTTTATTCTTGGATATCTTTGTGGTACAATATTTTTTTGTTTGTTTGTTTTTGGGCCACATCCGGTGACGCTTGGGTTACTCCTTGGCTACATGCTCAGAAATCACACCTGGCTTGGGGGGACTATATGGGACACTGGGGGATCAAACCACAGTGGTAAGACTAGCACTTACAAGGCAGACACGATGATAGTTTTTAACATTAAGCAATGTTGAACTTAGCACATCTAAAAAAAAAAGAACTTACCACATCTGTCATCTTTCTGCTGTTGCTCTCCTATGGTAGTTTTGATCAAGTTGATACTTAAGGAATTAGGTGCTTAACCTAGATTAAATCTGATATAATTGTTTATGGTAGTTTTGTGAGTGGTTTGTGCAAAAGGATCTCTCTTATAAATTTAAATAAAATACTGATGGGACTTATTTTCTTAATTTTTATTTTTGGTGTTTGGGCTAATTGAACTGGGGTCAGCTATATAAGGCAATTGCCTTAACCCTGGTACTAACTCTCCAGCCCTGAGGCTTATTTATTTAATATTAAAAACATTAAAAACTATGTCTTCAGCCAGTGCCAGTGCTGTGTTACACAATAGAAATTTCTTATTAATTCCAGTGACTTTTTTAAACAAAAAATTGAAATGTTTTTGTGGAAAATGATATTGTGAAAATGATATATTTGATCATTTCAGTGTTTCATTGTGCCAGAGAAGTGAAAATGAGATTGGAGAAGTGTTGTGTTTAGTTATATGGTCACTTTGTCCAGGGAGATGAAAAACATAGAGGGTTTTGAGGTCTTTTTTGATTGGGTCAAAAAACAGATTTTAATTAAAGAATTTTATTTTTTTGCAGTGGCATTTCTATTTTTGTTCTTTAATATTTTGGAGCACTAAAGTTTCATTGTACCATAAATTATAAAGAACATAAGATTTATTTGTTAGTTTATTTATTTATTTATTTGGATTTTGGGTCACACCCGGCAATGCTCAGGGTTACTCCTGGCTCCACGCTCAGAAATTGTTCCTGGCAGGCTCAGGGGATCATCTGGGATGCCGGGATTCGAACCAATGACCTTCTGCATGAAAGGCAAACGCCTGACCTCCATGCTCTCTCTGGTCCCAAGATTTATTATTTTACTGTATGAAACAAAGATTGAGGTATAAATTATCTGCAGAAAATGTATTCATTTGTCTTAAGTTTTGACAAATGTCTGTACTCATGTAACTAACTGCTTCCACTTCCAAGATACTGTGCCTCCATAGAGCCAGAGAGATGGTAAGTGATTAGGGCACTGCCTTACATGCGGTCTACCAGGTTTGAGCCTCCATGTACTGTATTGACACAGTCATGGGGGACTTCCATCACTATAATTTAGTTCTACTCTGAAATGAATCATTGCCATCAAACTCTTACCCTAGCAAGGGTGCTCAAACTATGGCCTACAGGTCACATGCAGCCTGCCAAAGACATTTATCTCACCTGCCAGATGTTTTTGCCACTACTGCCTGTCCTGCTTAGCAGCCAACTCGTCCTGGGCCCATAGTGCGCATGTGTGGGATGTGCGCTGCCTTCTCTGACTCTCCTTCTATCTGTGTCTCAACTCCTCCTGTCAGTCTCAGGCAGGAATCTTCAAACTTAGGACCCACCAAAAGCAGGCTCATAGTTCCTATTGAAATACTGGTAAATTTGTTGATTTAACGTTACTTGTTCTTTATTTTAAATATTGTATTTGTTCCCATTTTGTTTTTTTACTTCAAAATAAGATGTACAGTATGCATGGGAATTTGTTCATATATATATATATAAAACATACCTATATATATATATTTTAAACTAGTCTGGCCCTCCAACAGTCTGAGGGACAGTGAACTGGCTCCCTGTTTAAAAAGTTTGAGGACCCCTACCCTAGTAATAAGCACTGATTAGCTTTCTTTTTCTAAGGTTTGGCTTTCCCTGTTCAAGAATCTTATGTATATGAAATTATAAAGTTCTGGGGCCAGAGAGATAGCATGGAGGTAAGGCGTTTGCCTCTCATGCAAAAGGTCATCGGTTCGAATCCCGGCGTCCCATATGGTCCCCCGTGCTCGCCAGGAGCGACTTCTGAGCATGGAGCCAGGAGTAACTCCTGAGCACTGCCGGGTGAGACCCAAAAACCAAAAAAAAAAAAAAAAAAAAAGAAATTATAAAGTTCAGGCTCTTTTGTGTTTGTTTCCTTTTTGTTGTAATGTTTTTGAGATACATTTATGTGCATGTCAGTAATTTATTCCTTTTATAGATGCTGTTTTGTGGAAAGCCATTTGATCATTCAGATAAACCTATTCTAAAGACTTGGTGAAACTTTGGAATGTTTTTCTCTTTTTTCATTTTCAGAATCTACCTTGCTCTTTATATGGTGTTAAGAACTAGCTTGAGCATGTTAATATAGAATTTGTGTTTTATAGGTTAGAAGAAGTATAAATTTGATTTCCTAGACTTTAAAGAAACAGGCTGCAAAATAAAGTGAGTTCTCTATGTTATGACTTAAATCAGTGCATGTAGTTTAGGAAATTAACATTATATTTTGATTCAAATATCTACTAGGTAAATTAGCAATTAAAATGTTTTGTAGTATAATCATCAGCAGTGTTTAGGGCATATTTCTGGCTCTGCTCAGGGATCATTTCCAGTGGTGTTCAAGGGACCATGTGGGAGGCTAGGGAACAAACCTGGGTTAGCTTCAAGCAAGGCAAGTACCTTATCCATTGTACTGTTTTTATGGTCCCTAAATTATCAATTTTTATATAACATGGATGTTTTGCTTTTGTGGGGGGTATCATACCTAGCAGTGCTCAGATGTTACTCCTGGCTCTGTATTCAAGGGTCATTCCAAATGGTGCTCATGGGAACCATATGGGATACTGGGAATCAAACCTGGGTCAACCAAGAACAAGGCAAACACCCTACCTGCTATTGCTCAGGCCCCTGGATGTTATTTTAAATGAAAACATATTATTTCTAAAATTAGAACTAAAATGTTCAGTAAGAATAAGTACTATGTATATAACTAGAACTATAGTGAAAGATCTCTTATTTTATTCTGAAATTAATTTGCAGATGCTGCCAGATGGTTGTTCTTTCTCATCCTTGCTGACTTTGATATACTCCACTCTTTTTTTATTGTTTGGTTTTGAGGCCACACCCAGCAGTGACCAGGGCTTACTCCTGGCTCTGTGCTCGAGAATCATTTCTGGTGATGTCAGGAGGCCATATGGAGTGCTGGGGATTGAACCCTGGATAGGCTGTGTACAAAGCAAATGCTTTATCTCCAGCTGTCTCTCCAGCTGTCTGTCTCTCCAGCCTTGGTGCCCACCTTCTGGGACAGCAAAAGCAAAGTGCCAGAGGCTACCTGTAGTGCAGGAAGGGGCATTCAGAGTTCCTTCCAGCTTGTAGTCTGGCCCCTTATGGTTTCTTCTGCACTGCTGTGTAGCTCTGAAATTGGTGATGGAGATCTCCAGTACACTGACTCTGTTTCATCATCTCTCACTTTTTTTGTTCTTCTTTGCTCTGCACTGGACACGTTGCTTCTTGCCCAAATGCTTTCTGATCACACTAATATTCCTAACTTAGAGTTTGGTCCCTACTGCTGATCATTTTCTTTCCTTCTTCAGTTGGGGCCACCCTGTTAACACTTGATCCAATAGTGTGGTCATGAGGATTCAGTGCTTGGGTTATGGTGCTGAGGGCCGAATAGCGCTGGGGCCACACCAGGCAGTGTTCTGGGGACTCATTCAGTGCCAGAGATTGAATACAGGGCATCAAACATGCTAGGCATGTGCTCCACCCCTTTAAATTGTGTTCCTGGCTTGTTGCCAGTCTTCCCTGGGATGTTTTCCTTTCGTGTTTATATGGTTTTCTTCCCACTTGGTAGCTCCAGATGACCCCTAGCCCTGATCCCTTTTGGTGCCCCCTTCCACTGATTTTTCAGATTCCTCAAAACTATTAAGCACAGTTTATCTTCAATTTTTTTTTCACTACCTTCTTCACTAGACCAGCACATTGTTAAGGCAAGTGTGATACCTCAAACATTATCTTGCCCCATAGTAGAAACTTGGAAATAGTTTGATCTGTTGAATGAGACTTTAACTTCTTTTATTTATTTATTTTTTTGGTTTATTAATATTTTTATTTAAGCACCATGGTTACAAACATGTTTGTAGTTGGGTTTTAGTCATAAAAAATACATCCCTCTTCACCAGTACAACCAAAGATAAACCATCTGGGAAACATTTCAAGATCAACTTGTGATTATATTTATATTAGGTGTAGGAGGGTGGTGGGTCATTTTCACCAATCTGGGCTTATGTTCTATTGACTTTGTGTTCAGGTATCACTCCTGCCAGTGCTCTGTGGGCCATATGCATTGCTGCGGATTGAACCTGGGTTGATGGTGTGCAAGGCAAGTGCCTTCACTTTTGTAGTAGCTCTCTGGCCCAATCAAAATGAAAACAATCAAAATTCTTTGAAGTATTTTTCATCTACTAGGATGTATATAAAAAAGAAATGTTAATGAGTGTTGAAACTTTAAAATTAAGAATGATTTACAGGTACTCTTGTTTCAAAGGTTTACTTATAAATTGATTGCTTGACATTGAAAATGTGTCACATTTTTTTTTAAAGAATTGATTCATTGAGCCACAATCTCTGTCTCAGTTTCAAGAAAATACTTTGTTAGGAAGCTCTTCTATTATGCTTATTTTTATTTTTGAGGTTTAAGTTAGCTGATAAGAGTCATTTATTTATTCAGATATTTAGATGATAATTAGGATTTCATATCTATTGGTGAGCATTGGTAATATGCCATTGAATAAATTAGTGTACCTCTGTCTCATGGTAGTTAGTCTAAGGACAGTCATAAAAATACATAAAAATATGGGGCTGGAGTGATAGCACAGCTGTAGGGCATTTGCCTTGCATGCGACTACCCAGGATGGTCCTGGGTTCCATCCCCAGCGTCCCATATGGTCCCTAGAGCCAGGAGCGATTTCTGAGCGCATAGCCAGGAGTAATCCCTGAGCGTCACTGGGTGTGCCCCTCCCCGAAAAAGAAAATACATAAAAATAATTACATAAAATCATGGTAAGATCTATGAAGGAAATTAATGAAGGAGATAAGATCATCCTGTGTATGCAGTCTTCTACTTCTCTAGTAACAGATTTTCTGAAAGTGAATTCTGACAATTTTCAATAGTAGCCTCTGTATCCAGAAGGAAGAAAGGGAAGGGCCTGAATCCTAGCAGTGTCTAGATGGCTGCATGTGGACTGAACTGAGCCCTATTAAAGTATGAAGGATTCCATGATACACAGGAAATAAAGCTGTTTGAACTAGGTAAAGAATCTCAACTTTGGAATAATAGATTTTCTGAAAGCAGGTAATGAACTAAATAGGGATTTTCTCTATTTCTCTATTTCTTTATTTCCTATGGTAGCTCGACTAAGGCCCTTTTTTATTCACAGGTGTTTTAGAAATTTTAGTGTGCATGGTATCCAGTTTATGCTCGAGTTACAAATTTCCTGTGTGCATGATTATTTCTGCCTGAGGCGCCATCTCCTGCTGACATTTCCATGGAAGTTTGGAGGTTTTAGGGCAGAGGGTTTCAGGTTATATTCCAACAGAATTTTCCTTTCATAGCTATATTGGAGTTTTTGACAGATAAAATTGTAAAATATGAAAAGAATCTTGATTCGAGATAATGTATGCACTGTGAAAGAATTTTCATTGTGTAGTTAATTTCCATTACCTCTCATATTTATCTGTTATTTGTGAAAAATATTTTCTGCTTTTGTTAAATATTAGTTATCTAGTACAGAGTTATCAACTGTAGTTGTCGTGTTTTACATTTTATGTTCAGACTTTATTCAACAGATTCTTAATTGGAAACTATAGTGGTTGGGTACTGGGCAATGTGGGGTTGGATGGCATTGTGGGATGGGAGGTAATGCAGAGAGGTTGCATGTGTGCATGTGCAGTGGTGTGCGTGTGTGTGTGTGTGTGTGTGTGTGTGTGTGTGTGTATGTGTGTACTGTGCCCTGCAATGATGTTCTCTCTATAAAGTTGTTACTAGTGTTTCTGTAACTGCATGTGTCAGCTTAGGTTAGTTGACATGCTGTTTTCAAAACTTCTGGGGAAGTTAAGTGGTATCAGACCTTATTCTTTTATTATTAATTAATCTGGTGTTGGGGCCACAAGTGGCGGTGCTCAGGGGTTACTCCTGGCTCTGCGCTCAGAAATTGCTCCTGCAGGCTTGGGACCATATGGGATGGAAGGCAATACCCTACCCGCAGTGCTGTTGCTTTGGCCCCCAGACCTTTTTATTCTTCAGAGAAGTGTTGAAATTGAGAAAGGAGAAGAAAAACATTTTTTATTATACTAAATGGCTATGTGCTAATAGGACTCAGAACTATAGCTAGATCAGCATTACAAAGTAATTATTATTTATCCCTAAATGCCAACTACCAATGTGTTTTCTTAAACCCTTTGATAAAAATAGATGTTTTCAAAAATCCAGTTTAAACAAGAAACGAGAATACTATATTTAGAAGTGAGAAGTTTATGCTCTAGTTTTGTTCATACTAATTACTTTTAAAATGCAGTGAAATCACTTTCTAGGGCGAGTTTTTATATTCCCGTTTTTTGATTTGAGATTTGTGATACTATAAGGACCAGAGTGTAACTTAAATAGCATGGAAACATTTCTGCTTCTGACTTGTATGCACTGTGACACTTGTCTAAGAAATGAGTCTCAATTTCTAGATGCCCACTTCTGTCATTCCAACTCAAAACAGCCCAGAGAGTAGACCTTAATGGCTTGCTTGTCGCTGTTGGATTTATTTCTCTTAAAGAAGCAGTTTGCTACTTAAAGCAACAAGAGCAGCAACAGCAACATCATCATCAACAACAACAACAACAGCAACAACACACACACACACACACACACACACACACACGCACGCACGCACGCACATACAAACTTAGATTATCCAGATTTGAATGACACTTTTTTCTTGGCGTATAACATTTCTAAAAACTGCAAAAGCTTCATTGTTGTGGGAAAATTAATAGTTTTATACTTGCAGTTGTCTTTTGCTCTATTGTTTCCTTATTTTTGAAATTCTTTTATTTATTTTTTTTGGATTTTGGTTTTTGGTTTCCGGATCACACCTGGTAACATTCACGTGTTACTCCTGGCTATGTGCTCAGAAATCACTCCTGCCTTGGGGGACCATGTGGAACTTCAGGATCGAACCGCAGTCCATCCTGGTTCCGTCACGTGCAAGACAAACACCCTACCACTGTGCAATAGCTCCGGCCTCTTTTCTTTGAAATTCTTAGGAAATGTTTTCCCCTGCAGTGAAAGAAACACTTAGGCTACAAACCTGTTGTTCTTAGATGTGTCTTTTTGTGCACAACAGTATTTTAGGGTCTAATGGTACCAGTTACTAGACTTTTTATTTGTTTTGAAGGTTATTTTTCAAGTAACAGTCATTTTCTGTCTGTTGGCTCAAACCTCTTCTTTTATTTGCTTACATACATTTAAAAATATTTAAAGACTAATAAAAAAACCCTTATTTTTTATAATTATCTTTATTTAAACACTGATTACAAATATGATTATAGTTGTATGATTACAGTCATGTAAAGAACACCCCCCTTCACCAGTGCAACATTCCCACCACCAGTTTCCCAGATCTCCCTCCTCCCCAACCCCCCCACACCTGTACTCGAGACAGGCTTTCTTCTTCCCTCATTCATTCACATTGTTATAATAGTTTTCAGTGTAGTCATCTGTACAACTGCACTCATCACTCTATGTGATGAGCTTCATGTCATGAACTGTACCTACCAACCCTCATCTCTCTTGTCTCTGAGATACTGTCAAAAATGTCTTTCATTTTTCTTAAAACCCATAGATGAGTGAAACCATTCTGCGTCTTTCTCTCTCCCTCTGACTTACCTCACTTAGCATAATAGATTCCATGTACATCCATGTATAGGAAAATTTCATGATTTCATCTCTCCTGATGGCTGTGTAGTATTCCATTGTATATATGTACCACAGTTTCTTTAGCCACTCATCTGTTGAAGGGCATCTTGGTTGTTTCCAAAGTCTGGCTATTGTAAATAGTACTGCAATGAATATAGGTGTAAGGAAGGGATTTTTGTATTGTATTTTTGTGTTCCTCGGGTATATTCCTAGGAGTGGTATAGCTGGATCATATGGAAGCTCAATTTCCAGTTTGTGAAGGAATCTCCATATCGCTTTCCATAAAGGTTGTACTAGACGGCATTCCCACCAGCAGTGAAAAAGAGTTCCTTTCTCTCCACATCCCCACCAGCACTGCTTGTTTTCCTTTTTTTTGTGATGTGTGGCAATCTCAGTGGAGTGAGGTGATACCTGACAATTAGTGATGTTGAAAATCTTTTCATGTGCCTTTTGGCCATTTGCCTTTCTTTTTCAAAGTGTCTGTTCATTTCTTCTCCCCATTTTTTGATGGGGTTAGTTGTTTTTTTTTTTTCTTGTATAGTTCTGTCAGTACCTTGTAAATTTTGGATATTAGTCCTTTATCTGATGAATATTGGGTGAATAATTTCTCCCACTCAGTGGGTGGCCTTTGTATTCTGGGCACTATCTCCTTTGAGATGCAGAAGCTTCTCAGCTTAATATAGTCCCATCTGCTTATCTCTGCTTCCACTTGTTTGGAGAGTATTGTCTCCTCCTTAAAGATGCCTTTAGTCTCAATGTCCAGGAGTGTTTCACCTACATGTTATTCTATATACCTTATAGTTTCAGATCTAATATCAAGGTCTTTAATCCATTTGGATTTTACCTTTGTACATGGTGTTAGCTGGGGGTCTGAGCTTGCTTTTTTGCAAGTGGCTAACCAGTTGTGCCAACACCACTTGTTGAATAGGCTTTCCTTGCTCCATTTAGGATTTCTTGCTCCTTTATCAAAAACTAGGTGGTTATATGTCTGAGGAACATTCTCTGAGTATTCAAGCTTATTCCACTGATCTGAGGGTCTGTCTTTATTCCAGTACCATGCTAAAAACCCCTTATTTTTAAAAAGTACAGGGACTAGTAATCTTTTTGTAGGAGAGCCACATGCATCACATGTGTAAGGTCCTGGGGTCTATCCCGAGCATTGCAGAAATTAAAGTAAAAATGCAAGTGTTTAAAAAAAAAATTCGTAATGAGGGGCTTGAGAGATAGCACAGCAGTAGGGAGTTTCCCTTGCATGCAGCTGTTTCAGGACAGATGGTGGTTCAAATCCCAGTATCCCATATGGGATATGCCAGGAGCGATTTCTGAGTGCAGAGCCAGGAGTAACCCCTGAGCACTGCCGAGTGTGACCCAAAACAAAACAAAACAAAACAAAACATTGTAATGAGTTCTATAAATTTTTAGTAGTTGTAGAAAAATTCGTTAATAACAACTTTGTGCTACCATGCTCACTGTGCTGTTTAGTGACTTGATGGATAATATTACGACTTTTCATTGAGGGCCCTGAAGAATTTTTTTATGTTCTTAGTTGAAATATTCGAGCCTTTGTCCAGTTGCTGTTGTTGGAGGGATGAAAGCCTGAATGTACTGGAATTCAAGTGGCTAGCATGTCCTGACAAATTTATTTTAATAAATAGGGAATGTTGATCACTTCTTGAATGTTCTAGAATGCTGATAGTAGCCTTTGACTTAAAAGTAAACTTATAGATAGTATGGTAGTAATACCCAGAGAAAATAGGAATGAGGTTTAAAAGGACCAGCCCATGATATGAAGTTTACCACAAAGATTGGTGAGTGCAGGTAGAGAACAACTATCATGACAACAGTAGTGAGTGAGAGAAATAGATTGATTATCTTGAAGATATGGGTTCAGGGAGGAGGGAGATGGGGGGACATTAGTGGTGGGAAGGTTGCACTGGTGAAGGAGAGTATACTTTTTTTTATGACTAAAACCCAACTACAAACATGTTTGTAATCATGGTGCTTAATAATATAAAAAGTAAACTTATAAAAAGTATAAAACTTATAAAAAGTAATATAAAAAGTAAACTTATGTTTGTTTTGCAGCCAGAAAAATGTTTGTTATGCTTTATGAGTTTATAATCTGGGAACAGAGATTTAAGTATTTTGTCAATGGCTGCAAGGTGGCTGTAGTAGCCTAGATTAATACAGACACCTATGAAGATTACCGTGGTTTCCTTGGGAGAGTCACAAATAAACAACAAAGCAACTCTTGAAATGCTTGATATCATGCTTTGCTTGCCAGCTACAACTTTCAGTCATGTTTTTTGCATGTTTGTTTATCAGATTTGAAAAAATTAACATCAGCTAAATAGTCTTTTATTGTTATATCATACTTCTATTTTTTTTTTTTTTTAAATTTGCAGAACGTTACTGAACCTGTGGTTGCTCCTGAAACCTTGGCTGAGGTGCCTGAACATGTGCTTCGAGGACTTCCAGAGGAAGTGAGGCTTTTTCCATCTGCTGTTGACAAGACTCGGATCGGTGAGTTCTAAGGACCCAGAGGAGATGAGATGGTAAAGGGAAGGAGAGAGTAAGGAACGCTCCATAAAAGCAACAGATTTAATTTGGACTTAGATTATATAGTGTTTATTTATAGTTCTAATCAAAAATTCAGTATGGCACCAATCAAGAATTCAGTATGACACCAGAGAGATAGTACAGAAGGTAAGGCACTTGCCTTGCTTGTAGTTACTTCAGCTATGACATTGATTTGAATCCTGGTATTACATAAGCTCCCTAGAGTATCCACCAGCGTATGCCCTGAACACTGCTGGATATAGCCCCCAAGAAATAAAAAATATTAAAAACAAAAAGAATTCAGGTAGGCTTAGACTGGTTTCTTATTCTGGGTGATCCCTCCTATAGCTAATAGCAAGTAGCTTCCAGTGCAATTGGGGGGCACTTTCTGTTTATTAAAGAAGGGGATTTCCTGGGAGGAGGGGGCCCAAGAACTTTCCCTTCCACTACCATCTCCCCAAAATGAGGCTGTAGGTAAAATAAATTTGGGGCACCTTTGATTTAGGCAATAAGAATTAATCAGAAATGCACATACATACTCACATAAACACAATTATTTTGGAGTTGTTTTTTCATCTTTTCTTCCATTGAATATGATTATCTTAATATTTTATCTGTTTTGTCTCTAGTACTTTATATTTTTTGATAGTCAGTAGAATAATGAATGAACAGCATGACCTAAGTGCTTCTAACTAGGTTATTTCATTGACTATAGCCACTGAAATGTGTTGGTCTAATTTTTATATCCTGATCTTTATATAAAGACTCTGGAAATAAATTATGAAAATGTAGCTAAAGTCAATCTTGGACTGCATTGTGCTTATTTCCTATCTACCATTAAAAAAATGTACTTCTATGGCCGGAGTGGTGGTGCAAGCGGTAGGACATTTACCTTGAACATGCTAATTTAGGACAGACCGTGGTTCGATTCCCCAGTGTCCCTTCTGGTCCCTGAAGCCAGGAGTGATTTCTGAGTGCATAGCCAGGAGTAACCCCTGAGAGTCACTGGGTGTGGCTCAAAAACAAACAAAATAAATGTACTTCTAATATTTCAATTTATGTATAGCTGCATCTAAATACATTTTAAATGTTTTCCCAGTTTTTATAGTAAAAAAAAAATCATTGTACTTAGAGCACTTACTTTGTACCATTCACTTGAAAATATTGGAATTTATACTCAACTAATTACTAATTTAGTGATACTATCAAATGAGGTTTATAAGCCAACTTAGAGAAAAGTGGGCTTTGAACATTCAAGGATGTCATTGAGTGTCACTGCTGGGTGCTGGCCCCTTGACCCTGAATGGCTGTTCGCTTACTGCTATTTCATATTATCTGTTTGTCTTATGACCTGTGAAGAGAAGCAGAAATTCCCCTAAGAATTCTATAAAACAGTATTTTCTCCATTGCTTGAAACTCTTCTAGCTTAACTAGAGAGGAGAGAATATTAGATGCATTAAAATTAACTTTAAAAATATTTATACTTGAAACTATATTTCTCATTCTTTTTTCAGATGGGGGATTTGGTTTTTGGACCACACTCAGCAGTGTCCACTCCTGGAGTGGTCAGGGAACCATATGGGGCATTAGTGATCAAACCTGGATCAGCTGAGTGCAAGGCAAATGCCCTACACATTGTACTATGCCTCTTATCCCTTATTTCTTATTCTTTATGAAAAAGAAATTTATATCCAATGGAGAAAATTTTAAATTTTAAACAAAGGAGCTTAAAATTATTTAAGTTTGGGGTTCAGAGAAAGTGTGCAGCAGGGAAGGTGGCTTGTCTCGCATGCAGCTGACCCAAATTTGATACCTGGCATCCCAAATGGTTCCCTGAGTACCATCAAGAATAACCCTTGAGCCTAGTCAAGAGTAGTCCCAGAACATAGTTATATGTGGCTCAAAACTGAAAAAAAAAAGTTTTTGTATATACCACAATTTTTCTCTAATTCTTGTGACTGTATTCTTTTATTGTACTCTCTAATTATAAATGTAATTGTCTAAAAATATTACAGATTTGCTACTTATATAACATTACAGGTTCTTTACAATTTTGAAAATAGAGAAGAAAATTCAAGGCTTGATTTAATTTTATTTGCATATATATAAATATGTAATTATATTTAATTTTATTACCTTTGACTTCATTTGATTTAACATCTTGATTTTTGGCAATTCATTCTTTTAACTATTTGCAAAAGTGAATTTTAATGTTTTCAATTTTTACTCTAACCTTATACATGATAACAATACTGGTTTTATTTTCTAGGTGTCTGGGCCACTAAACCAATTTTAAAAGGCAAAAAGTTTGGGCCATTTGTTGGTGATAAGAAAAAAAGATCTCAGGTTAAGAATAATGTTTACATGTGGGAGGTAAGAAAGACTTCTGATTCTTTAAAAGAAATCGTCCTTACTCATTTAAGATCTGGCATTTGAAATTAAATCAGTCATCTCATGTTCTTTAAAATCAAGAATATTTTTAAAAGAATATGCTTCCTTGGATACAGACTGTGTTTATGTTTGTATTTTGAAACTGCTTGGCTGTCCTTAACAATAAATGTCATATCTAATTTTTGTATTGGCTTGTTTGGGGTGCTTTGCATTGCAACCAAGACTTGACTTCCTGTGTGAATGTTTTTCATATTTAGGTTTCCAAGATGGACAAGCATCAATGACATTCCAAGGTGGTACCAAGTAAAACACTATTAGGGTCTTTTTTGTGTTTTAGAAACTAATCTATGTGTTTTTGGAATATTCAGAGTTGGATATATTGAACACATGGCACATTTGACCTTTCTGAAAGGAATTCTTTCTTTCTGTTCTTTTAAAACATTTTTGCAATAATCCTGGAAGGCAGAGCAGAGTTTTGGCAACCTGCTGCTCCGTGGTGCCACTTGTTGAGAGTAGAGCTGATGCAGAAGTAAAAGCTATGTTTTATGCCTAAAAATGAGAAAGTAAAAATGTTTTGCTGGTGTTGTCTAGGTTCAAATCTTATATTTAACTCTGTGACCTTGGGCAGGATAGTTGGCTTTGGGGGGTCCTATAATTTTTTTTTCCATTGAGGAGAATTAAACATTTCTTACTAAAATAACTGTGAAGATAAAATTGGTTGTTATTCTTTTATTGCATGTAATTGCATGTAAATTTAGCATTTATGTTGAATTATTGCAGACTAGTGATCTTGGAAGCTACCTATCTACTTTAACTCAGTGTTAGATTTTATGATGGTGAGGAGTATTTCTCCCAATTTGTCCTAAATTGAATCACATCTGTATTTCACCCATAAACATTGAAAAGCCTAAAAATAGAATATGCCTAAGCAATGTCTGGATATTTTCCATGAAGAAGTTCTGTGGCGTTTGGATGTCTGAAGGATGTTTATATTTTTCTTAATGTTATAGACAATGTTTCTTAATTTTAAAATTCTGATTTTACTCCCAGTAATTTGAGTTTGTTATGAATTTCTTACAGTTAATCTTAACAATTAACCCAAGAGATCTTATGAAAAAAGGTTTACCACAAGTATAATTACAGTTTGTGCTGTCTTACGATATTTGAGGTAAAGAGCTAGTTTTTGTAGAAATACTGGCCAGGCAAAAAATGATGCTAATTACTGAATGTAATTCCTGAATGATTAAAAATGTCTTGATCTCAACATTAAATGACAAAATAAAATTGTATTTTTAATTTTAGAAATTTCTCAAGGGAAACTAGCAAATATGCTTCGCCAAGTTAGCACTTACCAGAGTAAAGATAATGTCAGAGAATCAGAAAATGCCTGTGTAAAATGCTAGCTTGAATACAAATTCCAGTATTGCCAACTGAATTTGGCATAAATATATGGTATATATTTTATTCAACTTAACAGTTTGATAATGTTTGGTGAGCATATTGTATAACTTACTAGTAGAATCTTATAAATTTTCCTTTCTACTGAAATTCAGCATAGTAGGAATTCATGGCAGCTTGGTGAAATTATAATTTTGAGCCATCACATACTCAGGATTCAGTTTCTACTATAAGCTTAAGAGCATCCCACTGAGAACTTAAAGTACTTCTATTTATCTACTGTGTCAATTGGTGATTGATGACATTGCCAGTTTTTGTTAGTAAGTTTTAAAAATTTAGTTTTTGCCAAGACTGACTTTTGCTTTCTGCAGAAAGAAATCCGGATACATTCAGATAATGTTGAACTCAAGGCCAGTGCATACAGAAACATAAGCCCTTGTTCTGTTAAAATAAAATGTATATGTAGTAGCATACATTTGGCAAAGAATAAAAAGTTATGATATATGTATTTCTTATAAAGAAGAAAATTAAAATGTGGATATAATTTACTGTTTTCTTATAATTGATTATATCCTGTTTTATCCTCAGAATGCCTCTTATTAATGTAACAAACTGCTTATCATTGAAATCCCTTCTTCCCATTTGTTCTTCCATTAAAACCCCATAAGACCAGCTTATCTTTTTCAGTAGCTTAGTCTTTTTGCCTCAGCTAAAATGTCATTTTCATGCTAATCTAAGACAAAGTGTTAAATTGCTTTTCCTGAGCCCTTGATTTATCTAACTCAGTCTTAAGTCCTCTAAGCTTACACAGAAAACATTCTATTAAATCAGAAATAACAAGAGAAACAGTTGAGTATCCTCGGAGTGAATGCCAAATCCCCCCCCCCAAAAAAAAAAAAAAACTCACCAAAAAACCCAGCTTCTCTCAAAAGAACACCCTTTGATCATTTTCTGGTGGATAATTACTATCCTACTGAAAACCTGGGACTTCATTTAATACTTTACTTAACTATCTCACTCATGCTGCATACTCGGCAGTATTCTTAAACCACTTCTGTTGGGGCTCAAATTGCTCCTGATAAACAGAACTTTTGGATTGTTTGCATATGAACTATTTTAATACTGTTTTCAAAGGGGAGTATTTTTTTTTTAAAGCAGCATTCAGTTCACAGAAAGATTGAGCAGAAACAGTTTCTGTAGATCTTCTATCTTGGTAACCTTCTTGTATTAGCTAACATAAGGGCTAGGAATGATTCATTTGTTACAAGTGATAAACCTGCATTGAGATAGTACTATCCCCCGAAGTCTGTTTTTGTTTTAGGACTCACTATCACATCCTAAGGGCTTTAATTTTATATTTTAAAAGTAATATAAGCCCGGGAGCGGTGGTGCAAGTGGTGGGGCGTCTGCCTTGCCTGTCCTAGCCTAGGACAGACCCTGGTTTGATCCCTCAGCATCCCATATAGTCCCCCAAGCCAGGAGCGATTTCTGAGCACATAACCAGGAGTAACCCATGAGCATCACGGGGTGTGGCTACAAATAATATAAGCCCAAATAATATAATATAATATAATAATATAATATATAATAATATAATATTATAATATAATATAAGCCCATTGTAAAGTAATATAAGCATAGCATATAGAAAATTACAAGCAACAAAGTTAAAAACATCTAAACATATTAGTGAATATTTATTGTAATTCTCAGCTTCTGTTTTTCTTATGCTTCTTACACATACTAGTCCATATGTCTACATCAGATGTAGACATCATGTAAATAGTATACTATTTCTGCCAGTATCTTTTGGATATATCCAGATCAAATACTTAGCTGTATGATTTCCCATGACTACTAAAAGCTATATTGTACCTTTCTGCTGTTTTACCAGTTGTATATTGTGTATTCTTTTTTATCATTATGAACATTTCCTGAGTTCAAAACTCACTACATACATACATATATATATATATATATATTCTGACTTGTTTGATTATGTTGAGAGAAAATTTTATACATAGCCATTTATATTTTATATGCATATACAATTTTCAAAAAGCCACATATATTTTTTATCTTTAGTAAATGTTACATTAACTTTTATAGCTGCTAGGAGTATTTATTTCCAACTAGTTTTGGACTTATTTTTTTCAGGTAGAGAGTAGCTTGGGTCACATCCAACATTGCTCTGGCATTACTCCTGGCTCTGTGTCTTAGTGGTATTTGGGGAACCATATGTGGCACTAGGTGTTGAAATAGGATGTGCCGTATGTTCTGTACTATCTTCTTGACACTTTAGCTAGTTTTGTAAAATGCAGAAAAATTCTTTTCTTCGAAGGGGTGTCTACTCAGCAGTGCTCAGGATCTTGGAGGCCACTTAAACCAGCTCTGTGGACTAACAATTTAGTGCTCAACTTTGCACTGTGGACCACATGATTCAGTACTTAGCCCAATTGTGTTGATTCTATGCTCAGGCCAGCTGGTATTGGGTTGACTAGGCCCAGTAAAACTGATAGTGCTTCAGGGACTGTGTATTTCTGGAAATTTTGGGGTTTGGGGCTACGTGTGTGGTGATAGCTATTTAAGGCTACTCTTGGATCTTTGCTCAGGGTTTGGTCTCCTCGTTCAAAGCATACATTCTAGTCATTGAACTCTCTCCCTCTTATTTTTTTTTCTTACTATAGCCCTTATTTTGCTTTCTCTCTCTAGCCTGTAACTTTTAATAGTCCTTCTTTCTTCATTTTTATGCTGAAATCTGATAGTTCACTGCTTCATTTTGCATGTCTATTTACTCTACAAGTGTTTAGAAGAACAAATGGTGTAAAATTGGGTACTAGGTAAACTTATTCTAAATGTAGATATAATGGAGACAAACATCTTATTTTCAGGTTTCCACCATGATGATTAGATATTTTATATAATGTGAAATGATTGCCACAATAAGTCATTTGCCACCTGCAGAGTCAGAAATTTCTTTTCTTGTGATGAAAACTTGTAAGATGTACTGTTAGCAATTCTCAAATATTAGCTATTACTATTAGCTATTCCTATTAGCTTCACATTACTTATTGTATAGCTGAGATAGTGTGTGAGTGTGTGTTTTTTAAAACTGTTTTTGGACCTACACCTGGGAGTGCAAAATGGGCAGGCATGCAGTGTAGAGGATCAGACCTAGGCTTCACATATGTAACTCCTTGAGTCTCTGGCAGTTTATGCTTTTTAACTTCCTTTCCCATTTTGAGGAAATCCCCAACACCACCTGCATATCTGGTTCTGACAGTCCTCACGTTGTTCTTTCTATCTTGGGTTGTTTTGTTTTACTTTATATTTATATAAAAATCTGAAGATCATAGATTCTGAGATTATATAGTATAATGTTTATATATATAATGATTATATAGTATAGATGTTTATTTTCCCTTTTTTGGGGGGATAAATGGGAGCATACCTTATTCCTTATTTCAGTGGTCCTCAAACTATGGCCTGTGGGCCACATATTGTATTTGTATCTGTTTTGTTTCTTCATTGCAAAATAAGATATATGCAGTGTGCATAAGAATTCGTTCATAAGTTTTGTTTTTACTATAGTCAGACCCTCCAATGGTCTGAGGGACAGTGAACTGGCCCCCTGTTTAAAAAAGTTTGAGGACCCCTGCCTTATTTCTTTGTTTAGGGATCAGTCTTGGTAGACTTGAGGGATCATAGGGGTACAGAGGATTGAGCCCAGGTCATGTGCACATCAAATTGTCTCTTTAGTAAAATTATTATGCAATTTGATGGGGGGGGGAAAGTTTGGTGGATTTGGATCAAAACTAACTGTGATCCATGCTTACTCTTTTTTTTTTGGATTTTGGGCCACACCCGGCAGGGCTTTGGGGTCACTCTGCTCAGAAATAGCTCCTGGCAGGCACAGGGGACCATATGGGACGCCGGGATTCGAACCAATCACCTTAGGTCCTGGATCAGCTGCTTGCAAGGCAAACGCTGCTGTGCTGTTTCTCCGGCCCCCCATGCTTACTCTTGGCACTGTTCTTAAGAATTATTTCTGGCAATTCTTGAGATACTAAATGATGTCATTTAATTAGGGTCAGTTGTTTTCAGAGCAATTACTTTTACCTCTGAACTATTTCTCTAGCCCCTATAGTGTAAATTTTAAAGAAGTAAGAATAGGCTTTAATGTCAGGGCAGCAAGTGAATTTTGCAATTTATTACCTTCTTGTTTAAATTAGTTTTATTTTTATTTTTGATTTTGGGCCACTCCTGGTGCCACTCAAGGTTTACTCCCGTGCTCAGAAATTACTCCTGGCAGACTCAGGGTCTATATGGGATACCAGGGATAGAACCTGGTTCCGCCTCATACAAGGCAAACACCCCACCTGATGGCCTATCACTCTGGTCCCTGTTTAAATTATTTTAATTTTATTTTTAATAATTATTGTATAATACATTAAATAATAATTTAAATAGTAAAATAATGCTATATTTTTTTAAAAAATTAAAGACAAGAAGGGCCAGAGTAATAATATAGCAGGTAGATGCTTGCCTTGTGTGAAACCCACTCCAGTTCTATCCCAGGAATTACATATGATCTCCTAAACCCTGCCAGTAATGATCCCTGAGCACAGAGCTAGGAGTAAGCTCTGAGGCACTGCCAGTTATGCCCCCAAACAAAACAAAGAGACAGCAAATATATAATAGGCAAGAAGATCCAAGAGATTGCAGAGAAAGCAGCTAGTGATTACAGAAGATCTGTTTTTCAGAAAGTGCTGCTCAACTTTGTTAAGTTGCATGGTGGGAGAAAAACCTACTCACAGGGGAAGCAGTCTGCTTTCAGTTTTTTTTTTTTTTACAGCCATTCAACTTAGAGTTATGTTTGTATTTGTAAAATATGGCTTTAACAAAATATCAACTCTTTTGTATCCCATAAGGAATTTATGAAATTTAAGTTTTGCTAAAAGTTTTATTGGCATTATGGCAGTGTTCCTTATTAATAAGTTGAACGTAACTGCATTTGCCCTAGAGTGGTCAAGATAACCAATTACAACAGAGAATGTGTGATATGCAAAGGCATATTACATATACTTTCACATATCACACATACAAGACATGTATCTTATCTGTTGTACTATCTCTCCAGCCACTATCCTTTTAAATGAAGACAACAAACATGACATTGGCTCAGTAAATATTAGTTGAACTTTAACATGAAAGAAAAACACTTGAATGATAGTATATAGGATTAAAGGCTTTTTCTGTGGTTGTGCACTTTTAAAAAGATTATGAATCTTTGAGGTCAGCAGGTAAGTCCCTTGACTTGCATGGGACCGACCTGGGTTCCATCTCTGGCATCCTGTACAGTCACCCAAACCTACCAGGAATCCTTAGTGCAGAGCCAGAAGTAAGCCCCTGAATATTGCTCGGTATGGTCCAAAAACAAACAAAAAAGCAAGCAAACAAACAAAAATCTCTGAAAGATTATGAAACCTCATTTTTTGTTTAGGCTTTTTATTTTCTCTAATGTTAGAGAATATGGACTATGCTTTGGGTCCTAAGATTAGGGTATTCTGCTGGGGAAAATCCTTGAATTGATTTCTGAAAGCTTCCTGTATTAATATTTAATTATGGAAATGTATTGGAAATAAGTCCTATTTAGTTGGCTGATGTAGCTATGACTCTGTTGCCTCTTTGCTTCTTTTTCAATATAAATAGGAGTAGACAAGGAAAGTGGAGAATGGCATATCAGTCACAACCTTGGAAGTTCAATAAACTACCTATATCCTTAGAGAAATAAAAATGAAAAGGGTCATTGGCTACTATGACAGACTGGGTCTGAAAAAGTGGAACTTGGGTCTCCATCATTAAAGCTTTAGATCTTAGGCCACTTGTGTTTGGAGAAGGAAGCTCATATACAACGAATGGAAATGGCTGTGTTAGCATAGGCGCTTAGCTTTGGGGAGCTGGTTTGCTTTCATAAGAAACTTAAAATTTAGCATGTTAAAAAATAATCAGCATGTTGGGGCCAGAGAGATAGCATGGAGGTAAGGTGTTTACCTTTCATGCAGAAGGTCATCGGTTTGAATCCCGGCGTCCCATATGGTCCCCCGTGCCTGCCAGGAGCAATTTCTGAGCACGGAGCCAGGAGTTTCCCCTGAGCACTGCTGGGTGTGACTCAAAAACCACACACACACACACACACACACACACACACACACACACACACACACACACACACACACACACAATCAGCATGTTGTTATAGCATAAGGAGTTATTATTGGCCCATCTTCATTACTGGGAGTGATACTTTGTCAAAGTTCGTTATTACAAATTGAGAGTAAGTAAATTTGAAGATTTGAACAGTAGTACTTGTTGCTTTGATTGAACATAATTTGAAGTCCTATACAGTATAATGAAAAAATGATAAGGAAGTACAAGTTTAAATCTTCAACTTCCAACCCCTAAGATAGTTAGAAAGTTTGTGGCTTTTTTTCCTTTGCAAAACTTTCTGTCATGAGAATGTTCTTCTGAATGTATATTTAAATTGGCATGAGCATTAAATTTTGATTTAGATTATTTTATAATGATTTCATAATGACTGAATCTACTGGAAACTGGGTCATAGTAAAGCTGTATTTTGTTGGAAAGACACTTTTAATATCTACTCACTATTTAGTGATAGAGAACGAAATGTTAACCCTCAGTAACCTAAGGAAGGTGAGGGATAGGAATTGGGGTTTGGTGAGAGGAAACTCAGAAAAGTAAATTGAGAACTTTCTGTTCTAAAACTTCAGTACCAGCCTACCTCCTGTCTCCTATCCTTCCCACCCCAATATGTGTGTCTCTTTTATTCTGATGTAGGAGTAAATGTTGGAGCTGAAATACTGGCCTTGACTTTATTATTTTAGTGTTCTAATAAATTCATCAATGTTCTTTGTTTCATTTCTAATAATTCATTGAGTTCTAGTTCATCTAAAGGTCAAATAAACTATTAAATAAATCATCTAGCCTTGCCTGGTGTAGAAGGATTTCTTTTCCTTTAGTTTTTTTTTCTCCCCCATATAGGAAATTTCCACTTAGGCGTTAAATTGTAAAATTTATTTTTTTAAAAATACACAATCTAATCTTGGATTAGAAAAATACATTGATTATATGGAAATATTTCTTTTAGGATAAAGTTATTAGAGTATTTCTTTGTCATTAAAAGGATTTAGAAACTGATTTTATATATTATTTTTAGAATATTAGATAGAATGAAAATTTTATTTGCATTGTCTTTGAAAGGAAAGGATTCTATTCTAGGTGGTTCTCCATTCTCTCTACGATTAGCCTAATGGTTCTTAGCATTTTTGCAACTAGTAATTTTTATGTTATAATTTGAAGAGAAGGTGCTGTATTTCAATCACAGATGTTAATTCTGATTGGAAAACAAAGTTTGTTCAGTTAAGATATAAATTGTATGAAAACACATTTTAAATTATTGGTAAGATAAGTGAGAAAGCTAATTTTGTTTTGTAATGTTTTGTTTTGTTGGTTTTTGGGCCATACCCAGTGGTGTTCAGGGGTTACTCCTGGCTTTGCACTTAGTAGTTGCTCCTGGCAGGCTCAGGGAACCATATGGGATGCCAGGGATTGAACCCGGGTCCATCCCGAGTCGACTGCATGCAAAGCAAACATCCTACCGCTGTGCTCTCACTCTGGTCCCTATTTATTTTCTTTAAAAGCATGTGAATGATGATAATAATATAAGAAAGAAAAATATTGTATCATTTAGCAAACCTTGGCTAACCATTCAGGCATAGGTTTTTATTAAAAAGACTTAGTTAACCCCCTCAACTACTATCTTTCTTATTTAGAGATCATAGTAAGTGAGGGAGAAAAAGTAGAAAACTCAGGTAAGTTGAAGTTGAAGTTGCAATTATGGGTAAGCCCACTTCTTAGGGAAAGCATTAATAGCATTTTAATATAGATACATATATTTGAAAACTATTTTGTTCTTTATATATTAATATGTTGAAGACAAAACTGTTGTCTTATAAACCATACTTTATAGTGCTTTTTTTAGTCATCAATATATTGTGATTATCTTCTGTTGTGAAATCTATTTTTATAATTTCTGTTTATCTGTTTTCTTCTAATTACAGAAGTAATGTATATTTGTTGAAAGATTCTTAAGAAATACAGAAATATCTAAGAGAAAAAAACAAGTTTTCACATAAGCCAATTAATATTGATACCATAATAATTTTTTTTGTTTTTATTTTTTTGGGCCACACCCGTTTTGATGCTCAGGGGTTACTCCTGGCTAAGCGCTCAAAAATTGCCCCTGGCTTGGGGGAACCTTATGGGACGGCGAGGGGTCGAACCGCAGTCCTTCCTTGGCTAGCGCTTGCAAGGCAGACACCTTACCTTTAGCGCCGCCTCACCGGCCCCAATACTATAGTAATTTTTAATGACTTAGTGTTGTGCTCTTTGCATCTGTATTGTTTTCTATTTATCAGTTAATTGGAAATAGTTGATTAGAAAATTGTATTAATAAGATTTTTTATGGTGTTGTGTGTGAGAGAGAGAGAGAGAGAGAGGAAAGAGAGAGAGAGAGAGAGAGAGAGAGAGAGGAAAGAGAGAGAGAGAGAGAGAGGAAAGAGAGAGAGAGAGAGAGAGAGAGAGAGAGAGAGAGAGAGAGAGAGAGAGAGAGAGAGAGAGTGTATTTAATGGGGGGAACAACTCATGGTTCTCAGGGTTTACTCCTGCTCTGTGATCAGGAGGTTTGCTCCTGGAAGTACTCCTGAGACCTATAATGAGGTGTTGGGTATGGAACCTGGATCATCTGTGTGCAAGGCAAGTGCTTTACTCAGTGTATGTACCAGGCTGTAGTAAGTTTTATTCAAAAAGTTATACGAGGGGCCGGAATGATGGTACAGCAATAGGGTGTTTTCCTTGCATGCAGTTGGACCGTGGTTTGATGCCCCCCCCCCCCCCTGCATCCCATATGGTCCTCTAAGCCAGGAGTGATTTCTGAGCGTATAGTCAGGAGTAACCCCTGATCATCACTGGGTGTTAACCCCCCACCCCCCAATGTGATACTAGGCAATCAGAACTCTGATCTGTATTGTTTGGGTAATGTCTACTTTCTGCTTTTAGTATATGTGCTGCCGAAGCGAGCACTACTTTCTGCTTTTATTCCTAATATTACTTTTCTTCAAAATCCAACTTTTACTAGCCCAGTAAGTAGAAATTATTTTAATTGGAAGTTATTCTTGATTATTAGGTGAGTTTATATTTTTAAAAATAAACAAGGTTTTGACCATGTGTAATTTATTTATTCACACATTAATAAAGAAGAGAAGTGCTCATCTTTGCCCCATAGCTTTTTTATTTATTTTATTTTGCTGTATATTATTTGATATAATTTAGAAGATGGCTTAATCTTTTTTGAAATAAAATGAATTTATGAGCCCTTCACAGAGGTCTATATTGACCTGGGTGCCAGGAAATTCTGGCACATCCGGCATTGTTATCCCAAGGCAGGTGGGTATGCTTCTCCTGGCTCTTACCAATTGTGTGGATTTTTCTGGCATCATCTCTTGTAATTTAGTTCTCTTAATGTCTGTAGGAGTGTCCCAATGCTGGAGAAAAGAGGGAGTGGAATTCTGTTGTCTACTGCAAAGGAAAAAAAATTAAAACAGGACTAAATTATTAAAAATAACTAATGAGGATTGGTGTTTAAGGGTCATCTGCTTGTTTTTATCAATACTAGTAGAGATGCCAAATATCTGTTAAACATTTTAGAGTGAAGCAACTTATTATTTTGGCTTATATAATAAAATTTTGCAGCATTATGCTATCTCTTCACAACGTAACATTTGGGGATTTGCCATTTTCTTTGCCATTTTCTCTGTTTTCAAATGGGAGGTGTATGTTAAAGCTGAGATGGGTATAGATAGCAGTTACTGGAGGAATCTAATGAGACATGATTAACCCCTCTTCAGGTTGACGCAGGTATTTTAGTAAACAAATAAGTTTTGGTTAAATTCACTAAGAATACTTGTGATTATGAAAGTATTTTCCTTGGCATTTAGGAAGATTTGTAAAGTAAGAACGAAGTACCCTTACCAATGGTAGGTGTCACATAATAGATTCTGATTAAGTAATGGCAGTTACACATTCATGCGTAATGACTTCCTTTGATTCATTTCATAGTTGTTTATTGGGAGGCCTTATGCCAGGAAAGGTATTGGAGTCACTGCAGTGAATGGAAATGTTGTTATAGAACTGCTACTCCAGTGTGGGGAGACAATCACTAACCAAAATAAGCAAGTAGGTAGATGATATCATACCCAGAAAAATACACAAGAGTTTTGAAGAAAAATCTCTGAAAGAGGGAATGGGCGGCACATTGGGATGCCTATGGGAGAGAAGAATTTGAAGTGTTAATTAGAATATTCAAGGAAGTCACAGCTTATAGAGTTCAAGCAAGTCTGTCTCCATTTCAACAAGTAGTTGAAATTTATTTAACTTTTGAGTGACAGTTTCCATGTGTTTAAATAATAATAATGAGCCTGCTCCATAAGGTTATATGAGGCAAATGGAAGCTCAAAAGTATATTTGGTATCATGTCTGATTTCCAACTGGGAATTGATGTGTGGCCCTGGAAGACAGAAACTCCTTACTGGCAGATACTGACTCCAAGTGTGGGTATAGCCAGAGGAGTGGGAGCTATGTACCAGAATGAGACTGCAGTCCCAAGGAGTGGTTAAAAGGGGACAGAAGTGAAAAGAAGGAATGAGTGGAGGGAGTATTCCCAGTGTATGCATGGAGAAAATGGAAGCATTCAGATTCTTCATTCTGAAAGAGAAAATAGAGATATTGAGTAATGGGGTTAACAGTTCTGTCAACAGTCGAGTCTTCAGTGCTATTTCTGTGTCACAATCAACTATTTTGCAGTCTTGTTTTGGAAAAGTAAAGTGCGCGCGCGCGCGCGCGCGCGCGCGCGTGTGTGTGTGTGTGTGTGTGTGTGTGTGTGTGTGTGTGTGTGCATGCGCGCGCACGTGCACAAAGATGAAGTTAAAAATAGTTACTATTTTATTTCTTTTTTAAATAATGAAATGATGAATAGTTGCTGAAAATATCTGCAAGGCAGAATTCTTTATTCTTTCAGAGTGGATGATCAGAGAAACTTGAAAGAGTAGACTGACTCCTGAATTGAGCATTGGGTTTTTGGTACTTTTAGAAAGGTACTGATGTTTCCCATATTATTTTCCATTGTATCTTGATCCTGACAGATAGAGGATAGAGGTTTGAAGGATTAGCTGAATTTGCAAAAGTATCATGTTCTGTCCCGTCCTGGAATCTCCTCCTGCATGTTTACTAACTGACTTTCTTGTCAGTGCTGCTGAACAGTGAGATCCAGCAGGACTGAGGCCCTTGCTTACAGATCAACTGAGAAAGCTTGGAGGATTTGATGCTGAAGAATGCGACTGCAAACTCAAACTTCCACTCTAAACCATGCTTAACAAAGAACAGAGTTATCACATCTGTGTATTTGAAAGTATACTTGTTTAACTTTAGGAGAAAAAAATCATTGGGCAAGACTAAAAAAAATAAAGTACTTAATAAGAATTGTTTATTTTTGGATCTCCTCTTCCTCTTACTGTTTTGTTTGGTTAGTTTTGGTTTGGGAGCCATAATTAGAGATGCTCAGGATTTATTCATTGTTCTGCATTCAGGGATCACTCCTGATAGGGTACAGAGGACCATCTGAGGCCATATGCCGGGGATTGAACCCCAGTTGGCTGTGTGCAAGGCAAGTGCCCTAACCACTGATGTACTACCTCTTCGGCTGCTTACCAGTACTTCTTTCTTTTATCACTCTTTAGTTTTTCATTAGTGCTTTATAATGCTTGTAAATAATGAAAAAGAATTGCCTTAGAGTAGAAAATAGAAAAAATTTAAAACATTTCTCTTTTAATGGAGGTTCTTTCTTCCTTTCCCAAGGTATATTACCCAAATTTGGGATGGATGTGCATTGATGCCACCGATCCAGAGAAGGGGAACTGGCTACGATATGTGAATTGGGCTTGCTCAGGAGAAGAACAAAATTTGTTTCCACTGGAAATCAATAGGGCTATTTACTATAAAACTTTAAAGGTAAGAATTAAATATAACCGGCCTATGGTTGTGCTGCATGTCTCATTGCTAAGACTGGCCTTAGGTGATGGACAATAAAGACTTTGCAGACCATAAAAGATTATATTTGAAAATGCCTCATCAACACATTGAAAGATCTGTTTTAAATGTATGGTTGCCACTCCTCATGCATAAGGATGCTAAGGCATGAAATAGTGCTAAGTAATTATATACTGCATCTTTATAGATACTGATAGGCACGTCACAGCTACCTCCAGCCTCCAAAGATCCAAAGAAATATCTGACTGGCAGATTCACCCAACTGGAAGAAAGTATCAGTAGCTATGGGGTTCTTGTTAACAGGAAACAGTAACTTTGGATGACCTCTTTTCTTTTTAAGTGGAGTTTCTTTGGGGGAGGGGCACACCCAACATTCTTACTCCTGGCCCAACAGTAAGACTACAGTCTTACTTTATGCTCAGAAATCACTCCTGGAGGTGCTCAAGTGACCTTATATGTTGCCGGGGATTGAACCTGGATTGACTGCAATGCAAATCAAATGCTCTACCCGCTGTACTATGACTCTGGCCCTTGGTGAACATTTTCTTCAGAAGGGTAATTAATCAAAACATGTTTCTTCTGCCAGATTTTATTTTGGAGACATTGTGATGAAAAAATTGTTTTCTTTTTGAGTTTGGCATGAGATCAGAGATCACTGAGCACATTCAGAGAAGTTGGTGTTTGACAGTTTTCAGTATTGCTGCATTTGTTCTACAGGCAGGCTCATGTTTATCTCTTTTGTTTCAATATTCTCTGCAAGCAGATCTGCACTCGTGGTGCATGGAAATGTTCTGAAGTAGAGTTTGAGGTACTAAAAATAGATGATTGTTGCTTTGGGGGACAGATATTTGTGTGCGACAATTGCTGTTACATGAATATTTCTTTAGTCACTTCCTTTCATTAAAAAATAGTCATAGATTGTGGGAATAGTTCATGAAAAGCAAAAGACCTTGTAATTGAAAACTCTTTGAGCAATAATTTGAGATGGTGGTTAGTTTTGCAGCATGCTTAAGTTTTTCAGTGTTAGTGGGACTAACTTCCTCTGGAAGCTTTCTTAACATAAAAATGATTACTTTTCCTTTGCTGTATTTTTCCTGATTGTTTTAACCAGTTAGTTGCTCTTTACTGCAGATATACACATATCTTTGCTTCCAATCAGGTACTGTGTGGGTGTGGTATTTATCTTTTGTTATTTAAAATGGGTAACCTCCCTTCTCTTTTTATTTCTGTTAGATTGTAATAGCAGGATTTTCTAGTAGGTAGTACTAGACACTAGAGTTTAACAGGGGTCTCAAACTCGTGGCCCACGGGCAAATGGCCCTCCGTACATTTGTGGCCCTGCCCTAGAGGAATCTTTTTTTTGTTTTGTTTTGTTTTAGTTGTTTGGGTCACACCCCCCAATGTTCAAGGCTTACTACTGACTTTGCACTCAAGGATCACCCTGACTTTGCCTCCTGCGACCCGCAGGTAAATTGAGTTTGACACCCCTGGTTTTGAATTAGATTCAGAATTTGATTCAAGAACTTACTTTGTTTTTTAAGTGTCTTTAAAGTGTTTTACATGTATTTGGATTAGTGTTATCCTCCTGGAGATGAAATGCAAGGAGATTAATCAACATATTGAAGGTAAGGTCGCACAGGCAAGCAAACTTAGGGGATAGCCAATGGCACTGCAGTTCCTTCATTAGACTTCAAATGAAAACATACATCTCTGATACAACCCATAGGAATATTGAAAAACAGAAGATGATAGTGTTTGGGAGAGTGAACTCTGAAGTGAGACTGACTCATTTAAATCCTGGCTTGCCATATGTTCTAAGGCACATTGTTGTAATTTCACAAGCTGTATAACCTCAGACAGGTCAGTTCCTTAGTTATTTACCTCATTTGTTCAGTCTAGATAATTAGAATATTGACCTCATAACTTATTACAGGGCTCTATAATAATCATGTATGGTGAATGGGATAGAACTTTAGTGCCTACATGTAGAGAATACTATTATTTTTGGTGGTGGTGTCAGGAGAATAGATGATATATGCTGTTTTATGAGCATATTTTGGCTTTTCTAGATATATATGATCATGTGCATTAAAATCTGTGTATTAATTTTGTCATCTGTAAAAGTAGGGTTGTGCCAGAGAGATAATTCAGTGGTAGAGCAATTGCCTTTCATGTAGCTGACCTGGGTTCGACCCTGGTACCACATAGTTTCCTGAGCCAGGAGGCATCCCTGAGCACAGAGCCAGGAGTAAACCTTAAGCATAGCTGAACTTGATGTGACCCAAAAACCCCTCCCGCCTCTCAAAAATGTAAGTAGTTGTAAAATAAATAACAGTAAATTTAAGAATTAAACTATTATGATGAAATTCTGCAAACTGTTCTTAGTATGACTCACTCAGAGTTAATGCTACTAGTTTATTTTTTAACCATTCTCTGAAGTGTTTATTGGTATTTATGTCCTTGAATCTTGAGCTTCATGCTTATTTGCCCAAATACATACAAGGTCTTTATTTCAGATTCCTTATTAATAATTATCTATATTCTTCTGATTTAAGCCTCCTGTGGGTTAATTTTATAAACACATTACATGTGATGCTATCTTATTCTGGATCTCTATCAACTCAGTTTTATCATATGAATAATGAGAAATTACAATAGTGATTTTGTTTGAAGCATGACAAAATTATTTTAAATTCTTAAATTAATCTATCTTTTAATATTAATTGTACAGATATTTATTGAATGTCTATTATATGTCTGATTTGTGGAAGAAGCAGCTAAGAAGTGAATATATAAAATAATTTTAGAGCATGCCAAATGCTTTGAAGATTATAAAATGTGATAGAGTTTGACTTGGTAGAAAGAGGACTGATTTAGCTTTGTAGGAAAAGGAGAATTCTTACAAAGGAGGCTTACAAAGAAGGATTCAGCCCTACCCGATATCTCTTGGGAAGGCCAAGATGGAGGTCCTATCTTGAAATAAAATCAGCAAAACGGGGTCAATGGTGCAGGGGGAGAAGTAAATAACTGAGTCTCACCTTTAGCTCACCCCTTCAGGAGTTGTAGAAGTCTGACCTGTGACTTATTTTTTATTATGGGACCATTTTCAGCTATACGCAGGACCTTACTGCTGGCTCTGTGTTCAGGAATCAGTGAAGCTAAGGGGATCTCATGAGGTAGTGTGGTTGAAATCTGAGTTAGTTGCATGACTTCTAAAAGATTTTTCTGGGGACTAAATTGTAGGTAGTGTAGATAATAAAGGATGTCCTTTGTGTACGCCTCTCAGAATTCTGAAGTATTTTTCTTAATTTTGACCTAACGTAAGTATTATTGATTGGAACCTATGATCTGGTAAAATTTCAAGTGTGTACATATATATTTATAATGATATTTGAAATAGTTTGTATATTTGGTTCTATAAGCATATAAGACAAAGAAAAATTTGGAAGTATATTTTTTTCTTTGGGGGGAGGGGTTGGGACAGATGCAAAGGATTGAGCCTAAAATCTCATACATTAGCTAAATATGAATCCTACCACTGTATTAACATGCCCAGTCCAAAAGTTGGAAGTTAAAATTTTTTATTGTGATTTTTGTTTATTTTGTTTTGGTTTAACTAGCTGTGCTTACTCCTCTTTCTGTATTCAGGGATGACTTCTAGTGAGGTTCAGGAGTGCTGGGTATTGAACCCTGGTCACTCCAAGCAAGTGTACTTTCTGTACACTTTCTTCATCCAGTCCCTACTGTGTGTGTGTTTTTAATCATCCCAAAACATTATTTAAAAATCAAGTTGTTTATCCTTTTCAATTTATTGTTTTTATTTTATTTTAATTATGTTTAAGGAGGGATTGTTTGACACACCCAGCAGTGCTCAGGAACTGTTCTTGATTGTGCTTAGGAGTGACCCGTGGTCCTGGCTATGCTTGGGGTCCTAACATGATATTGGGGATTCCGCTGTTGACTGTTTTCAAAACTATGTGCTTTGACTTCTATCTATCTAACTGTCCACTGTTTTTAATGTGTAATTACATTTTTTTTTTTTTTTTTGGTTTTTGGTTTTTGGGCCACACCCGGCGGTGCTCAGGGGTTACTCCTGGCTGTCTGCTCAGAAATAGCTCCTGGCAGGAACGGGGGACCATATGGGACACCTGGATTCGAACCAACCACCTTAGGTCCTGGACCGGCTGCTTGCAAGGCAAACACCACTGTGCTATCTCTCCAGGCCCAATTTTCATTTTTCTTAAAATATGATATGAAATTTTAAGTGTGCAAAAAGTACAAAACGTTGTAGTTACAGAAAACTAGCACTGATACATAAATATGTTTTCTTTATAAAGGTCTGAAATTTATATAAATATTTTGACATGAAGTTGAAAAGTACACAGCTTGATCATATAGTAGTCATTTTAGTTGCTAACCATTTGAAATTTGTTCAATAGCTAACAACAACTCAGGCTGCTCTTAATTTAGCTGTTCCCTCAGCTCTAATTAGCCTTCCAGGAACTTTATATTATCTTTGAGGTCCAAAACAAGATTCTGATTTTTTTTTTGTTGTTGTTTTGCAATCATAGATGTGCTTTTCTAGAGCGTTTGTGATGGTAGCTATCTTGGATGTCACACAGTACAATTAGATCTCTGCATAGATGTCAGTGGAAAAAAATGTGGAAACTTGAGCTTTGAATCTATGTTATAAGAAAGATAGTCTTCCATGACATTCTGATTATGATGATTAGGAATAAATTGAGAATAAAATTTTTCTCTTTTTCATGCTTTTTAAACTTTGGCCTTTAAATCTTTATATATTTCTGTACAACCTCATCATTTCTAATGTTTTATCAGCATTTCATAAATATGCAATAATGTGTAAAATATATAATAAAAACAAACAATACCTTTGGATCAAAAATAATTCATTTAAATGCCTGTCCCTAAAACAGGCAGGAGGTGGTAGTGGAGGAAAATGGGGAACGATGGCAGGAAAATGTTACACTGGTGAAAGGTGAGGTTTATTTGGTGACTGAAACCCAACTATGAACATTTTTGTAACCACAGTGCTTAAAGAAATTATTAATTTAAAAAAGTTTGTTTAAAAAAGAGAAGATCATTTCTATTACAGAACTGGTAGAGTGTCAACAGGTGTCTTTAATGGTTATTTTAGTTCATTAAAGTCTTACACTGATTAGGAATTGTATTTTAAGGGACCAGAGCCATAGAATAGTGAGTAGGGCACTTGCTTTGCATGCCACTGATCCTGCTTTGATCCTTGAACAGAGTCAGGATTCATTAAGCCTGAACACGACCAGGTATTATAGCCCAAAAGTAGAAACTTAAAAAAAATATTTTTGGTTTAAGTAAAAATTGATTAGTGATATAATGCTTTGGCTCAAAGTGGTAGGCTTTAGCCATCCTTGGAAAGCAAAGGAAATAGCATCCACTTATCTGAAAGAATTTAGAATAGTTTAAAATTTGAACTTGATAAAAAGTGTTCTGTAGAGGTGAAAATATATGGTTTTAGGGGCTATATCTAGACAAGGTATTTTGAAGTAAAATTATGTTTCAAAATTTAAAATTTTAAAGTAATCACATTTGCCCCCCCCACATAAGAACTTCTTTTTATAACCATGGTGTAATGATCAAAAATCACTAACATAATATAGTCAATATTCTTTATTATCTATCCTGTATATTTTACTTTTTGCCAGTTGTTCCAATCATGTCTTTATAAGAGAACTCAGTTGTATTCCTTTGACTTAGTACTTCATTCTTGGTTTTATTTTATAATCATTCGAAGTTGACCATTTCCTTTGTAGAATATCTCTCTCACAGTTTGTATTTCTGTAATGAAGTACATTTCTTGTACTTACTCAATTATATTTTATTTTGCAGTTTAGATAGAAATCTCTAGAAGTGGGGGGCCGGGTGGTGGCGCTAAAGGTAAGGTGCCTGCCTTGCCTGCGCTAGCCTTGGATGGACCACAGTTCGATCCCCCGGCGTCCCATATGGTCCCCCAAGCCAGGAGCGACTTCTGAGCGCATAGCCAGGAGTAACCCCTGAGCGTCACCAGGTGTGGCCCAAAAAAAAAAAAAAAAAAAAAGAAATCTCTAGAAGTGGAACCTCTTCGTATCATGAGGCACATGAAAATGATTTGTCTCATTTTAAAGGTTTCCCATTGTAATAAATGTCTCATAGATTTTTTTCAAGACTGTATTTTCTCATTTTCATCTACTTGGCTTTTTAACTTTTGATGCTTGTGATCTGGAGGTTGTCTGTTTTTTATATTTTTTATTGATTTGTTGAGATCTTTCAGGAATAGCATTCCTTAACTGTTCATTTATTATTATTATTATTTAGCAATATGGACTCATGCATTTTTCTTTAATTCTTCAGGGGTTTGGGGTGGGATTTTACTTTGGTTGATATTCTTGAAATATTATGAACAGTTGAGTCATCGCGAGCGAAATTTGATCAAGATTCGAGATTGACTTGTGGTTACTAGAATCTCTTCTAGGTTTGATCAGTATAGGGATGCTCTATGACCTTCACCCCTAAATGTGAGGTGCTTTGATACACTCCCTCCTAAATCTCTTAGCCATCCTGTAATCTCTAGGTCGGGCGTGTACGAAAGCCAGTGCACCCCTAGACCCTAGGAGGTTTTGATCAGTTAATGCTTGGCCCTTTGTCCCTCTTACCCCTTTCCCCCCTGTCATTCCCGGGACATAATTAGCCAATGCATTCATAAAATAGGAGTGGCCTGTGTTTTTTCATTTTTTTTTCCCCTGGAAGACTCAATTAGCTCTTGGAATCTGAAACACGCGCTTTGCTTTTCGCACTTGTCTTCGCAAGCCGCCAGATTCTTTGAAAATTGTGCCTTTAAGTTTTCTCATCGGCTTGGCTTTCAGGAGCAAAATGGATTCTTTTTTCTTTCTTTATTTTTCCCCCTTTTTTTGCGTGGGTAGTCGTAAGGGTTCGCATAGTCTTGAGTCGAAAGCAAATGGACTCGTCGCATCTGCCAACCAAGTGCAGCCCTCCCTCCACCAGAGGGTCCCTTCCCGCGCGCCAGGCCCGGCCCGGCCCGGCCCGGCCCGACTCGGCTTGGGTTGGCTCGGCGCGGCCCGGCCCGCCCTCCCGCGGCCGCCAGCCGGGGTTGAGGAGCCCCTTCCTGCCGGGCTGGCCGCGGCGCGCCGCCTCAGTCTCAGCTTCAGCTTCAGTCTCAGCCTTGCCGAGCGCCGCCTTACTTAGCGCCCGAGCCCCGCCCCTTCCCTTCCTTTCTCGCCCCGCCCCTCTCAACAACGGCCGCGCTGATTGGCCCGCCGCCTGTCTCTTCTCTCCCCGCAGCCAATCGCGCCGGGCGAGGAGCTCCTGGTCTGGTACAATGGGGAAGACAACCCCGAGATAGCAGCTGCGATTGAGGAAGAGCGAGCCAGCGCCCGGAGCAAGCGGAGCTCTCCGAAGAGCAGGAAAGGTAGGCGCGGAGCCCGTCGCCGTCCTGGTAGCCGTCCCAGTCCCCGCCGCCGCCTCTTCGTTTTCTTCTACTGCGGCCGCGCGCCGCTGTTCGCCGGGCCCGGACGGGCGGCTCCCCGCGGCTCTTGGTGACCTTTTTCCTGACTGGGCTCCTCCGGCCCGCCATCCGACCCCCCCTTCGCGCACACACATACACACACACACACACACACACACACACACACACTCACACACTCACACACACACACACACACACACCGGTCCCCGGGCTGCTGCTGCTGTTGCTGCTCCTGCTGCTGAATCACGGCGCCTTGGAACTTGGGCGCCCGGACCCCCCGATCGACCGACCCAGAGTGACGGGACGGGGCCCCTCGCGGGAGCCGCCGTGGGGGGGGGGAGGTCGGCCCGGGGCCAGTTGTCACTCGAGTCGCGGGACTCGAGTCGCCGAGGGAGGTAAGTCGCTTCGCCTCGCACGCCCGCTCGCTTTCTCTCTTTCTGCAAGCCAGCCCGGCCAGGCCTCGGAGCGAGGAGAGCGAGTGACAGTTCCAGCTGGCCCCTTCGGCCTGCGCTCTCCGCAGCGAGGCCGCTCGGGGTCCCGCCGGGTGGGATGCGGGGAATTAAATATGCAAGGGGGGGTGCAATCGCCCCCCACCTTCTCCAAGACCGGGACGGGGAAGCGTCGGGCCTGCGTGGTGCAGTGACACGCCAGCCGGCTCGACTCGGAGCGGCCTGGCCCAACCCAGCCCGGACACGCCACGCCACCCTGCAGCCCCGCAGCGCCTGCGAGCCGGGCCCCCCCTGCACAGCCACGCACGGCCACTCACTCACTCATTCCACGCGGCGGCACGCGGGCCCGAGCGGAGTGGAGCGCAGCGCGGCGGGGCCGCCCCACCCTGTGCGGGCCCGGCCCGGCCCGGCCCGATTGCAACACTCCGGAGCAGGCAGGGCGGGGAGCCCGGGCAGCCTCCGAGCGAGCGAAGGTCTCTCTCTCTCTCTCTCTCTCTCTCTCTCTCCACTCGACATCAGGCCGCTGACCGAAATGGGAGTCGCAAGGGTCCTTCCCCCTTGGCACTTTCGGCCCCAACTCCGGGAGTTTTTTCTGTTGTTGCATATGATGTTTTTCAAACAAAAGGTGAAGCGTGAAGCGTTAGCTGCATTCGGAGCTGGGGAAGGCAGTTTCCGAAAAGGGAATTCCTTAGTCGGAGAGGGGCTCTTTCCTTTCCAGCTGGCCTGCCGGGTAGGTTGTCTTGGATGAAGAAGAGCTTGCATTTCTCGCATCTCTTCGCACAGCCCGCTTGGAGCACACAGGCCCGCCGCCGCGCTCGGTATGGCGGTTTCTGGCCCTTGCAGAAATGCCTTTTCTTAGCTTTCCCTTCTCTTTTTTTTTAATTTTTGCACGCCTTACTGTAAGTTCTTTCTTTGTAGCCTTTGGAGGTAATCATTACCTCCGCTACTCGAGTTTGCACAGTGAGTCGTGAAGCAGTGCTGTAAATAAAAGTGTAGCGTCCACTTGATTTTATTTATTTTTTTTTTTGGAGATTTTTGTAAAGCTGCTTTCGATGTAGGCAAGAAGTTTATTCACTTTTTTTTTTTTTTTGACATTACACGTTCTTTGTTTTCACAGTTGTTAACCCTTCCAGGAAAGATGCTGGAAATACAATACACGTTTATAAAATACACGTTCCTTAATTATTGAACTCGATTTTTGATAGCAACTACTTTTTAAAAACTTTTTTAGTGAGTAAGACCTTGTTTTTTTCATTTCATGTAATTGAACTTGATCTTTTGTTTACTGCTAGTTTTGTTTCTAAAATATGCCACCAACTTTTCCTTGTAAGTTGTGATTTGAGGGAGGAGGAGTCGGGTGAAAGAGAGACCTTTTTAGCCTTAGCAGAATTAACATGCATTTAAATAGATTAATAGCTCAAGTTTAGCTTCACTTTTAAGACTATATTTTTGGCACGTTTTGCTATGTTAGTTTTGAAGTTTTCATTATATTTTGCGTTTATTCTTATTTACATTCTTTTTCTATATTGTTAATGGGATGCTGAGAAGAGAAATTTTAGAAATTTGACCATATCAATATGACACATGTAGTTATACATCTTCAGTTTTATACCTTATATGCCTAGGTTGCTAGGCTTTTTTTTTAATATTCAGTTAAGTAGTTTGTATTATTTTTATAGCTACTCTAAGCAGCATATAACGCTTTGAATCTTAGGTTTTAATTAAAATTATTGCTTGAAGCTCACTCTTGGAGCTCTGTTTTGAACTTGAGCTTATTGGTTAAGAGTGTCATGTGCTCTTTATGACCTAAAGTCAGTATGGAAGTATTTAAATCATGAGTCAAACTTATTTTTTTTTGTTTTTAAGTCAAATACTCTTAAAGTAATTTATAGGTTGTAAAGATTTGAAATGGAGGACTTTTTATACTAACTTGGGACAATCTAGGTCTTATATATTACCTCAGCTGTTTAAGCATTTAGATAGTGATGTCATAAGAATAAGTCAACATAAATTGTTTTCAGTGGCAATGCCAATTTAGCACTTCTGAAAGCCAGATGTTGAGACCTTGTCATTGACAGGTAGGTTGACAGTGGTCCTAGCTTCATCTGAGTGAAGCAGGCAAAGAGAAACAAAGGACAGAATTCTTCCTACTTCTGGACCATGGCTCCTTTGCGTGACAGCTGCTAGGCCTACAGCTGTGCGTTGCATGTGGTGCCTTTCAGAGTTCATCAAATCGCTGGTGGTTTAAAGAGGCATGTTCTGGGTCTTGATTCCTTTACATTCGATTTGGCCTTTTTTCTTTTTTTCATTCACTTGTTCATCAGACACATTTTTTAAGCAGCTGCCTAGTGCCAGCTACTCTGTTGTTTTTTAGTGTGATAGTGATCAAAAAGTGAGACTTCTGGGTATCTTAGTTTGGGGGAAACTTAAAGAGTAAAGAATAAGTTGCCTGCAGAGTTTGCTTTTAAAACTCTCACTATATATTCATCATCTGGCAAAAGTTTTATACTTAAGTCTACAGTGAAGGAAAAGAACACAGTGCTACATGAATCTGCCCTGAGAGGCATGCAGTTTTGCCATGGGCCAGAAATGTTTTCACATTAGGCATTCCCCTCTAGAATTGTATTCCATATCGACATTTCCCAACTAGGATAGAATTAAGAGCTGAACTTTTAAATTCAGCTTAACTTCTTACATGTTTGAGCAGTCCCTGTAATGAGATTGGACACAAGAGGTTACTTGAATGGAACAGATTACATATTTCATATATGAGGGAGGGTTTTTTAGTATTGAATGTTTCAGGTTATTAGAATATGAACCATAGGAAGATGATTATCTGTGAAGTAATAGAAGAGCCGAATTTATAGTTATTTGCTATCTTTCCATCCCTGCCTCCTATTTGCTTCTCAGAAGGGGAAAGGATTACACTTGTTTGTTAGCAGTGAACAATGGATGTTGGCAAATGCCCTTTTTAAGTGCCTTTATATTAGCAGAATGCATTGTTGCCCTGCTCCCTTTTGGCTATGTGAATGCCACCTGAAAATTATAACTAAACCATGAGATTATACAAACCAACTTAATCAGAGGACTTAAAAACTCAGGTCCCCCTTGCTTTTGTTTTTAAAGGTACTAACTATGCTTTACAGAGTTAATTATGTTCCTACACCAATCTTAGCCCAGTGTTAACTTACCTCCACCAATGTTCTTCCGTTCCCAGGATCTAGGTGTATGATTGGATAAATCATATTTTTTAAATTTTCCCCTTCCCCCATCCATTTCTCACATAGTGTCCAAGAGACCCTGGACCTCTCTAGGGTCCAAGAGACCCTACCCTCTTTCACCATCTTGGCTCGTGATTCAATATGAAGGTCATTGAATGGATGGTGTTGCTCAGTCCCTGTGTGGGAACTCTTGGACTACCCCACTGGTGCGTGGACAATCTCACAGCTGTACTCAATAATGCCTATGTGTGTGGTTCGGAGATTGGTCAGTTTACCAGCATTGATAAGACATGTGCTTTAAAATTCTGTAGTATCTATCCAGCCCTTCTGTTGCTTTTTTTGCTTTGTTTTGTTTTTGTTTGGGGGCCTCACCTGACTTTGGTTTACTCTTAGCTTTATTGTCAGGAATCACTCCTGGCATACTTGGGACCAGAGATGCCAGGGATCAAACTTGAGTTGGCCATGTGCAAGGCAAACACCCTATGCAGTGTATTCTCTCTGGCCTTAACACTCAATGTTTTTGAAGTTGTGCATAGTTAAAATTCTTCAAAGTTGATAAAGAACTTGAAGCTTATCAAAATTTAGAGTCAGTTTAGGGAAGTAAGAGATCTATAAACAAATTAACTCATCTGTCACAGTTATTTGTGTGATTTTAAACTAATTATGTAGTCAACAGAGCTATTGATGTTGAAAATACGCCATAACAAGAGGGAATCCTGGACTGGGGTGGCCGGGGTCTGTCTGAAAAGGGGGGCAGAATGGGGGCATTCAGAAGGTGAGAGAAACAGTATATTCTAGGTGCTTAAGGAGCTGCTGAGTGTTTCAGTAAGTTGTAAATTTTAAGTGGATGATTGGTTCTTCTGTTACTTAACAAGCATTTAAGTTAGGACACTTACAGCAAGGAACCAAAATAATCAGATTCCTTCTCTCAGCAACTGACCAACAGGCCAAGAGGAGCTTGGTTTTATTAACAAAGTGCATAGATGGTTAGAGATATATGGTGACAGTAAAATGAGACAGATGGCCCAAGGTTCTAAGAAGAGGGACCAAGGTGGGTGTTTTTGGATTTTTTTGATTTGGGAGACATACCTGGTGGTGCTTAGGTTTTACTCCCTGCTCTGTGCTCAAGAATCAGCTCTTGGCATGCTGCGGGGACCAAATGTAGTGCTAGGGATGGAATTGAAGTAGACAAGGGAAGCAAGTTCCTTAACCCCTGTAATATCTCTCTAGTTTTCCAAACTAGGTGTTTTTAGTAGCTCCTTGAGAAATTTAGTGCTGGTGTGGTGCATAATGAGGGAAGGCTAGAAACCCATATATATATATATATATATATATATATATATATATATATATATATATATATATATATATATATAAGTAGTTTAAGTTAAGAAATTAAGCTTGGGCCCGGAGAGATAGCACAACGGCGTCTGCCTTGAAAGCAGCCGATCCAGAACCAAAGGTGGTTGGTTCGAATCCCGGTGTCCCATATGGTCCCCCGTGCCTGCCAGGAGCTATTTCTGAGCAGACAGCCAGGAGTAAACCCTGAGCACCGCCGGGTATGGCCCAAAAACCAAAAAAAAAAAAAAAAAAAAAAAAAGAAAAGAAAGAAAGAAATTAAGCTTTGGAGTATGGGAGGGGGGAGAAATTAAACTTTGTTTATATGACTGAAACTGAACTACAATCATGCTTATAATCATGGTGCTTAAACAAAGATTTCATATATTAAAAAAAAAAGACTGAAGTTCCCGAGCTGTTTTTTTTATCATGAGATTTTAAATGATTCCTCTAAATATAAAATATAATTCTAGTCTGTTAATAAGAAGTAACTTTGTTAACCTTATAAAATTCGTTATTAGTTTATTTTTATCTTTATGATAATAAATTAGATTGATCTGCCAAAAAAAGAAAAAGAAAGAAAGAAACTAAATTGCATAAATGGACTTAACCTCTCTCTACCAGGTATTGCACTGAATTATTAGGGAAGTTTGCCAAGAACACTGAAACATCCAAAAGGAGCTTATTCATTTCATTGCAGCTCAGTGCAGGTCAGATTTAATGAGGCTTCTAGTTGATGTGCACATCAACTAGATAAACACATCTAGTTGTGCAGGATGGAGGTGCACATCCTGGTGCATCTTGGGGTGCCGAATGGGAGGTGGGAAAGGGACAGACAATAAGGTGGGTCCCTTTGGAAATGAAAATGATATTACCTTGTGATTATGAAGTAAATAATAATAGTAATCCTTAGTGAGCAGGATTCTTGCAAAAGGAATTGAGGTTGAGGGGAAGAGCTTCACATAAATTAGGGAAAGGAAAATGTCACTGGACCACTGTTAGGTAGTAGGTAGAAAACAGAAGCTTTGGGAGCCTCTGATGGAGACTGAGAGCTTCAAGGGCAGAGGGAATGAGGTGTAGCAAGAACAATGATGAGGTGAATAGTACTTGGCCCATTGCTGTGCTAGTCATTCTGTCTCCAGATAAGGAAATAAACACATGGATGGATGATAAGTATCTTATCCAGTGATTCTCAGAGGCAGCACTTGTACCCACTTTCACACTTTTACAATTTGCTCTGTGATTTTTTTTTCCACTTCCACATGCAGATAGTAGTAGTAGTAGTAGTAGTAGTAGTAGTAGTAGTAGTAGTAGTAGTAGTAGTAGTAGTAGAAGAGACAGTATTGATTTTGTGTACTGTGGTGGCTTCTGGAGGTTGATGCCATGACTTTCTTTAGCAGCTGACAGCTCAGTTTTGGGCTCTTTGGGCAAATCTGAAAGAGACTTGGTTCCACAGCCAAGCAGATAGGCCCTGAATCTTAAGGGTACTCTGAGCAAGTCTTCTGCACACTTTACTGACAGTTGTTAGCAGTACTGGAATAAGGAATGGGGCAGCTAGAGATGGATATATTTCTATGAGATTTGTCAGTTTATTACATTGAACCCAAGTGAGTGGTACCCTCCTTGGTCTCCTGCATTCCTTTTTTTTTTTTTTTTTTTTTTGGTTTTTGGGTCACACCTGGCAGCACTCAGGGGTTACTCCTGGCTCTACGCCCAGAAATCGCTCCTGACAGGCTCGGGGAGACCACATGGGCTGCTGGGATTCGAATCACCATCCTTCTGCATGCAAGGCAAGTGCCCTACCTCCATGCTAAAGAGACCCCCCTGGTCTCTTGCATTCTTAACTGCCTTTTCGTGAGTGACGCCTTTGTGTATTGAAGTTTCCCATAGCAATTTTATGATTATACTTGAGTACATTTGAAATTTTTGTTTATTTTTGGGCTATACTCAATGATACACAGGGATTACTCCTGGCTCTGCACTCTGGGCTTCACTCTGGTAGTACTCCAGGATCCATATTAGATACCAGGGATCAAATCTGGGTTAGCTACATACAAGGCAAACACTGTACTCACTGTACTATCACTCTAGCCCCTGAAGTTTTTAAATTATTCTATGTATTAGTTGGTATGCTTGAAAATGCATTGAAATATTTTATTTAAACGGTTTCCTTAAGAACAAAACAAACAAGCACAAAGCCAATTAACAAATTCCTTTACCTACTTTTGGAACAAATCCTCTACCTACTTTTGGAACAATTCAGTAGAAGCAAAAATAGAAATTATTTTTAATTCCCTAATTCCAACTCTTCAAAAGTATTAAGATATACTAAACCTTTAAAAAAACAGGTTCATTTTTACCTGAGATGTGTACTTCTGACTTTAGGACTCATTTCTGCATGCTGGATTAATGGCCTATACATGGATTAATGGCCTGTGCTTGAGATATGGACTTTGCTTTTCCACGCTGTAGAAAGCCAAGTTTTTTTGTGAGAAAGCATCTCAAGTATCTCTTTCTATCCCTTTATTTCCCAAAGAAACTTGTCTAACTTCAAAGCAAGCAGAATCATGGCCACAGAGCAATATGGGGCAACTCTCTCTTGTTCTCATAAAAATTGGAAGATGAGATGTATTTAATATAGTAGAAAGGCTTGATTATGATTTTCTTTTATGAAAGGAAAATAGGACAAGAATAAGTGAGTTTAAGGTAGTTGGCTTTTTAAATGAAGCTGTAATTTGTAACAAAAATGCCAGTTTGCTTCCCTTATGAACACTTAAGTTCTTTGCTAAATTAAGAATGAATTATTGGGACCAGAGACCTATAGCACAGAGGTAGAGCATTAGCCTTGCATGCAGCTGATCCATTACGGATGGTGGTTTGAAACCTGCCATCTCAATATGGTCCCCCATGCCTGCCAGGAGCGATTTCTGAGCCCAGAGCCAGGAGTAACCCATGAGCACCGCCAGATGTGACACAAAAACATAAAAAGAATTAATTATTGAGGGTTTTTTTGTTTGTTTGTTTTAATAAGCTTCTGAATGTTTTCTTAGAATACTCCACTTTTATGTTTAGAACAATTATAGGTGGGAGAAGAACAGTTTTCAGGTAGAAACAGTTTCAGAGTACTACCCTGTCAGCATTCAGGTTATTTGTAGTTCACATGCTTTTGAGGACAGTATAGCCTGTGTTTTTTTTGTTTTGTTTTGTTTTTGTTTTTTTGTTTTTAAGTGTAGCCTGTTTTTATTAATACTATATTAGTCTTGGAAAGCTGAATGATGTGGAGAGGCCAGAATTATGAAAATATTTTACAGTAAGTTTAGGGGTGTTTAGGAATTTGAGGGCTACTTCAGACTATCTAGTCTGACAGTGCTGGCCTAACCAACAGGTTTGGTGCTCAAACCCAGTGCTGCTTGGAAGCCATGAGGGCCACCCCTGATAGAGAGAGCTCAGTAATCTTGCAGTGCTAGGGTTCAGACTCAGGGTCTTACATGCATAAAGCTTATTCGTTAGTCCTTTGATCTATCTTCTAGGCACCCGAAAACATTTCCATTGTTTCTCAGAGTGAAAAATAAATACGGAAAGCTTTACCACTCAAATCAATCTTGTGTCAGACATAAGCGTTCTTAGCTAAGATTGCTCATTTCTATGTATTTTCATGGAAATATATCTTATGATCTGACACTTATCTGTGTATCTTAATGTGATGCATCACTGCTTTTTCTGGAAATTGGCAGTTAATCTTACAGTGTAGGGTTCTCTCTTGAGTGCCTAGCACTGTTGCTTGCTGATCCATAAAAGGCTGTCTAATGCACAGAGGGGTGAGGTGGCTTACCCAGATTCACCTAGCTCACTAAATTACTTGACTCTGTTTTGCCTAAATTAACTTTCCACTTTTGCTGTTTCTAAGCGGGACAGATAAACTGAATAAGCAGCAATACGTTGTCGAATTTACTATTTACACAAGATAAATTTTTACTCTTCACCATAGAGTTGGTGCTTTAGTCTTTTTTTTTTTTGGTTTTTGGTTTTTGGGCCACACCCGGCAGTGCTCAGGGGTTACTCCTGGCTGTCTGCTCAGAAATAGCTCCTGGCAGGCACGGGGGACCCTATGGGACACCGGGATTTGAACCAACCACCTTTGGTCCTGGATCGACTGCTTGCAAGGCAAATGCTGCTGTGCTATCTCTCTCCGGGCCCGGTGCTTTAGTCTTAAATCATAAAACAGATAACTGAAGTCTTTGATTCTAGAAAATTAAGTTTTGTAGAGAACTAAGGCATTTTGTTATTTTTTGTTTGGATTTGTGAATAATAGATATTTATTCCTTTGAACCAGGGGTCCTCAAACTTTTTAAACAGGGGGCCAGTTCACTGTCCTTCAGACTGTTGGAGGGCCAGATTATAGTAAAAACAAAAATTATGAACAAATTTCTATGCACACTGCATATATCTTATTTAGAAGTGAAGAAACAGGGCCCGGAGAGATAGCACAGTGGCGTTTGCCTTGCAAGTAGCCGATCCAGGACCAAAGGTGGTTGGTTCGAATCCCCGTGTCCCATATGGTCCCCCGTGCCTGCCAGGAGCTATTTCTGAGCAGACAGCCAGGAGTAACCCCTGAGCACCGCTGGGTGTGGCCCAAAAATAAAAATAAAAAAAAAAAAGAAGTGAAGAAACAAAATGGGAATAAATACAATATGTGGCCCACGGGCCGTAGTTTGAAGACCCCTGCAAGTTTGAACACTCAAATGCTTTTCAAAACACACACAGATTATATTCTTGTCCCTTGCTCACTGTTTGTTAAGTATTCTTAATGGCATTTTTGTCAGTTAGGACTTTTTAACTTTCATTTCTCAAGTTTTGTCTTGTTTTTGAGATCAGTTTAGAAACATGAGGAAAAAAGTCAGATATCACTTGCATAACTCTCTGCACTGCAGATAGGAGAGGGATTGCGTCTTAGAGTAGAGAACTCCCTTACTTCGTTTTATTGATGACAAGAAGCTGATGGCATATTTTTTTCTCCTCTGCACCATTGTTCTTTTATTGAAAATGAATAGTCTACTGAATAGAAGACAGTTTTTAAGAATTTTAAGCTACATTATGGGCCATGAACAAGTTTAATTAATATAAACTAAAAAATGCAATTTGGAAACTGCTAAGTTCTCTTTTGCTTTGTTTGAATATAACTAGGTTAAATTATGATTGTTTGTGCCTTTCACTGTCTTGTGACACCAAAGGTAGGGATTTTACTTGCAAAAATGTTTATTTGCCGTCAAAGAGGAACATTCCTTATTCTTTTGTCTTTAGGAGGAACTCATTTGAAACAGTACTTTTTAAAAAGGAGGCTTTGTTTATAGGAAAAAATGTTCTTATTCTAGCAGATTGAAACAAAGTGAAAGGAATTACCCTAATGTGTCCCTGTGCACAGTTAAATTTTCTTAATAAGGGGCAAGAGTTGATTTCTTAATTGTATTTATCCCTCAATAGGAAAGAGGGAAAGGGGAGGAAGACAGAAAAGAGATTTTCTACAAAACACTTTATTTTGATAGCAAAATACTTCCCTTTCTACCTTTCTACCCAAAACATTCACTGTCAGGATTTTATTCTATTCCTTAAAGATTTAGTAAGTCTTCAACACTGCTTTTGTGTCATAATGAGCACACATAGTAGGTGAGGCAAGAATACTTTTTAGTAATCTATGCTTTCATTTTTTTATGTTTCTTATACATTTTTTTGTTGTACCTTTGTTCTAGAAATAGAAAACAGTAAACTTTAAAAGGTTAAAATTTGAAGCATATATTACAAAAATGTTATGGACAATTAAGAGTAAAAGACTAGAAAGTTCTATGCATTTTGAAAAGTACAGGAGGTATTTCTTCCAGTGTTCTTGGGTAATGATCTTGAAATTTAAGAACATCTTGGTATTTTTTTTTAATTTGCTTTTAAAATTTTTTAAAATTGCGACACTGATTTACCAGGTTGTTCATGATTGAGTTTCAGGCACACAATGTTCCAATACCAGTCTCTTCAACAGTGTTTAGTTCCCACCTTAATTGTTTTCCAGTTTTTCTCCCATCGCCATCTTAGGCAGTCAACTATTTTCCCCTCTCCTTTTAGGCATTGTAGTTTACAATACTGTTACTGATAGGATTTCATGCATAATACTTTACCATCTTTCAGCTCCCTTTCCTCCTTTAGAGTGGTCACTTCTGTCTATCTTTTCATAGTTTTCCCCCTTCCCTTCCTCTTCCCCAGCTTAATGATAAGCTGGTATATGTGGTGTAGTTATTCTAAATTATTTTAAATATGTAAAAACACTAGTTTTAGAGGTAAGAGATTTATTCCGATAACAGTGATAATGTGGAGGCCAGAGTTATAATATAGCAGGGAGTGTGCTTGCATTGCATGTAGCTGATATGGGTTTGATCCCGAGTACTGTAGCTCTATGGCCCCTTAAACCCTGCCAAGAATGATATATAAGTGTAGAGCCAGGAGTGAGCCCTGGGCACTGCCAGGTGTGGTCCCCAAACAAAAAATAGTAATTGTATGTGGTCTTTTAAAACAATACCAATTTCTAAAATAATTTTGTTTTGTTTTATTTTGGGGTCATACCCGGCAGCGCTCAGGGGTTACTCCTGGCTCCATGCTCTGAAAATCGCCCCTGGCAGGCACGGGGGACCATATGGGATGCTGGGATTCGAACCACCGTCCTTCTGCATGAAAGGCAAATGCCTTACCTCCATGCTCTCTCTCTGGCCCCTCTAAAATAATTTCTAAAACTCTTTCCTTATTTGGTGCTTTTAAAACTTTTTATTAATTTTAATCCTAATGGTTTTAGCTGTTCGTTACCAGTTACATATATATATATATATATCTTATATATATATGTATATATATATATACACACCAATTACATATATATAGTTGCAAAGGATTATCTTTGGTTAAAAAGAAAAACCACTTGAAAATCACCCTTTTCTCTTTAAGCTCTTTAAAAGCTAAAGTGATAAGCATTTTTTTCTCTTCTACTTATAATCCTCCTTGGTATAGTCTTTTGTAGGTTTCCTGAGACACACCACATGCCACAAAAATGAGGGCAAACTGGTTTGTTCACCTGTGTTTAGAACCCCCAAACAGAATTATATGCAATGTTTAAAGTTACAATGCGGTTTAGAATGAGCCATTATGAAATTTTTGTGCCTTCTGCTATTCTTTCTACTATATTTGTCTTAAGTTCAGTTTTTATTCTTGTCATTGAGGTGTAAGATATGACTTTCTGTTGACTAGGGGATTTAGAGGGATTGGGAATTGAACATAGCACCTCATGTATGAGCCATGTGTTCTACCACTCACTGAGCCACATCAGTGGCTCCTATATTTCTGCTTTTATTGTATGAGGTTTTTGAGATTCTTTTTCTATATAGAATAAGTGGTTATTAGCTTCAAGTTAACCGTCTGAGGTCACTATGAGGAATGAGGACTTGACTGCCTTCTATTTCTTGCCTCAGAGCAATTTATTGTAGGCTTGAGGAGCCTCATATTTCTCTCTACCATGTTTACGATATAGGTTGCTTGGAACTGGTTAGTTGAAGTATGATCTTTTACAATAAAACAGTTTTCTTGACTGTCTATACATTCTGGATTGTAATTTTTTTTAGAATTTAACCATTGGAGTTGAGATTATAGATTCCTTCACACCAAAACAAATAAAAGTGAGGAATAATTATCAGTAGTTTTAATGACTCAAATTTTGAACAAAGATTTAGATTTCAAATCAGCTTGTATTAGTTTTGTTGGCTGCTAAATGTATTATCACAGGAACAATCTTAGCTTCTAGGTGTGGTCATAGACGTATGGGATTAAAGGATTAAATTTGAGTGTTAAGTTTAATACCTACTAGCATTTTTTTTATTTCATCAGAATAATACGGAATTCAATTTATAAAAAAGTGTAAATTACTTCTCATATGTCAAGATAAATTCAGTGTTAGTTGCAGTACAGTAGAAAACTACATCAAGGAAAAGTCATGCTTAACTAAACTCTTCTGATCCTATTTCGTTTCAGCCAGATACTATTGTCTAAATCCCATAAACACTTGTTAAAATGTATATGGGACTGGTAAACTCCGTTTTCATGGTTATGTTTTTTTACCCATTTTTCCAACTTCAGTTTCTGTTTTTGTTTAGATTTGGGTTATTTTTGCACATCTAGAAGAGCTCTGAACTGTGCTTAGGAGGGACCCTAAGTACTTGGGTACCATACATGTTGCCAGGGTTAGAACCAGGGTCACCTAAATGCAAGTTAAAGTTAAGCTCCTTAACACCATCCCTGTACTTTTCCTCTTTGACCCCCAACTTAGATTTCTATTTGTACACTATTCAATGCATAAAGTATACTGTTTGGGTTGCTTTCACATTAAATACACCTAGATAGGGACTTTCCTTTGCAAATGAACAGACTACAGTGAGTATTAAAATGATTGCGCATGTGGTATAGGGAACGGAAATGTTGCTGACCTCACTGTACATACTTTGCTGGGAGTTGTACAATATGTGAACTTGATGATGCATGCTGGAATATAGGACTTCCAGAGATAAGATCAAATCCCAGCACCCTGTCTCCTTAATAGCACTGTGACTTTGATGGGTTGGTTAATCTACCTCATCTGTTTACCTATAAAATCTATAAAATAGTGATAAGACCTTATGTAGTAGCCTCATACACACATGCTTGGTTTACTGACATTGGTTCTTTCCTGGTTCTTTACATCGCAATTGGTAGGCATGAAGAAAATGACCACAATATAGTATGCCTGTTCTTTGGCTTATTCATCTCAAGGCACTTTGAGGTTTTAAAAAGGCAATAGCTCCAATATTTTTTTAACATGCTCTTTCAAAATTGTTGTATTTTGCTTTGGTGACTTATGAGTTTGTAAAGAAGATAAGTAGATTGTAAACTAGATAATTGTAAAGGACTTTTTTGGATCTTTAGCTAGATATTATGGGGCTAGAGACTTCCTTCTGTCTTAAAAGGAATTAATTTCACTAGTTCTTAAATTGGGACATCTGTGGTCCCATAAATGGGTGGATTAGATAGAGATAGCTCTTAGAATTTGTGTTTTTGCAGATGCCTGAGCATTTATAGCCATTTCTTCGTATTGCCTTATTCCCAAAATGTAGAGTTTATTGCTGTTTTTTCTTACTTTATCTTACTGTTGTGGACCAAGCAATTTATGACTTCGTTACATTGTCAACCAAATTTTATGTGGGTACCATTTTCTTAGATATCAAATTCCCAGCTAGCCTTGAAAGTAACTGTATGCACATTTATGTTTGTTTCTGCCAGATAAGGAAATCTGATTTTACAGTTTTTTGCATGTGAAATCAGGAGAAAAGGGAAGCCTGTTTTTAAAAGAGAACCTAATTGGGTTGATTATATCTGTTTTAAGGAGCAAATACCCTTATGATCTGCATGATTTTTTATTGAGGGTACTAAGGGTTTCAGGTCATTCAGGAACACTTCTGTTGCTCTGCAAGTTTGCTCAAACTAACAACTTGATTTTGTAATAAAAAGAGTCCTTCCAAAACTGGTGCCTTGTCTTTTTGCCACCAGTTAGGGAGAGTAGCCTGAGGATTTTACCTAATAAGACTTTGAGTCTAAGTGATCTGAGGGCTCCTCACTGGAGGGTTATAATCTACTAAGGGGAACTAGTGTGTTTAATTCTAAAACTCAAACAAGCAATAAAATTGGTGGGTTGCTAGGGATTCTGTTCACTCAGAAATACGCCCCCCCCCCAAACCGCCTCAATTAAACTTATGTCCTCATTAGACTTGTGCATTTAATTTAAGTATCTGGTTGGGATGCTAATCAAAGTAGGAAAATGAACAAAGTAACCTTATAAATTTGGCATTGTTAGTGGAACAGAATGCATTCTTTTAGTGAAAAAAACATATTCTAATGATTTAGATTGGTAGGCCTAAGGTTTCTATTTGTTTATAGAACCTGCTGTGGTAATTCTTACAATTGATTCCATTTACTGAGTCTGTGCTAGGTACTGTGCACTGTTCTTTAGGAGCATTGTCTCACTTTCTTCTCCCTGGTATCAGGCTGTTTGTTGTGACCAGTATGTATGTAGCTGGTTTGTTTCCTCCTGTCCTTAACAGATGGAAATTAATCTGTTGATTTAATTAATTTATTTTTAATTGAATTATGGCTCAAGAACTGCAATATAGTTTGTGTTGTGATCTTCTGTCCTGTGAGGGCCAGGCTTAATTCCAGGACCTATTTTATTCAGAGCACTCTCTTAACATTACTGCAGAGAATAAGGGACTGGCTCCAGTCCAGTATCTTATTTTACTTGGGGTCACTTCTTAGCAACGAAGTTGTATAATTTGGCGGGGTGCTGGAGAATTTATTGGAGCAGGTGAAATAGTCACTGGATTGAGAGCAGGACCTTTCTCCTAACCCTGACCCTTGCCTGGAAGACACAGCTGTGCTTCAAATCCCAGCCCTTTGTGAACCCTTCCTTTTTATTCCCTGGGGACATTGTGTTATCCCTGTATTGGCAAGAGATAGATGTGGTTTTGGTTCCAGGGCAAAATGGGATAATCCTTAGAGATTAGCACTGAGAAATTTAGTGTTTCTAGAAGATTACTTTGAATCTGTGGCCCTACCACCTGAATTAACCAGATCTTGTAGGGGTCCTCAAACTTTTTAAACAGGGGGCCAGTTCACTGTTCCTCAGACCATTGGAGGGTCTGACTATAGTAAAAACAAAACTTATATGAACTAATTCTTATGCATACTGCATATATCTTATTTTGCAATGAAGAAACAAAACAGATACAAATACAATATGTGGCCCACGGGCCATAGTTTGAGGACCACAGTCACTTTGAGAAGAATCTTGTGGATAGCTCCAGAAAACGGAAGAGGCATAGTTGCACTGTGGAGGAGAAATCTGGCTTGGAGCTTTCCCTGCTGGCAATAGTGGCTTAGGTGGCTATTTCCATTTTATTATTGCTTCTTCTCCTATCTCCATCTTACTCTACCTTCCTGGGCCCTGCCTTCTACTCCTGCCTGGTTTCTTCCTCTTTTATCTTATAGGGACAGATACCATTCTAGCTGTGTGTGCGCACCTGTGTGTGTGTATTTGTGTGTGTTTGTGTATATATTACATCTATTGGGCCCGGAGAGATAGCACAGCAGCGTTTGCCTTGCAAGCAGCCGATCCAGGACCAAAGGTGGTTGGTTCGAATCCCGGTGTCCCATATGGTTCCCCGTGCCTGCCAGGAGCTATTTCTGAGCAGACAGCCAGGAGTAACCCCTGAGCACCGCTGGGTGTGGCCCAAACACCAAAAAAAAAAAAAAATCTATTGTGTGTTTGTATATATATGCAGAAAATAAATTATATTTCAGGATAGATTGTAATTCAGTCAGATTACTTGGGCTTCATTGAACAGTATTCTGATATTGGTTAGAGAATATCTGAAAGAAGTAAAATAGGCTAGTAGAATTTTTAAATTTTTGGTGGAAATCTGTAAAAATCTGGAATTGAACTTAAATATGATTTATATTATAAAAGATAAATAACTGAGATGAATGTATTTTAGTTATATGTTGTCCTTCTTGGTATTTTGGGGGCCACACCTGTCAATATTCAGGGATTACTTCTGGCTCTGCACTCAAGAATTATTCCTGACCAAGATTGGGGGACCATATGGGCTACTAGAGATTAAAACTAGATTGATCAGATGCTACGCAAGTATCCTCGAGCTGTACTTTCTCTCCAATCCTGTCTTTGCTTCTTAATTCTAAAAGACATCTGTGTTAATTTTCAGTTGAGTGTGAGAATTTGTGCTGGCCCATAATAAGCTACCTCTGCAAGCATAAGCCCTTAGAGATCCAAATGTTTTTTAGTTAGAACCATGATGTGCCAGCTTGTAGATTCAGGTAGACACAATGACTAGTGAAAGGGAATATTAAGATATAATATAGCCCAACCTTTATGGAAAGCAAATGGAGATTCGTCCAAAATCTGGAAATTGGGCTCCCATATGATCCAGCTATACCACTCCTAGGGATATAAGGAACACAAAAATACAATACAAAAATCCTTTGCTCACACTGATATTCATTGCTATACTATTTACAATAGCCACATTCTGGAAACAACCAAGATGCCCTTCAACAGATGAATGGCTAAAGAAACTATGGTATATATACACAATGGAGTATTGTGCAGCAGTCAGGAGAGATGAAGTCATGAAATTTTCCTGTACATGGATGTACATGGAAATCTATTATGCTGAGTAAAATAAGTCAGAGGGAGAGAGATAGATGCCAAAAATGAAAGTGCCCCTTTCCAATGTAGAGCCAAGTGATTTTTAATTTACAAATTTTCTTTTTGTTTTGTTTTACATGCAAGAACTTCCCCTGGTAATACTTCGACAGGGTGGTGCACAGAGGCTACCTAGCAGTGCTGGGGGAGAAATGCAGTGCAGGAGAACAAATACCTGCCCTTGCACTTTGCTAGGCATGTGCTTTCCCATTTATTTCTCTGTCCAAAATTTTTATTTTCATACATGCATTAAAAATATCTACTAAAATGTCATATAAATTCCATTGCCTGATTTTTGCTTTGTAGGAAGTACAAAATTAATACTGAAGAATGATGAAGAATATTCTATAATTATCACAATTGCCTGCCCAAACATTGACCGATTGACCTGTAAGAGTCTTGGTCTTAGTGCTTAAGGTAGTTTTTTTTTGTTTTGTTTTGTTTTGTTTTTAAGTTAAATAATGAAGGTTATAATCAAGTGCTGTGAGATAAGAAAAAGAATTCTGGGGGTGTGTAGTTCTAAAGGAGGACACATTAATTTATTGTTTTATGTATGTGAAGCATAGGAGGAAGAATTGAGGATTTGCACAGCAAAATTCCCTAATTGTAGTAATCTAGTGACTGTTTAAAATAACTTATAGAGGCCAGAGAGATAGCACAGCAGTAGGGAGACCTGGGAGGGGACCAGGAGGGACCTGGTTTGATTCTGATTCCCGGCATTTCATATGATACCCCAGCCTGCCAGGGGTGATTTCTGGTTGCTGAGCCAGGAGTGCCACTGAGTGTGGCCTAGAAACCAACCAGCCAATCAATCAATCAATAAAGTTTTTTAAAAATAAAATAACTTATAAACCTTCATTGCTATGGATTTGGGGTTTCTGGAGTTAATTTTTATTTTTCTGGGCACATACTTTGGGGTATACAGGTGAGAGCTGGAGAATAGAGAAATATTTGATTATTTTGCAGGCAAGGTAGAAAGGTAAGGTCTTAATATTTTGTAAGTAGGGGCCGGGCGGTGGCGCTGGAGGTAAGGTTCCTGCCTTGCTTGCGCTAGCTTAGGACGGACCGCGGTTCGATCCCCCGGCGTCCCATATGGTCCCCCAAGAAGCCAGGAGCAACTTCTGAGCGCATAGCCAGGAGTAACCCCTGAGCGTCACAGGGTGTGGCCCAAAAACCAAAAAAAAAAAAAAAAATATTTTGTAAGTAGATTTTAATCATTTTTTTTATCTCTAACCAAATGTTTATTTAGAAAAACAATCTATTAAGAAACTGTCAGTATAATTCATCAGTAATCATGTCATGGAGAGACATTTGCCAGTGTCTTAATATTTTTAGCTTATAAATTATAAACTGAATTCTAAATTTGAAAATCTCTTCAGTTTATAAATGTATTTGAATTTGCACTATAGTCTGATAGATAGTATTAGTGATATGGCTTATCCTTCTGTAAACAGAAAATAAGTGAGAGATCAGAGAGTCAGTACAGTGGGTAGGGCATTTGCTTTTCATTCAGCTGACCCTGGTACAATCCCCAATACCTATATAGTCTCCTTGCTTGCCAAGAATGATCTCTGAGCTCAGAGTCAAAAGCACTGAGTACTGCCAGGTGCAGTGGCCCTTCCCCCCTCCCCCCAAACACCAGAAAGCTATAAAGTCCTACAGAAGTATTTTATATCCAGATTTTGTTTTGATTTCTGAAAGTAGTTTTTAATTAAACCTTGTTAATTCATCAGGATATAGTACAGTTGATCAGAGATCTTTGGTGGGGGAAAACCCCTTATGCTGAGAATAACCAATTCTCTGGGGTGTGACCTTCCCTTGTTTCAGGGAGTTGCCAAGCACTACAGCTCACTGCCTCTCTCCCTGCTCCCAATTTTGGTTTGTTTGGCCACTGGGGACTGACACCTGTACTGAGTATGAGTGGCTAAGTTCTTTACTTTGCAGATGCTTGTTCACTTTCAGTAAGAATGTAAGAATTTTGAATCGTAGTTCTTCCCCTGAAAAAATAGAGTCTAGAAAAGTAAAGAAAATCTATGAGAACCTATGAGAAACTAAAATAATTCTAAAACAAAATAGGTAAGAGGCTTAATTTTAATTTACCAGTTTGTTTTATGAGCATTTTGTAATATTTGGAATTATCCATCTAAAATCATTAAGAGCCATTTTGGGGAAAAATTTAAAACTTCCTTCAGATTTGCTCTTTGCTGTTGTCTTATCTTAAAATTGAAACAGCAGATTTGGGGAGCTGGGACCTTCTAGAGCAGCTAAGACTATGCACCCCTTGTCTGGGTGCAAGCATTTTAGGAATGTATGCTATGATCTGTGGCTCTGAAAAATTTAGAACTTTTTTATTGTTTTTGTCAAAAGTCAAACCTAATGTCCTGATTTATGAATCCATAAACAACTTAAAATATTTTTTATATATTTGAGGGCTGGAGTAATAGCACAGTGGTAGAGTATTTGCTTTGCACATGACAGACCTGGGGCAGAGCCGGGTTCGATTCCCAGCACTCCTGAGAATATCAGGAGTGATTTCTGAGCACAGCTAGATGTGGCCCAAAAATCAATCAATCAATAAATATTTTTTATGTATTTATTTATTTGGGGGCTTTGAACCATATCAAGTCACGCTGAGGGGGTTATTCCTGGCTCTGCTCTCAGAAATCACTCTTGGCTGGCTCGGAGGGCCATATGGGATGCTGGGGATGAAACTCCAGTCTGCCACATGTAAGGCAAACTCCCTACCAACTGTGCTATAGCTTCAGCTCCAGAGATTTTATTGTTTTTATGATTTTCTTCCAAGAGTATAGACAGCTCTTGATATATTAAACTACATAAAAAGTCTTTGAATTGTATCCATGGAACTTAACGAGTTTTTATTACTACCTGGCGGATATCAAAGTTATTCTAAAGGTGTAAAGATCTATAGAAAATGGATAGCACATTACTTTCATCAAAAACTACTGTTAAAATAACTTACTGATTTTAACAGATTCACAGTGGACCTCTGGGGCTTATTTTCCTTGGCTGATCAGCTTCTTCTGATCATCCAATAGATACACAATAGTGTAACTCTGCTGACCTTGTAGAGCCTCTGGTTGAAATTTGGAGACACTGGTCTTTACTTGGGCCTTTGCACTTTCCTTGTTAGTCATCTCTAAGGATGACTTCCAAGTCATTGTCTTTCTTTGCATGTATACATACTACATAAAGGGTATTGAAACAGACTTATCATTGCTTGTGGAAAATTTTTTTAAATGTTTCTAGCGTTTCCATCACATCAGCAGCAAACCCTGTAAACACCACCAGAAGTGAAACTGAAATGGATTGTGGAGGCATCTGCACCCTCCTTTCAAGCACATCTTGGCTGCCCTTTAAATAATGACTGTCAGCATCCATTGAATGCTTTTCCTCACCTGTTCTGTTGGATATCTTTTTTTTTTTTTTTTTTTTTTTTTTGGTTTTTGGGCCACACTCAGTGACACTCAGGGGTTACACACTCAGTGACACTCAGGGGTTACTTCTGGCTATGCGCTCAGAAATCGCTCCTGGCTTGGGGGAACTGCGGTTCGTCCTAGGCTAGCACGGGCAAGGCAGACGCCCCAGCTTTAGTGCCACCGCTTCAGCCCCTCTTGGATATCTTGATTATACATATGTTTAAGCTTAAAAGAAGTAATTAAAAATTAACTTTTTCTTCCCAAGTTGATCTTTTCATCTTATTTTGGAACTGACTTCCCTCTAACCCAGATATCCTGAGTGCTAATGTTGTGCCACACCAGCCAATTCAAGAAACATAATCCTTGCCTTTCAAAACAGAAAAAAGTATATTATGACTATTTATGATTAATTTGTTAACCTTTTTGACTTAAAAATATTAGGATGGTGCTCAGGGCTTACTCCTGGCTTCCTGCTCAGGAATCACTCCTGGAGGAATTACAAACACAGTGCCTGCTATACTCTTTCTGGCTCTGTTCTTTTATAAAGGTTGATATATGTCAGGCGACTAGCACGACTAGCACATAGTAAGTTAGATAGAATAAAAGTCCCAGTTTGGCTACAAACTTGCTGTGAGATTTTAGGCAGTTTGGGTAATGAGAAAATCTCAAGAGGTGAGTTTAAAGTTTATGGTGCACACATTTTTTAAAGGTTATTTTTTATTAAAATTTCTTGTTTCCAAAATCTTGCTGTTCGCACTATTAACCTTTTAATATAGCTGATTAATTCCATTGTTCCCTGATTATCCTATTTCCTAAAATGTATGTTTGCTGAATCATATGTTGAAGGATTTCTTTAACCTCTATGAAAGCATGGTTATAATATTCAGATTAACTCTTGAGGGACCTTCTTAATTATTTGGTTTTTGGGTCACACCACAGTGCACAGTGAGTATTCCTGGCTTTGCACTCAGGACTTACTTCTGGCAGTGCCTGGGGGACCATATGAGATGTCAGGCCCAAGCTATGTTGGCCATGTGTAAGGCAAGAGTCCTATCTGCTGTACTGTTTTGCCAGCCTTGGGACTCTCTATTTAGAGACTGGAAGCAGCAAAAGATTTTGCAGGAAAATGGCCATTAAAGGAGATTCTACATAGTAAAGTCATAAGGCTCGGGGGAAGAATTTTAAAAATGCAAGATCCATCAGTTTAAATCCGAAATAAAAAGTTTGGTCAAATAATGCATGAAGAAAGTTTAGGTTTTGTAATAATTACAAGGTCAGGTAACTTGGAAAGTAGAATTGACGTATAAAAAAAAGTAAATAATAGTAGGGATGAAAGACTGCTTGAGAAGGAGGCCAGAGTCGTGTAACATCCCGCTGAGGAAGTTACGTGGATATAGCCGCTAATATGGTTCTAAATTTCATTGAATTGTGTCGCCAAATAGAGCTTTCACCATTGTAATGAATTTTTAATGTAATTTCAAACAAACTGGGGACAGGGTATTTTGGGCCTTACCCGCCTATTCTTGGGTAACTCTTGACTCAGCACTCAAAAATTACTCCTGGTGACACTTGGGGGTGGGGGAGACCACATAGGATGCTGGGGTCTAATCCATAATATGAATTGGCCTTGTGCAAGTCAAATCCTTCTATCCACTATACTATCTCTAGCTCTTGCCTTAACTTGTTTGTTTGTTTGCTTGTTTTGAGCCACACCAGGTGACGCTGAGGAGTTACTCCTGGCTATGCACTCAGAAATTGCTCCTGGTTTGGGGGATGATATGGGATGTTGGGGAAAGAACCCAGGTCCGTCCTGGGTTAGCTGTGTGCAAGGCAAACGCCCTACTGCTGTGCTATTGCTCTGGCGCCCTGCCTTAACATTTTTAAGTGAAATATGATTTTAGAGTTCCCTAGTGTTTGTCTAGTTTATTAGAATAGGAATTTGTTCCAAACCTAGATTAAATTATTCGAGTGATGTTTTAGGCAATTTTAATTTGCTTTTGAGGTTCCAGGCATCAGTGAAATAATTCTAAACAGTCTACAGTTTTTAAAAAGGCAGCTTCTTATGACTGTTAGATTTCTTTCTTTTTTTTTTTAAATATGGAACGCTTCACGAATTTGTGTGTCATCCTTGCGCAGGCGCCATGCTAGTCTTCTCTATATCATTTCAATTTTAGTATATATGCTGCCGAAGCGAGCACTACTGTTGGATTTCTTTAATGTTAGCTGTTTAATTGGAAAATATAGTTTTGTGGATGGTATTTAATAATGAATCTTACTTTGTTAAAATTGAAATTCTGTCCTAAGGATAGATAACTTGTATCTGACATAAGATAAAACTGAAATGGTGAGAGGAAAAATACATTCCACTTCAATGTATTTTGCTAGAAACTCAGGTGAAAAGTCTGTCATTTATAAAATTACCTTTGAAACCAAGAAAATTTTTTGTGAAGAATAAAATACTTTTTGTTCGTTTGTTTTTGGGCCACACCTGGTGACGCTCAGGGGTTACTCCTGGCTATGTGCTCAGAAATCGCTCGTGGCTTGGGGGACCATATGGGATGCTGGGAGATTGAACCGTGGTCTGTCCTAGGTCAGCAGTGTGCAAAGCAAACACCCTACCACTGCACCACCGCTCAGGCCCCAAATAAAATACTTTTAAGTATGCCATCATTAGTCTTAAACATACTTTAAGCTGTATTAGCCTCATCTTAAAGTTTTGACTCTGAATACAGCTAATTGAGCCATATCACAATAACTTCTCTAGTCTTTGGGTCTTTGTTGGTTGAGACACGGATTCAGAGTTCTTAGGAATAATTTGCAGAATGGTTCTTAGATGCTAAGAGCATTAATTCTGTAACACTTTCTGTGTGACACAGGCCTAAGTATAGCTATACAACTACATTCTTAGATAAACTAAGGAACATAGTTATTAAAGGTTAATTTTGAGTGTCTGAGAACTTTGATGCATTAGAAGTATCTCCTTTGCCTCCTTTCCTTGCTTTTTTATTCCATCGTTTGTGTATTTCTTTTCCTTTTATATATATAGTTTTGTTCTGTCCTTACACCATTGTTTCCATTTCACTTTCCTGTATTTCATTCCTGTATCTTTCTTGTTTAGACCAAGTGGAGCCTGAAGCTGGCAATAGCCTCTATGTAGGATCCTGCAGGAATCTAATGGTAAGTGCACATGTGTGCTTACCAGGCTCCCAGTGTGCTCTGCTCACCAGCTTCTGGAATCACCTGCCATATGGAAACTGACAAGCCCCCCCCCCCCCCCAATATGAGTCATTTATGAGTGATTTGGGTTTTTAGGGATTTCCCCCTCCCCCTTTATTTAGTTTGATATGTATAGAACAGAATTCTAAGTTTCTGACGGGGAAAAACTGGTTTAAGAAAAGAAAATGTATCAGGTTCTATGGCCTATTATTGAAAGATTTGTCTTTATACCTAACCAGAAATACCTAAACTTAGAGCATTCTGTCTAATTTCTGCTTTTTCCATAAACTGATTAATCCCTTAGAGTTGTTTCCAGTTGAATTAATATAATTGTTAATTCAGTTAATAAATAACTGAATTTTCCTTACCTTGCAAAAATAGCATATGGTTTCTATAATCTTATGTTTAGCCTTCAGTCTAATGGGGAGTAACTAAGTTGTATATGGTTTTAATTATGATTGAAAAAAATCAGAGCCAGGATTGTAACTCAATAATAGAACTTTTTTTTCTGGGGGGACACCAATGGTGTCAGGACTTATTTCTGATTCTGTATGCAGATTACTCTTTATAGAACTTGGGAGATTTAATGGGGTGCCTGGGATTGAACTGAGGGTGGCCAGAGTGGCAAGGCAAATGATATACCCACTGTACTATCGCTCGAACCTTAGTGATAGGATATTTTGTGTGTGTGTGTGTGTGTGTGTGTGTGTGAGTGTGTGTGTGTGTGTGTGTGTGTGTGTGTGTGTGTGTGTCTATGTGATACCCGATCACTCAGAGGAATTATTCCTGGCTCCGCGCTTCATAAATCATTCCTGGCAGGCGTGGGGGACCATATGGGATGTCGTGGATCAGACCCTGGTCAGCCGCATGCAAGGCATACACCCTACCCGCCATGCTATCACTTAAGTCCCATCCAGTAATATAGTTCTTGCTTGAAACTCTAGGTTGATTTCAGGTACTGCAAACAAATAAATTATTTCTGTTCCATCAAAAGTTGATATTTATTTTTGTCATAAGTGTATTTAATTGTTATATTCCTTAGCTTTTAGAAATGGTTTACTATTATTATTCAGATACTTGACAAATTTAAATATGTTGACTGCAGAGGGTTCTGCCGACCATGTTATATTAGCCTGAGATCTTGAGCTGCCTGCTTACATTGATCTTTTTTGGAGATTTTTTGTTGGTCACAGCTAGAGGGGTAGGTAGGAGATAGTGTCTCCTGGCAGGTGGGGACCAGGGATGCTACTTAATTTCCTGCTGTTAGGAAATTTTCTACTAGTTATGTTTGAAGAAGCAAGGTATCCTAATGTTTTCTAGAGTAGAGAGTAAAATATTTTAATATAGTAATTCCACATTTAGTTACCTGTTTTTTTGGAGGGAGGTGGGGAAAGGAGGCTTCCAAGTATTGCTTGGAGACCCAACACATTCTTGGCCTCCTGGGCAAATTGTTCAGTAAAAGGCCTTGTTTGAAGTATCAGGGATATCTGGAGCACTCCAGCTTAGCTGGAGGCACCTTCTTTGGGAGCCCTTGGGGAACATTTTAGTGCCAGGAATTGAGACTCTGTTGGGTGCATACTAGGCATATTCCCTATTAGCATACCAGCTTCTGGCCCTAGAAACATAAATGATTCCTTTTGGCTTCATATTAATGAATAGTATGCAAATTATCCTTTGCTATAATGTAGAGATTTAATATTTACATATAGGCTAATTTGCTTGTTTTATTTTTTCTTTTTGTATGATTTGCTTTTTGAGTAATGCGTTAATAATGATTGAGGGTAAAAACTGCTAAATCTTTCCAAGTAGGTAAACCTCTAAGCTGCAAACTCTTTTTTTTTTTTTTTTTTTGGTTTGGTTTTTGGGTCATACCTGGCAGCACTCAGGGATTACTCCTGGCTCAACGCTCAGAAATCGCTACTGGCAGGCTTGGGGGACCATATGGGATGCTGGGATTCGAACCACCATCCTTCTGCATGCAAGACAAACACCTTACCTCCATGCTATCTCTCCCGCTAATGGAGTGCAAACTCTTGATACTTCTAATGGCTTATTCTCCTTCCAAAGAATGGAATTCGTGCACATGTCACACCCAATATCCTCCAACATTAAAATGGCCCAGCTCCACAGCTCCTGGAAAATAAAGTGGCATCTGTGGCGACTTGGTACTTCCATTATTTTACAGTACTAACAACCCAGTAGGAGCACGGCAGATTTGATGGGAAAATTGTATAAAAGCCTGCCAACTCAGTGAGTGAAAACAGTAACACAAAAAGCTCACGCAGCACCAACCATTTTAGTAAATCCTCAAGACGGTGACTTTAGTGGACACCATTATGAGATTTATCAAAGATTAACTTTTATTGGTCTATTTTATGATAATTCTATTTGCCATTTTGTTGAAACAAATAATATGAAATAAATTTGTACCTGCTAAGGGGGTAGGTGTGGGTGTTTAAGGAAAGGTCACATTGGTGGTAGGATTGATGTTGGAATGTTGGAACTTTGAATGCCTAAAATAACTTATTATTTATCATTTTGTAGATCATGGGGGGTTGATTTTGTTGGGAGGTTTTGTTTTATTTGCTCAGAGGTTACTCCTAGCTCTGAGCTCCTGGGTTTGTGGAAGAGGGGCATGGGGTGGGGGACCATATGGGATGCTGGGGATTGTACCTAAGTCAGCCATGTACAAGGAAAGCCCTGGCCTTAAATCATGCCTTTTAAATTTTAAAAATATTTTCAAGGGCCGGAGCAGTGGCGCAAGCATTAAGGAGTACTGCTGATTATGGCCCAAAGATAGCACAATAAAGAAGAATTAAAATTAAGCTAAGTGCTGTTAAATTTACAAAAGATAAAATTAAATGTTTTTGTTTTTTTTTTTTTTTTTTTTTGGTTTTTGGTTTTTGGGTCACACCCGGTGATGCTCAGGGAGTTACTTTTGGCTATGCGCTCAGAAATTGCTCCTGGCTGGGGGACCATATGGGACACCGGGGATCGAACCCAGGTCCCTCCTGGGTCAGCCGCATGCAAGGCAAACACCCTTCCGCTGTGCTATTGCTCTAGTTCCTGATTTTTTTTTAATGCATTAAATGGTATAGTAATACTCTGATTCTTTCTGAGAGGATTGGTTTATTGACTTTGTACCTGAAAATGTGAATAAGCTTTGTCCTGCAGATCTCAACTTCTGTTCCCATCAAAATATGGTTCCAATCAAGTGCATGCTTGTCTCCTAAATTCCATTATAACTGCCTTTGGAAGCAGGTAACTGAGGGATGTGTTAAATAGTTGAAGAGAGCATCGTTTTTTCCACAGGTTTTAGAATTAAGGACTTAAGGTGGTTTTTTTTGGAAATTGCTCTTTAAAGCTAACAATTTGCTCTTTTATACTCTTTCTTGTTGCATCTCTTAAATATTTAACAAAATCTGTTTATAATCTTTAAAATTCATAGTCTTATTGTAATTGATGTTTTTATTTATTTATTTTTTTGTTTGTTTGTTTGTTTGTTTTTGGGCCACACCCAGCGATGCTCAGGAGTTACTCCTGGCTGTCTGCTCAGAAATAGCTCCTGGCAGGCACGGGGGACCATGTGGGACACTGGGATTCGAACCAACCACTTTTGGTCCTGGATTGGCTGCTTGCAAGGCAAACACTGCTGTGCTATCTCTCTGGGCTCTTATTTATTTATTTTTATCTTTGTCAGTTTTTGGGTCATTCAGGGAGATTCCCAGGACTTACTCCAGGTTTGTACCAGGTATAACTCCTAGTGGGTTGGGGACCACATAGAGTGAGTGCTTGTGATCAAACCTGGGGCAGCCATTTGTAAGGCAGATGCCCTGCCTGCATACTTTCTCACTAGCCTTATTACAACCTTAAAGTTAGAGTTTATGTATCTGACCTCATTTCATTTGTTGACTTTATTATGGTTAGTTAATGCTTCTTTGCAGTAGTCCCTATTTTGGATAAAAAGCAGACTAGCTCCTGGAGATAATGGATCCTGAATGGGAGTATTGCAAAACAGAAGATATGAGGGAAATGAATAAGAACTGTCTAAATCTGAAAAATGGGAATAAGGAAGTTAGCCATTTAAAATATGGAAAGGAATGGCTTGTAAATCTGCTTAAATCCTAAAGAGATGAAATTTTCTAAGTTTCAGTATTAATAAGTCTGTAAAGAATCTTGGTGACACTAGTTCATTGTTTTCTTTCTTTTTTCTTTTTTTAAAAATATGGAATGCTTCACGAATTTGCGTGTCATCCTTGCGCAGGGGCCATGCTAATCATCTCTGTATCGTTCCAATTTTAGTATATGTGCTGCCGAAGCGAGCACATAGTTCATTGTTTTCATTTGGTCAGGAATGTGTTGCATTTTAATCTTATGAACTTAGATCAGGGGTCTCAAACTCGCGGCCCATGGGCCATTTGCAGCCCTCCGTACAACATTTTGTGGCCCCTGCCCTAGAGGAATCTTTTTTTGTTTAGTTTTGTTTTGGTTGTTTGGGTCACACCCCCCAATGTTCAAGGCTTACTACTGACTTTGCACTCAAGAATCACCCTGACTTTGCCTCCTGCGGCCCCCAGGTAAATTGAGTTTGAAACCCCTGACTTAGATGATCACTCAGAATGCCAATTAGTGGTTTTTGAATTCTATCCTTTGAATTGTTAATGGAATACTGAATTGTACTAGACCTAGAGCAATCCTTCCTGATCTTTAGAACCATTTCTGCTGATAGTGAATTATTTATTATTATTCTGCATTTCATATTTGAGCCACTGTACATGTGTATTCTTTTTTGTTTCAGCCAAGTCTCTTTTTATATTTGTAACTTGGCAGTTCTAGATCATTAGTTTTTGTTTTTTTTTTCTCCTTTTTTTTGGTTTTGGGGCCACACTCAGAGGTGCTCAGGGCTTACTCTTGGCTCTGTTGTCAGGGATTACTCTTGAGGGACCAAATGAGGTGGTGACCATGTGTAAGACAATCGCCCTACCCACTGTACTATCTCTTTAATCCTTGATAATCAGATCTTAAAGATTGCCTTATATCATACTGATTTATTTTTCTTGTGCCTCTTATGAATAACCAGACTTGTGCCAGTTCCTATTAATTATCCGATATTGAAACTTGGTTCTACTATTTTAGTATTAATTTTTCTAGAGAATAATGTATATTAGGTTAATAGCTATTATAGGCATGAAGATGAAATAGGGTCATGATATTTTTGTATATTTATGGGTTTATTATTTTCTTCATAAAATATCTTCATATTAATCATCTTTTTCAGGAATCTGAAGTATTAACTACTTAGAATAGTTTTTTAAATTAATATTTCCTTCAAGAAATATGATTATTTAGCAAGCAAGTGAATGAATTAATGAAGAAATGACGATACATAAATGTCTTGTGTTTCAGGAAAGAAAAAATCCCAGGAAAATAAAAACAAAGGAAACAAAACAGAAAATATAGAACTGAAGACAGACGAGCCATATTTTACCTCTGTGAATATGAGAGATTCTGCAGAAGGTGAGCTTGGAGGTTGGACTTGTGTGACTTGTGTGTGTGATACCAGTTTACCTTTGTGTGTTGCCTTCTATTGTCTTTAAGAGAATCATCCAAGAACTAGAAATGGTTCAATAGTAATAGCAAAAGACTGCCTAAATTTAACACATTAACAGGGCCTTCCATATCCCATCTGCCCTTCAAAAAATAACAGATCTTGTTAAAGTGAGATTACTTCCTAGTCAAAACTAAACTCACTGTCTCATTACATTTATAAATAATTAAGTACGAAACCTCCAAAATCTGGCAGGCTATAATAAGGTTCTGGAGTGCTCTATTGCAGGTTTATCACTGATCTTTGCATATTACTTCTGTTATTCATTTTGTAGGTAACCTTGGCCAATCTTAGATTCTAAGTATTATTTTTAGTTCAAAGACACAAACATTTCTCATTGAAGTCTCTCAAATCACCCACTACACACACACACACGCACAAGCATGCACACACATTTATATATTATGATGTATATTTATATGTCCACTGTTCAGATGACTTCCTTCCCAGATAATTGTTTGCATCATTTTCTTTAGGCTTTTGTTTTGCTCTCACTTCACAAGTGACATCTGTTCTTACCACTTGTCTGCCTTGTATCTGAATGATACTGGGTTCACCTGGGTTTCTTTTTTGTCCAGAGGACTGAGAAGTGACCAGATTTTCTGTATTTGTAAGTTCTTCATAAATCGATGGGGCCTAAATATTTTATCTCTAAAGTTTATTTTACTTGAAAAGTTCTGATTACATGATTCTGAGAATTAGTTTGGAGTCATGAGGAATTGGATTTCATAAGTACTTTCCTGAAATTGAGTTATTAATTTCTCTAACAGTTTTAAATGCTCTAGTGTCTATAAATAAAAAAAAAGTATTATACATGTGAAAACTCTGAAAAGAATGAAAGTACCTTGTCAGCACTTACACATATTTTCTCACTGCCCAATATACTTTTACATAGCAAATTTTTTTTAAAAGTCTTGTTGAATGAAGGCCTCACATCAGTCAGTTCATATCTAGTATGATTTTATAGATGAGAAAAATATCAGCCATTATCATCCATATACCTTTTCAGTGTGAATAAGAAATAATGCCGGTAATTGATCGTGTAACCTTGTTGTGGCTAGCGTTTGCCCTCATTGCTATCCTTTGCTTCTGTGCTTCCCAGATCCTAAAGAGGAGGATGAGAAGCCCACAGCTTCAGCAGTTGGGCAAACAGAAATTCCTCAAGAGGTGGTTATTCAGGATGTGCTTCCAGAGCCAGTAATCCCTCCCCCTACCTGTGAATCACAGACACAACCAGATGAGAAGCTAGAAGCCACAAACTGTGAGGTGAATGATTTGGAGGAAGAAGAGGAGGAAGAGGAGGAAGAAGATGAGGAGATGGAAGAAGAGGGCGAAGAAGAAGTAGACATGCCAAATGACTGTTCTGTAAAAGAACTAGAAATACGGTGTGATGAGAAGTTAGAAGATTTACTAGAAGAACCAAAAAGTACTACAAAAGAAACTCTTGAAGACTCTCCGGAAGTATCACCTGCTATCAAAATTCCCAAAACTAAAGAAGAGGCCAATGGTGATGTATTTGAGACATTTATGTTTCCATGTCAACATTGTGAAAGAAAGTTTACTACCAAGCAGGGACTAGAACGTCACATGCATATCCATATATCTACCATCAATCATGCTTTCAAATGCAAGTACTGTGGGAAAGCATTTGGCACGCAAATTAACAGGAGGAGGCATGAGCGTCGCCATGAAGCGGGCCTAAAGAGAAAGCCCAGCCTAACACTACAGTCTTCAGAAGACCCGCCTGATGGCAAAGTATCTGGAGATGGTGGTTCTCCACAAGACGAAGCAAATCCTCCTCCTCTTGGGCAAGACTGTCTGATCTTGAATTCAGAGAAAGTGTCCCAAGAAACATTAAATTCTTCTGTTGTAGAAGAGAACGGAGAAGTTAAAGAGCTTCATCCATGCAAATACTGTAAAAAGGTATTTGGGACTCATACTAATATGAGACGACATCAGCGTCGAGTTCATGAGCGTCACCTGATTCCCAAAGGTGTACGGCGAAAAGGAGGTCTCCTTGAAGAGCCACAACCTCCTGTGGAGCAGGCCCAGCCTTCCCAAAATGTCTATGTCCCAAGCACAGAACCCGAAGAGGATGGGGAAGCAGATGATGTGTATATCATGGATATTTCTAGCAATATCTCTGAAAACTTAAATTACTATATTGATGGTAAAATTCAGACTAGCAGCAGCACTAGTAACTGTGATGTGATTGAGATGGAATCCAATTCAGCAGAACTATATGGTATCAATTGCCTACTTACCCCAGTGACCATGGAAATTACTCCAGGTATAAAAACCACACAAGTTCCTGTAGTAGATGATCCTCCTAAGGAGCCTTCCACCAGCACAAACAGCGAGTCCAAGAAAAGGAGAACTGCAAGTCCTCCTGCATTGCCGCAAATTAAAACCGAAACGGAGTCTGATCCTGTAACACCCTCATGCTCCATAAGTCTTCCTCTTAGCATATCAACAACAGAAGCAGCGTCTTTCCACAAAGAGAAAAGTGTGTATCTGTCATCAAAGCTCAAGCAACTTCTTCAGACCCAGGATAAGATAACTCCTGCTGGGATTTCAGCGACTGAAATACCTAAATTAGGTCCTGTGTGTGTCTCAGCACCTGCATCCATGCTACCTGTGACCTCCAGTAGGTTTAAGCGACGGACCAGCTCTCCTCCCAGTTCTCCGCAGCATAGTCCTGCCCTTCGAGACTTTGGAAAGCAAAGTGATGGTAAAGCAGCATGGACTGAGACAGTTCTGAGTTCCAAAAAACCCAAGTTAGAAAGTCATAGCAGCTCACCAGCATGGAGCTTGTCTGGGAGAGAGGAGAGAGAAACTGTGAGCCCACCATGCTTTGAAGAATATAAAGTCAGTTCTTTTAGCAATGTGTGCAACCAACAGCCCCTGGATTTATCTAGTGGTGTAAAACAGAAGACTGAGGGTACAAGCAAGACCCTTGTTCAGTGGGAATCGGTATTAGATCTTAGCGTGCATAAAAAACCTTGTAGTGATTTGGAAGGAAAGGAATTCAAAGAAAACCATCTGGTGCAGCCACCTTGCAGTGTGGTAAAGAAAAAGAAACCAACCACCTGCATGCTACAGAAGGTTCTTCTCAATGAATATAATGGCATTGACTTACCTGTAGAAAGTACTCCAGATGTGACCAGGAGCCCGAGTCCTTGTAAATCCCTAGATCCGCAGCCAGACCCTGCAGGTGGTATTGATACTGCTTCACCTGCCCCTGCAACTACGTCCCCACCTGATGTTTCTCCATCATCAACTGCCTTGCAGACATCGCCGTCCCTCTCTTCTGGGCAACTGCCTCCTCTCTTGATTCCAACAAATCCCTCCTCACCCCCTCCCTGTCCTCCAGTACTAACTGTTGCCACACCACCACCTCCGCTCCTCCCTACTATACCTCCTCCAGCTTCCTCTTCTAGTGCCTCTCCTCAGCTGTGCCCTTCACCTCTCTCAAATGCCGCTGCGCAATCTCCACTTCCGATTCTCTCCCCTACAGTGTCTCCCTCGCCATCTCCCATTCCTTCTGTGGAGCCACTGTTGCCTGCTACTTCACCAGGTCCTCCCACGCTTTCTTCATCTTCCTCCTCCTCTTCATTTTCTTCATCATCTTCTTCCCCTTCACCACCTCCTCTTTCAGCAGTGTCATCTGTTGTTTCGTCTGGGGATAATCTTGAAGCTTCTCTCCCTGTGATATCTTTCAAGCAGGAAGAGTTGGAGAATGAAGATCTGAAACCCAGGGAGGAACCTCAATCTGCAGCTGAGCAGGACATTGTTCAAGAAACATTCAATAAAAACTTTGTCTGCAATGTCTGTGAATCACCTTTTCTTTCCATTAAAGATCTAACCAAACATTTATCAGTTCATGCTGAAGAATGGCCCTTCAAATGTGAATTCTGTGTGCAGCTCTTTAAAGCTAAAACGGCTTTGTCAGAACATCGATTTTTGCTTCATGGAGTTGGGAATATCTTTGTGTGTTCAGTTTGTAAAAAGGAATTTGCATTCTTATGCAATTTACAGCAACACCAGCGAGATCTTCACCCGGACAAGGTGTGCACGCATCATGAATTTGAAAGTGGTACCCTGAGGCCCCAGAACTTCACAGATCCCAGCAAAGCCCATGTAGAGCATATGCAGAGTTTGCCAGAAGATCCTTTAGAAGCATCTAAAGAAGAAGAAGAAGATTTAAATGATTCTTCCGAAGAGCTTTATACAACCATAAAAATAATGGCCTCTGGAATAAAAACAAAAGATCCAGATGTTCGATTGGGTCTCAATCAACATTACCCAAGCTTTAAACCACCTCCATTTCAGTATCATCACCGAAACCCCATGGGTATTGGTGTGACAGCCACAAATTTCACCACCCATAATATTCCACAGACTTTTACTACTGCCATTCGCTGCACTAAGTGTGGAAAAGGTGTGGACAATATGCCAGAATTACATAAACACATCCTGGCATGTGCTTCTGCTAGTGATAAGAAAAGGTACACGCCTAAGAAAAACCCTGTGCCGTTGAAACAAACTGTACAACCCAAAAATGGTGTGGTGGTTTTAGATAACTCTGGGAAAAATGCCTTCCGGCGAATGGGACAACCCAAGCGATTGAACTTTAGTGTTGAACTCAGCAAAATGTCTTCAAATAAGCTCAAATTAAATGCATTGAAGAAAAAAAATCAACTTGTACAGAAGGCAATCCTTCAAAAAAACAAATCTGCAAAGCAGAAGGCAGACTTAAAAAACGCATCTTCAGTGTCCTCACACATCTGCCCTTACTGCAATAGAGAGTTCACGTATATCGGTAGTCTGAATAAACATGCTGCCTTCAGCTGTCCCAAAAAACCTCTGTCTCCTTCCAAAAAAAAAGTTGCTCATACATCCAAGAAAGGCGGACACTCCTCATCTGCAAATACTGACAAAAACAATAGCCATCGCAGAAGGACAGCAGATGCAGAGATTAAAATGCAGAGCATGCAAGCGCCTTTGGGCAAGACCAGGGCCCGAAGCTCAGGCCCCACACAAGTCCCACTGCCTTCCTCATCCTTCAGGTCCAAGCAGAATGTGAAATTTGCAGCTTCAGTTAAGTCCAAAAAACAAAGCTCCTCTCTAAGGAACTCTAGCCCAATAAGAATGGCCAAAATAACCCATGTTGAGGTGAAAAAACCCAAAGCTGTGGCCAAGAATCATTCTGCTCAGCTCTCGAACAAGACATCTCGTACCCTGCATGTGAGAGTGCAGAAAAACAAAGCTGTCTTACAAAGCAAATCTACTTTGGCCAGTAAGAAAAGAACAGACCGCTTCAATGTGAAGTCTAGAGAGCGGAGTGGAGGGCCAATCACCCGAAGCTTACAGCTGGCTGCTGCTACTGACCCAAGTGAGAACAGAAGGGAGGATGGCAGTGGCAGGCAAGAGTTGAAGGACTTCAGGTAAGTTGCTGTCTTCAGGGCACAGGCGAGCTCAAGAGCTGGGGAGTAGGGAGTTTGAATACTCCTTACCCAGTGGCTTTTTCTCTTTCCTGTCTATTTTTTGACATAAGCATGGAAAGGAACTAGCTATTTCTTAAGTTGCAGACATGAATGAAGAAGGGGCACTAAGCACTGTTAGAGGATATTCAGCCTTTATTTTAGACCTAGGACTCACAAAAAGGCACCATTTCTATATTGTACAATGAATTTGAAGGCATAGAAGAACTTTTAAAAGTACCTTGTCTGTATTAGATGTCATTCTAAGAAACTTCCTTTGCATCTTAGGTAATTCAGTGTCACTTAGACCACTTCCAGATCATAGGTCATTTAAGATGGGTCATTAAAGTCTGGGGGTGTGGCTTAGTGACCAAGTTCATGCCTTGTATGCATGAAACCTGGATTCAGTCTCCAGCACTGCAACATTTTTTTTTTAAGAATTAAAAAGTTAAGGGCTGGAGTGATAGTGCAGTGGTATGGTGTTTGCCTTGCACGCGGCTGACCTAGGACAGACCTTGGTTCGATCCCCGGCGTGTCCCATATGGTCTGCCAACCCAGGAGTAGCCCCTGAGCGTCACCGGGTGCGGTCCCAAAATAAAATAACAACCAAAAAAAAGTTAAAAAATAGGTGACAGATTTAGTTAATTAAAATATCTTACAATCCTGTTTTATATTTCTTTGACTTAATGAAGTTTTAGAAACAGACTGCTCATTTTTTGTTTTTCATTGTGGCTTAATTAAAAGAAACTTGTGCGACTGGTTAAAACAAGACAGTGTTCCTTTTTAAATGCATTATACCCCTCCCCTCTCCTTTCTTCAGCGCCCAGAGGAACAGAAGAGTAGGAGAGAGTGTGCTTGGAATCCCACAGTGAGGCCAGATACATGTGGTAATCAGGGCACATCAATTGTCAGTGTCTTTCTTTCCCCCTGCAGTGATAAGAGAATCCACCTTAGGTTTGAGATGACTATTTTTTCTGTTTTCTATATGAAGAACTATTTTGTTCTCTATAAAGAACTATTTTTAGTGATAGAGTAAAACAGCAGCAACACAGGACAAGAGAATTACTTTTCTCACATGATTTCTCAAACTTTCCAAGATACTTAAATAAATTGGTGTAGACACTTGGAATTCTGCTTTTACTTAAATAATGCCTACAGATTGATCACATGTAAAATTAATTTTTATCAAATAATTTCTGCTGTAAGATTTTAGTTAAAAGTTCAGTTCTTTCATTCTTCCAAAATAAGATGCCTAACTGGACTTTCTTTGCTGTAATTTTCAGTGTCTGAAACATATTTTGTATCCAGAGCACACGAACTTATAGTTAACGACAGAGGAGGGTCTTCTCTTGAAAAGGGATCATGAGTGCTCAAAGGTGCCTTTGTCACTGCACCATTGATAAGCTAGAGTTTTTGGTGCTGGGGTGCCCTAAACTCAGGACTAAAGAAGAAAGATGACATGAAGAATCATTAGCCAAGACTGATTGGAGTGATTTACTACAGGAATAAAGGAGCAGTTATTATTATTATAAAATTCATTGTTCTAGATTTTGTTCAGGATTTTGTCTTTGAGCATGGTGTATGCATATGCGGCAGTCTTGGCATTTATCCCTGCTGAAAATAAGCACCTGTTTATCAACTGTCAAAAATCCTTTCCTGTTAAAAAAAAAAAACCCTTGCTTGTAGCAGTTCAACCTGCTTGCACTCACTCTGTGTTCTGAGAGTTTCACAATGACAGGACATTGTTGAACTGCTTTTTTGAGTTGCTTGTTCCTTAAGAACCAGAATATCATTTTCAAATTGGACTAGGAAGTGCCTGCAAGGTTATTGATTGATGCTTTCAAATGCATTATGTATATTTCCTTTCATCTATAGACCTGAATCGCTTTATACTGGATCCCATACAGGGATAATACTGGTATGACAAGTGAAATTTAAAACTAATTATAAATATGAATTTTAGTAAACCTTCATACTGTTCCCTTTTAGAAAATTTCTTAAGATTGCAACATACCAAGTGCCTAATAAAATGGTCTTTATTTTTGGCTCTAGTTAATTTTTATTATATTGCTTTCTATGATGTCTAACAAGAGGATTATACTGATGGAAGGCAATTATTTCCTAAAAGGAAACACTGAAGAATCAGACCAGAAAATTTGGGTATTCTACCTGGTAGAGGATAGCAGCAAGCGTCTAATAGTTGCTCCTCTTGTGTTTGAGCCCCTGGAAGTGTACTGTGGTCACATCTTAAGGATTTGTATATATCCTTCATACACAGATAAGGTCCACTTCCCAGTGACTGTAAACCTATAAAGTATTTTTGAGGATTAAACAGATATTCAGTAAGACCAATATGTATTTAGACACGAGTTTGTTATAGTTTTGGTACCTTGTAATGATTTTGTTGTAAGACCAGATGCCTAACCTCAGGGAAACTAAAGCATAGTGGTTCATCCGTAGGTGGCCCACAGCACTCACCTCATCCTTATTGCATGTTTGTTGTATTACACTATTAAGGAGCTGCTTTAATTAGAGCCTTCTTCCCTCTTCAGTATATCTTTACATGTAGAGTTTTTTCAGGGATGATTTTATGGTGCATGTCAAGAGGTACTTACTCTGTTTATAGTGATTATTGTTTACTTGGCCCAATGTATATTTTGGGACTTAACATAGAACTGCCAGTACAACCTTTTCATCATAACAAACTGGGGGTTGGAAAGTTAGTACAACGGATAGGGAATTTGCCTTGTATGTGGCCAACAACACAGGTTCAGGCCCTGACATCTCATGGTTCCTTGAACAGTGTCAGGAGTAATTCCTGAGTGCAAAGCCAGCCGTAATCCCTGTGCCCCCTCACACACACACACCTATATAAAATCTGTTTAAGAGCTAGTCTCCAACCCTCATACATTTGACACTTGAAGGCCAGTTTACAATTCCACAGTTTTCTGAGTATATGTTCATTGCCAACCATGTGAATATAGTCGGAGCTTTTCATCGAACCTCAGCAGAATTTATTATTCCTGAGTACAAGTCAACATGTGCTGGTGAATATGTAAAAACAGTAGCACACCATAGGTAGCTTTTTTTTTTTTTTTTTTTTTTTTTTTTGGTTTTTGGGCCACACCCGTCGATGCTCAGGGGTTACTCCTGGCTGTCTGCTCAGAAATAGCTCCTGGCAGGCACGGGGGACCATATGGGACACCGGGATTCGAACCAACCACCTTTGGTCCTGGATCGGCTGCTTGCAAGGCAAACGCCTCTGTGCTATCTCTCCGGGCCCACCATAGGTAGCTTTTAGCTTTGTTTTGCGTTTTGGTTTTTGTTTTTGGGCTACACTGGCAGGTTTCAGGGGTTACTGCTGGCCCTGTGCTCAGAAATTACTCCTGGCTAGCTTGGGGGCCGACAATATGGGATGACAGGGATCCAACCTGAGATAGCTGCTGTAACGCAAACACCCTCGCCACTGTTCTGTCACTCCTCCCCCAATGTGTAGCTTTTTGTTGGGAATTTAAATCTGCTGCTGAAGACTCATTTCCATGAGCTATAGAAAAAGGGAAGTAAAGAGATAGATTCTTGACTGCTCCTCTCTTACCCTGCTTGGGTTTTTGTCAATCTCAATGTGTTTTTTACATTCTGTAGTGCTCCTTTTAGATTAGCTTTTAGTTCCTTAGGGGAAAAAAAATCATGATCTTGCTGTAGCCAGTCAAAAATGGAGAAGCAACAGTAAATTTTAAACTTTTCCCATCAACACAAATGAAATAAAATGTTGCTAATTTCCCATGCCTTCCATCTCTGCCACACACCACTCTGACTGGGTCTGCCTGTGTTCCTCACATTGTGTTTCTCAAAGCGAGATGCTCGCATTTCTGCACACCTTCAGAGTCATTCTGTTGCTGTCTTAATGTTTGTCTTACAGTCTGCTCACCTTTTCTTTGACATGGTCAATTCATACAAGGTTCTGTTATTTTGTCATTTATCTTCAGTTTTCTTATTTTCTAGGAACTTGCTGTAGAAAAGGCCCCCAAACAAACAAAAACCTTAATTGACTAAACACAGATCTTGCATGCTCAACTTAGGATAAGCACTACGGCAAAGGATACGAAATCTACCCAGCTTGCAAGACAAGTTGACGATGACTCAAAATCCTAACACACAGCTGATTTCCGGCAGGCTTCTTGTCCTGGGTAGAGTCAGGCATCTGCTTCTTCGTTGGTGCCGAACAGGCGGACTGGGCTCCTGGGTGATTGAGATCCAAAGAGGAGGGCGCTGTAAGATGGCCAGAGGAACTGGCTTGTCATCATGGGACTGGTAACTCAGATCTTGAGTGTGGCCTTTGTTTTTGGCACATAGCAGAGAAAGGTATGATTTGAACTTAATCTTGCAAAGCAAGTTCTCTGTTTTACTGGTAGTTTGTTGTAGATTTCAGGGATGACAAATTTTGATGCACTCATTTTAAAATGTTTTGGTCACACACCAGCTCTTGATGCCTTTCTTTTAAATGAATGGGGGGATACATTTAGCGTTTTTTTTTTTTTTTTTTTAATCACAAGCAGATTGCCAGCATAATGGAGAGGAAACCAGATTGGATATAGAATATTTTTTTAAATGCCTCTTCCAGTGTCATGTTTATATATCCAAATGGACATTATTCTCTCAGATCATTATCTGGCACTAATTTATAATTCTATTACTGGAGACTGTAGCAATATCATTACCCCCAACTCATCACAGTTTGTGTAGATGTGTGTCTACGCATAAATATACATGAATTTACATATCAGGTTTTACACTTCACTCTATTAATAGAAATTAAATGATTACAAATAGAAATGACAAAAATGGCCTCTCTTTCTGTTTTTAGAAGTATCATTTCTCCATGCATTATAAGCCTTCTGATTCTTGACTGAGCTGGTGGAAAACAGCTAGGTTTTACTCGTTTTTTTTTGTTGTTGTTGTTGTTCTCAACTATAAAAGTAATCTACCTCTTAAAATTTGTAGTTTAATACTTGTTTGGTGAATTTGTGCCACTTTAACACTTTCACTATCATTCCCATTTTGTTACATTTCTGTTATGGGGACTTTATGTTGAAATATTGTATAAAAGCATTTGTAGCAGTTTAAAAATAAAATATTTAAAAATTATTTAAATTGTTTTCAACGCTTCAATTGTATTGTATGTGATTTGCATCTTATATTGAGTTGTTAATCTGGAGAGTGTTCTTGTATTGAACTTTGCTGTTAGTAATTTTATTGGTTTTTTTTTTGGAGAGTGATATAAAAGATTATTCTAAAGAAAACATTAAAAATTACAATTTGACATGACATACAAAAGGGGTTGTCCTTTGATTTTAACCAATGTGGCTTTGAGAGAGGGGTTAATTACAGATACACAAGAATGGTGTTTGCTGTTTTTCCCCTTCCCAGCATGAAATAAATAATTTGAGCTTGTCAGATGTATACTTTTAATTCTGTTGCTAGCAGGCACTTAATAACTAGGGGAATCTGAATGATACATTTTATAATAATTGTAACCAATAAAAAAAAAACTTTGCAAACCCTGTGAAAGGACTGAATTTTGTACATTTTTGGGAGGGAGCAGTTCAGTAGAAAGAATGACCTTGTAGAGGCAACTGTGACTCAAGCTCATCGTGTAAAGTCGGCCTTCCGCCCAGATGAGCTTTTTTGGCTTGTTACTAATTAGTATCAATGAATACTTTGTCCTTTCAAATTGTTTATATGCCATCTAGAGGATAAACAGTGGACAGTGGTGCTGAGAAGTATCACTAGATTTACTTTGGTAAGATAATTTAATTTTCTATGTGGAAGCTGGGTTTTTTTTAACTTATTCTAATTTGTATGGGTGCTTCATGGGGGAGCAGGGAGACAAAGGCAGTAATGCTTAACCTTTGTTACAAACATTACTTTCAATTTTTTTTTAAAGCTACACTATAGTGCTGGCCTCCAACGTATCCTTCCCGTTGTCAGGTAGAGCCCTCTGCTCTAGGAAGCGAAGCAGTTTTCTGTCCTTGCCCACATGTTCACCTTCTATCCTCCATACAGAACAGACTTCTGGCTAGTCTCTTTTTCCCTGCTTCTAGTGCATTTCCATTGGGGCATTTTTCTTTCAGGATCTTAGTTACACTTAATATGCCAAAAGTGAGAAGTAAACTAGAGGTGTCTCATATTCCTCCTCCTTGGAGTTGACCATTTTGAAGTGTTTGCTTGTTTTTTTGTTTGTTTGTTTTTTAAGCAGGCTATGGGTACTGTTTTTTGTCTAGTGTCTGGTTCTTAGGAGTAGCACCTCATAGTTACTGAGCCTCAGCCTCCAACAATTCCCTTCTCAACTGGAGGAACCATGCTGATTTGGTGGTTTTACTTTTTTGTAGAATTAAACAGACAAAACTGTTTTAACCTAATAAAACTACATCTTGACTGTAGTTTTCAGCATCTTATAGTGTTTCTGATGATAAATCCCTTGCCTGGCTGCCCATCTTAATTTGATTAATAAGTTATTTTCTGGTAAGCTGTTTTTCAGAATCATATTTGTGTCTAGAACAGAACACATGCCAGGCTGTGCACCAGGCACTTAGGGTATGTTGGGCACATTCTCTGATCCTTTCGGACCTTTCCTTGTTGTGATGCCTTTTCCTCTTCTCATACTCTAAAGCCTATATATCTAAAAAACCTCTGGACCGGAGAGATGGTACAGCTCAAAGGGCTGTCCTGCATGTGACCAACCAGATTTCAATTCCTGGCATCCCACGTGGTCCCCCAAGCATCCATAGAAATGAAAACAGCATAAAGCCAGGTCTTGAGCACTGCTGGGTGTAGTCCAGGCTCCTATTTCCCCCCCCCCCCAATAAATTAAAATCTCACAATCTTCTGGAGGCCCCAAGGTCAGGAGGGTACTTGTAATGTGAGTGCAGACATTCGATACTTGTCAGTGATTTGTAAGATTATCTCGCTTATTTAATGCATTTGATAACATGGATTTTGATTTTTTTTTCATCAAGCCTTACTGAATAGCACGAGTCACACTCATAAAAGTTTTTTATAAAGGGCATAAGAGTATACTATTAAAAGTCTTCAAAGTCCTTCAATACCAACCTGATAGTTAAAACTATTTAGTGGGGTTATTTTTTTTTTATTATTATTATGGCTTCTTTTGTGGCAGCAGCAGAATTGGGGTCTACTCTTTCAGCAAATGACCTGGCAACTATTAGGAGCTTTGAAAGTGTGGACCCACCCATTTGGGATGATGGAGCAGGTAGGTGGGAGAGCTGGAGGTGATAGGTCAATAATGCCAGACAGAGCTGAGCACCAGGCTTTGGCCTCTCTAAATAGGCACCCTGCCCTGGCTCAGCAGTTGTGATGTAACCCAGAGGTGAGGGAACCCCAAGACCCTCTACCAACCTGCACATTGTTGCGGTGTCAGGTCAGAGAGGTTGGGTGGTCTGTAAAACCAGTGCAGTGTATACCCAAGAGTTTGAGATTATGGGGGGACTAACAGTGTATATGTTGTACTTGACTAGTAATTTCATCCTTACGATCACCTTGAGACTAGAGATGTTCCAAAAACAAGATGGATGGAAATGAGGATACTCATTTCTCTTAGTTTTTTTTTCTAGCAAAATGAGAGCACCCAGAATTAAGGACTAGTACTAGCTCTGGCCCATACCACTGTTGAGACCATGTGTCCTTTCCCCATATTTCCCATCATTACCAGCACTCAGGTTACTCCAAGCTCTAAGCTCAGATATTACTCCTGGAGAGGGACATATTAAATGCTGGGAATCAAGCCCTCGTCTGCTGTGTGCAAGGCCTGCTGTGCTATCACTCTCCCCCCTCCCAATTTTTTAAGTTGAATGGAACAAGATGAGGTTTGAATGGATGCAGGAAAAAAAATTATAATCTGCCCTTCGGTAGATCCAGCTTCCTTGCCTTTATCTCCATTTTGGGGACCCAAGCCCTTCTGTCTCTAACCACACTATTGGTTTCCTGCCTTTTTTTTTTTTTGGTTTTTCGGCCACACCCGTTTGATGCTCAGGGGTTACTCCTGGCTACTCGCTCAGAAATTGCCCCTGGCTTGGGGGGAACCATATGGGACGCCGGGGGATCGAACCGTGGTCCTTTCCTTGGCTATTGCTCGCAAGGCAGACACCTTACCTCTAGCGCCACCTCACCAGCCCTGGTTTCCTGCTGGTGCTAGCGATGAATCTGATAAGTTAGGGTGAATTTGACATAGTTTCTAAAGTTCTTTGCAAGAACTCTTTGGTACCTGATCTTGACAATACCAGGAAGTTTGGGATCCTTTACAGCTGGGGAAATCCTTGGGGACTTGATTTTGCTTAGAGATGTCCCAGCCCCTCAAGGGCCAAGTTGACTTGAATTGCCTTGAAGCTACACTATCCTTCATTCTTCAAGTTTTTGTTTTTAGTTCATTTTCTCTAAATGTAAAATACACAACATCTGCCACCTTTAGTAAGGTGTCTGGGTGGGGGCATTAGAGAACAAGTAGAATCTTGCTTGTGGGCCAAGATACTATTCTGGTGCAGGAAGACTGCGGGTGAGTAAGTTTCTGCTCCTTCAAAGTCTTGCCCTACTCTGAGCCTGGGATGTGCTGCTCCCTCCACCATAGGCTTTGCAGATATAACTGATCCAATTGATCTGTGAACAAAAATTTACTCACAAGATTACAGCTCATTAGAACATCTTTTGATTTTTAAAAATGGTGCCAAAAATACATAAAGCCATATTAAATAGGTGAGGCTTGGGGGGGGGAGGAAGTGGGGATAAAAAAATAATAATGAGGTGAGGCTGGGGGCTCAGCCATAGCAGCACAGGCTTGTTGTACACTACCCTGAGAAGAAGTTGAGCCTTACTGCCTTCTCACCTCGGCAAAACAAGGGACAGGATTCTGTCAGCAAAGAGTCTGGAGGGTATGTGTCATTTTTTGTTTATAATCTGGATGAAGAATACGTATTGGAAAAGCAATTATGACTTTGCTGAATTATTTGCAGTTGCAAAAGTCACATTCTGTTAGGAGCCACTTAAAGGAGCTTGCAGTGCTTTTATGAGAACAAACCTGGCCCAAGGATTGGGGTAATGGGATTTGTAAGCGCTTCTGTTTTCTGCCTTACTGGTACCAGCTGGATTCCTTTCCAGCTGTTTCACAGAAAGTACCCCAGAATTTAAGCATATGTTCCAGAGGACATTGATAACAGAGATTTTTATGGGAAATATTAGTGCCTGAGTGTGTTTGCCCGTTTAGCTAAAGTGCCACTGAAAGCCAAACAAGCCACTGTTTTGATAGGTGCTACCCAGGTTGCCCAGCAAGAGAACTGGGCCTCATTTGAGTAATGGCAGAGATGCAGATCTTTAAAGTATAGGCTAATGCCTCTGACTCAGAACATAGTTCAACTGAGAATTTTCCATAGTAGTGCTTGAACAGGAGCTTACTGTATCATCTGGAATTCTGCTTAGATAATTAAGTCTGTGTTAACGCTAAATGTATATTTTAAATATAAGCCACTAAAAAAGAAGCCTGGGAGTTTGTTATACAGGTAAATTAACCACAAAAGGGGATTTAGGCCTTGGGGTACAGTAGTAGCAATTTTATTCTTTTTTTCAACTTTAAAATAGAATTTCAATTTAAAATAATTGTATTTGTTTTAGTCTTTAATGATTGCCAAAATGTATAATCTAATATTCTCGATTGGAATGGAATTATTTAAAGTGCATGTGGGTTCAATTTTCCTTGCAGTAACATTCTCTTCTCACTTGCTTTTTATAATCGCTTCCAATCCTTGCCAGCCCAGCTTGAGTATAGGAACATTTTCAGATGGCTTCTATTTCCAAGCTATTATTGGACTTATGAACCGGGCACATTCTCTTGTGGCTCAGTCGATCAGCCATTCAGAAAACAGTGGTAACTGTCCATCAGAAACAGTAAGGGTTCAGGCTGCATCTGATGGACTTTGCCTTGTTATTGGGACTTTGAAAATGCTCCCTGATTCTTCATTGTCAATCTGGTGCTAAAATCACCTGAGGCTTTTTACATTCCTGATGGTGGTCTTTGCAGAGAAGCCATTGAAGTCTAAGGTGATATCCCTTACATCAGGCCCCACTGTCTGGCTCTAAAGCTGCATTCCTCCTAAATGCAGGCTGAGACAAATTCGCTGTTTTCTTGGCTCCTGCTGTACCCTCTCACCTCTATCCCATGCACTCCCACAAAGATGTTGATGCCTTTAGCCAAGCCTGAGCTTTCGTTGCAGAGGTCATGTAGCATGGTGGGCCTGACTATTGGCCTTGAGCTTGCAAACTGTATTTTGATTCCTTAGGTGCATTTTGTAGCTAAGGCTTGGCACAAGTCTGAACTTCAGCCCTTTTTACAGGTGAACGTTTGACTTGCTTGGTGATTCGTATTTATTTGTTTATGAGCCAAATCACATGATTACTCCTGGTTGTGTGCTCCAGAATCACTCCTGGTGGTGCTTGGAGCCATAGTGAGTGCCGGGGATCTAACCCTAATGGGAAGAGTCATGTTTTGAGTGATGGTAACTGAGGAGCATTTGTAAGAAACTACTAAAGAAACTACTTGAGTTTTTTATGACCTCAAGTGGGGAAACAAAAAAACAGGATTACTTCATGGAAACAAAGCGTTAAGTTTCTACCTTTGGTGAGAATAAGACTGTCAAGACTCGGGTTTTTTATTTTGTTTTGTTTTTGTTTAGGGGCTCCACTTGGCAGTGCTCTGGACTTAGTCTTAACCCTGCTGAGGTTACTCCTGGCTCTGTACTTAAAGGTTACTCCTGACAGGGTTCTTGGGATTATATGTGGTGCTGGGGATCAAACCCGAGTTTCACGTGTGCAAGGCACATGCTGTGCCCACTATACATAATTTTTAAGTTTCTGAGAAGGTACCATTCTGTGCAAGGGCAAAGCAAGTGAGTGGAATACTCAGGCCTTAGAGCTCCCTAGCTCTGCCCCCTGGAAGTTCATCTCAGACCAACCTGCCTCTGGGCAACTTAAGCTGAGGGTGTCTGCCATGGTCCATGAATAGGGAATTCACAGTTCAGAATTTCCACAACACCTTTTGTTTCCACAGGAAGTGCTATGGTACAGGTCAGCACTAGCCCTGTGCTATTTGGAGGCTTTGCTCGATACCAGTACAGACAGTTCAGTGTAGGTCAGGGTATTGGCTCTGGACTCAGTGCCTCTGATCAGACTTCACCTCCTCCAGGAAGCTCTCAACCATTTGATCTGAAAATCTGGTTTTGAAATACCTCTCTTTACTCTGCATCAAAGCACTGAGCCTTTCTATATTCTGTTATGGATATTCCAAATTTTGTTTACTGAATGTCTACCAAAGAATGAAAATGCCATTATAAGGACAGGAAATTATTTTGGTCACACATTGAACAACAGTGCCTGGCATGTGGTGGCTGTAGGTGAAATGCTTGTAGAGTAACAAGATATGCAAATCCTGCTTTCTAGCTCTCTAACGCTTCTTAGCATCCCTCTGAGCTTCACTTGTCCTTTCTGTACAATGGCACTGATGATCTATCTGACCACAAGGATAACAGCAGAAGTCTGTGAGGACACCAAAAGCCATATAGTCAGTAGTGCTGCTCAAGTCTCAGCTGCCATTATTATTGTTGAAACAGATATCAACTTGTAATCTCAAATTGGATCCACCTGAACATGGAAGCTGGCGCTCAAAGCTGACTTAGCAGGTATGAAATCTCCAGAGAGCATAAGTTACTACAGCAGGAACATTTCCCTCATTCATTTTCACCTCTTCCTAGAGAAAAAGATCATATGTGGCCTACACTGACTAACTCCACGCTGAGGTTCTGTTCTGAATCCCAACAAGGCCCAACCTGTTCTGTAGAAATCAAAGGTGCTTTTCTTCATCAGTCCCTCCATCAGAAGTAAAGCTCTAAACTTTAGAGTCTAAACAACAACCAGAGCAAAGAAAAGAAAAATAATTCATTCTTGCTCTGTCACTCCTCCACATAATGGTTTCAAATTCTGAAGCCGGAAAGGTATTTTTTAAAAGGTTGTTTTGCAAGAAAGCATTCCATTAGCTCCTTAAAACCACAGAAACCCAAGGCCCCTTGGTTCATTAGTGTAAAACATAAGAATGGTTGCAGATAATTGTGAAGGCTTTACATGTATTTCCCCCATTTGATCACTTGGGCCCTGTGAAGTGAAACCATTGTGTTCTCCATTTTACGGATGGCCACACAACGTCACAAAGATGAGATGCAGCTGGTGAATGGGGACAGGAAACGAGTCCAGGATCTTGACTCTTGCTGACATGAGCCCTGTATATCTGCCTGTGGTTTCTCAAGCCTGTGTTTTCCTAAGGCCATTTCTTGACAAAAGAAGAAAGATGCTCCTTATTGGTAAGAGTGCAGTTTTGGGATGGACAGAGAGCTCAACTTAGTGTAATTATTTAGTGTCTTTATTTACCTATATTTTTGTCCTTATTTACCTAAATAAAATCTTTGAATGAAGAATCACCTTGAGATACACAGTTACAAAATTGTTCATGATTTGCAGTCATAAAATGTACAACACCCATCACCAGTGCACATTTCCTGTGGCCCCAGTTTCCCTCGTGCCCTCTCCCCTTTGCTCCCACTGCCCTTCCCTCTGCTTGCTTCTATGATATTTTTCTTCTCTCTCTCTCTCTCTCTCTCTCTCTCTCTCTCTCTCTCTCTCTCTCTCTCTCTCTCTCCCTTTTCTCACACACACACACACACACACTTGTTTGCAATTACTGAAGGGGTATTATTAATATCACTTTATCTCCTTTCAGCACCAAGTTCTTATCCAGAGTGATCATTTTCAGCTACCATTGTCATTATGGTCTGTTCTCTGCCCTAACTGCACTCCTTCCTATCATAGATTGGTCATCCTTGCCCTTGTCTCTATTTTCTTTGGCGATTATTATCATACTATCTTGTTTTTTTTCATATCCTACAAACAAATATGATCATTCTATGTCTATCCATCTCCCTCATTATTTCACTCAGCATAATACTCTAGATATCCTTCCATGTATAAGCAGATTATAACTATTTTTCCTAACAGCTGCATAGTATTCCATTGTGTATATATACACCATGCTTTCTCTACCCAGACACCTGTTCTTGGCCATTTGGGTTGTTTGTAGATTCTGGCTATTGTGATTGGTGCTGCAATTCACATAGGAGTGCAGAGGTCTTTTTTTTTTTTTTTCCTGTAGTATGTTTTTGGGCCCCTAGTGTATATTCTTAGGAATGCCATTTGTGGGTTATATGGGAACTTAATTTCTAGTTTTTTGAGTAATATCCATATTGTTTTCCAAAAAGATTGGACCAGTTGATATTCCCACCAGCAATGAATGAGAGTCCTTTTCTCGAGACACATCTGCACTAGCACTGGTTGTTCTTAGTCTTTTTTTTAACAGCTCCACCTCATTTAGAGACACTGAAAGAACGGGGAATTGCCTGGTCCTTAAATATGACTCTGAAGCCACGTGGTCTGGCTTCAGGTCTATCACCTGTTGACTGTGACAGACAATATGCTTCTGGCTGATGACCCATCTGCCTGTATTCTATGGCTACTGGCAGGAAAAGGTTCCCTGTTTCTGAGCTGAAACATGGTAAGAAGAATGTGTTGGTTCTTCCGGAGCTGGTCTGTTTTGTGTATTCTTGAGAGGACAGAACAGTAATTCAACCAATCAGTCCTGGTGTCCTTGGCATCACCTCCACCTGCTTTGCAAGGCAAGGAGCAGAGCAGATATGAAAACTAGAACTCTTTCTCTGCATCTTTTTTTTTTGCATATTTTCATAAAAATCTTTACAAGTTATGGCTAGCAAGTAGCTTTCCATTTGTGCATAGTCAGGTATAGAAGACCAATGGCTCTTCCATATGAGGTGTTTGGTGCCCCTGGCTAACTTCTACTTCCACTTCCAGAATCTCAAAACTGGATATTGAGCATAATTCTACTTTTCTGGAAAATTCCAAGACGCTTTTCATTACTACTATATTGTGAATAAGTGATGCCCCAGAGGCCAAAGACATTCTATAGTGGGTAGGATGTTTGCTTGCTCTATACACAGCTGCTTGGGATTCAATCCTTGTCACCACATTTGGTCTCCCGAGTAATTCTGGAAGTGATCCCTGAGCATAAAGCCAGTAGGCCTTGAGCACTGCTGGGTGTGGCCAAAAAAATAAATAGATTTTTAAAAATACTAATTTTTTTTTAATTTTAAAATGTGTAAAAAAAAATATTGATGCCTGAGTAATGTGGGCAGATGAGCAGGGTCTGAAAGCTGGAGGAGAAGGCTCTCTTTGATATCTGCTCTTCCATCTGCCATTTGTAACTGCTGATACTCCCTAGTGTACTCCTTGTGTGCTTTGGTTACTTGTCCCTGGGCTAGGCAGCTTGAAAGGGGTCTCATATCAATAATCATAGATTAAGAATTAGTGAGCCTGGAGACGAAAATATCTAGGAATCCTGCCACCCACTATGAGCAGCACCTGAGGCCAGAAAGTGGGTTTGATGCTGCCGTCTGCTTCCTCACTTAAACATAATCTTGATTCTGTGGTGCTGAGTGATGTTGCTAGACAATGACCTCAAGATAGTAGCTCCTTCCTTGTCACAAGTGCCTCCAGACTGTTGTAGAGCCTCCCCAAATACATCCTAATTAAGCAGATAAGTAGTGGAGAAAAGTAAAAGTTGAGGGGAAAACATACCCAATGCCTTTCTCAGCAGAGCTTTGTTGCCAGGTGAAGCTCCTAGATTCTGATGGTTCTCTTCCATGTTACTGGATATCTTGTTCTTTTATCTGTGATTATAAACCACCAAGTGCTAGCAAGTGGTGTGGGCAGCACAGTAGCAGAAACTGTAGAACCTATCTATTGATTGCACTTCCTCTAATTCATGATTTATTCTTGAAGATGTTTACTCTCTATATCCCCCTGTTCCCCGTTTCTTTCATAGCCAGAGCATAAGCTTGTAGGTATGGTTTTTATGCTTGCTTCTTTATTCCTGTTCAGAATCCTGTGAGTTTTACGAGCAAGTTTGATACCTTGATACATTGCTGTCAGACACTATAGTTATATGATCTGGTTATATTCTTTCATCAGTATAATTAACATTTTTGTGTTCTTTTATACGTTTTTATCTTATAAAGATTATTAAATGAATAGAGGCCAGAAAGATAATATTGTGGTTAAGGCACTTTCCTTGCATGTGATAGACGTGGGTTCAGTGTCTAGCATCCTATATGGGTGCTCTAAGTCCTGAACACAGCCAGGAGTACTGGTTTGGTAACCCAGCTTCCCAAAATAGATAAATATAAATAGTTTATAACTCCTTATAAAATGCACAGATACATTCCATCAGTCTCTGGTCAGAGCTTTGTTTGGGGTTATTTTGTCTGTTTTTGTTTGTTTTGGGGGGCCACACCCAGTGGCAGACAGGTTACGCCTAGCTCTATGCTCAGGAATTATTCCTGGTGAGAGCTTGGAAGAACCATATGGGATGCCGGGAATGAGCCTGTTGGCCGCATATGATGTAAACACCCAATCCACTGTGCTATCACTCTGGCCCCAGAGCAGGTGTTATATTAAGGTGACATATAAAGTGTGTGTGACAGGGTGTGTAGGTGAGGGATGAGGTCTGCTGAGCTAATGTCTTGTCCATGTATGAAAGGACCTTGATTCAAATGGCCTTACCAGGATATTCATTCAGTGAGTCACCCACACAAAAACCACATCTAGGTGCTTAATCAAAACTCTAACACCCCCCTTATTTTAGTACTCTGTTTTTATAGTCCAAAATTAATTTCTAATCTTTTATCTTACAATTATAGAAAATTTAGTCATGACTTTTAGGTAAGATTATACAATATTTTTAGACTTCACAAAATGACTACACTCAATTTTTGTTTATTTGTGGACCATACACAGTAGTCCTCAGGGCTCACTTCTGGTGAGCTCTGGCAACCATATGTGGTGCTAGATATCAAACCTAAGTCTGTCTCATGCAAGGCAAGTGCCTTATTCTCTGTACTATCCCTCAGTCCCCTGTACCTCACCTTTTTAAGCAAAATTAGACATAAAGTCTACAAAGTTTGCAGAGAAATATATATTATTCTTGCATCTTGGTTCAGGGAGAGTAGATGAACTATGTCCATTTCTTAGGACAGACTTGGTCCAGTACTTAGTTCATTTTTGTGGAGTTGAAAGTAAAAAAAGAAAAGATCTCCAGGCTGGCACTAACTTAAGACTTTGTAGTTTGAATTGTGAGTTTGGCAGTGACTAATTGTTGGCAACTGAGTGTAAGAGAATGCCATTTGAGTCAATAAAAGATCAAATAAAATAAGTTTGAGGGGAAAGAATGGGTGGTTTGGTGATTATTCTTACCTCAAAACAAAGCCCTGAATATAAAGAATCAGGGCGCAGGGATTTAGCTCAGGGAGCTCGAGCATGTGCAGGAGCCTAATTCCATTCCCAGCAGCAGGGTCCCCAAGTGTCACCAGAAGGGACTCCAGAGCACTGAGCTGGAAGTAACCCCTGAGCACTACCTGGAGAGGCCCTCTTCAAACCAAAATAACAGACAAATACAAAAAGAAAGAATGCCAGTCAGTAATAATTTGACCAGAGTTTGTGGCCAGAAGGCTGGTATAGCACAGCTCATTAATTCAGAAGTGTTGGGGAAATGGTATTCTCTCCTCAGTATCCATGCCATGAACTATGACTGCAACCAGACATGTTCAACTACTGAAGTAAAAACGCTCCAAGGTTTTCCCCACCCTTCAAAATCTCTTCCTTTTCACCAGATTTTGGTTCTGAAAATAGGATGTCACTATCTTCATCTTAACCGTCCAAAGTTACCAAAATGTCAGTAGAAGAGTTTCCCCGTATTCTTTTTTTGCTCCCTAAAATGAATCCTTTTCTCAGAGAATTGATATACTTGTCTCATATATTTATTTTAGTTTTGTGCTTTAAGTGTGGGGTGTTGAGCCAGGTAAACAGGATCTGCAGACCATGTCACTCACTTTGGCAATGTTTCTGTGAAGCTTGTGAGTCAGGGTTACTGCCTTAGCGTGACCCCACTGAGTCAAAGCAGCAGATGGGATCACTTAGTGCAGGAAGCCCAGGGTCTTTAGGTGAACACACTCAGTCCTCACCCCCATGGCTCATCCTCACCTGAGGAGTGATTGACATGAGAATCACATTATATGGGGTGTACAAGGGTGGCACTAGAAATTTCCCCTCAACTTTCGTTAGAATACCAACTGTGGCTAAAGTGGAATGCAGTTGATTAGGGCCTGTTGTTTTTCATCAACCCTCCCTGTTAAATAGATGCTCCAGTTTCTTCTGGAACTCAACTTGACAACTTTCAAGAGACACACACCCATATTTCCCGCAGGTTCCTCCATTCCTAGCCATCACGTGCTGTTGAAAATCAATTCTATGTGTTCCCAAAACTGTTTTGGTCACTTGTACTTACTATATTTGTGTTATTTAATTGAACAGTATACAAAGTGGTAAATTATGGGTATTGAGCTGTTTATGAAAAATAAGTTGAGTGCTCAGATGCCTGAGAGATTATACAGGGGTTAAATGCTTGTCTTGCCTAAGGCAAGACTTCTATCCTCAATATGGATTCCCAAGTAATGCCAGAAAATCACTCCTGAGCACAGAGCACAGTAGTAGATCCTGAGCACATTCTGGTGTAGCTCCCAAGCCAAACATTTAAATAAGTTGAAGATTCAGAAATGTTCGTTGCAGCACAATTAGGTGTGAATGAACAACCATTAAAATTTGCATACAGAAAGGCATGGAAGACCTTTGTATGTACACATCTTTTTATAAATGACTTAAGGTCTTATCCCTCTTTAACAGGAATTGGAAATCATATAATGAATGATAGGTGTGATTTACTCAAGCCATGGTAGATTTTTTTTAACCATTTGATACTCTATAACCAATATAGGGCCAATTCTACTGTTTGGTGTAAAGTATAATATATAGCTTTGAACTTCCCTGATCTGTGTGGAACTTACATTCTAAAGGAGTGTGGAGAGACAGATTATAAACAAGCAAGTGCAAATCTAGGGTATCAAATGAATGCTTTGGAGAGAAATAAAATAGAGAAAGGGTTAGGAATTCTAGAAGCTGCATTCCAGCTTCAGTTTCCCACTTGTCCCAGGCCCACCCACAGGCTATAACTGGCAGCCATGAACCTGTTCGGGTCAGAAGATCCCTGAGGAGCTGCTTCAGCAGAACCACTGGGTGTTGAATCGAGCCATGTGCAAGTTAGACCACAAGTGACAGAAGCTGGAGATGAAGGAGAAGAATATCATTGCAGACATCAAGAAGATGGGCAAGCAGGACCAGATAGATGCAGTACATATAGCAAAAGACCTGGCTCACACCTGCCTTACATTCTCAAGTGTATGTTGAAGTGAGCTAATATCCACACTATGTCCCTCAGGATCCAGATAGTAAAGTCTTAACAACTCAATGGCACAAGCTATGAAAAGTCCCTGAGGCCATGGACACTGAACAGGGAGCTAAAGTTGCCCCAGATCCAAAAGATCATGATGGAATTTGAACAGTAAGCAGAGATTAAGGACATCAAAGAGGAAATGATGAATGACACTATTGATGTCATGGGCAATGAAGAAAATAAAGAGGAGAGTGATGCTGCTGTGTTCCAAGTACAAGATGAGTTGGGATTGAACCTGACAGATGAGTTATCAAAGCTCCCATCCACTGGTGGCTCAGTGTGGTTGCAAGTGGGAAAAATAAGCAGAAGCTGCAACCTCTGCCATGGTAGATGGCAGACCCTAACCTGGAGGAATGGCTCAAGAACCTGTGGAAGGACTAAGTTAGGGGTCTCAAACTCAATTTACCTGGGGGCCACAGGAGGCAAAGTTGGGGTGATCCTTGAGTGCAAAGTCAGTAGTAAGCCTTGAACATTGGGGGGGGGGGGTGTGACTTAAACAACTAAAACAAAACAAGATTCCTCTAGGGCAGGGCCACAAAATGTTGTACGGAGGGCCTCGAGTTTGAGACCCCTGGTAACAGTTCAAACTCCAGAGATGGGTAGAAAGTACCACATTTTCACTGTATACCCTCTATGATAATAAAAAGACTTAATTAATACTTAAAAAAAGAAAATAGAAAATTCTGGAGTGATAAACAGTGATCAGAGAAAATGTGACTGAAAAGACAACTAAAGGAAAGAGTTGGAGGTGAGGGAACTGGCTCAAAGAGCACACGCAAAGGCTCTGAGGTAGAATTATCCCTGGTACATTTGTGTGGCTAGAGGGGAGGGAAACAAGGAAAGGAAGATGAAGCAGAGATGAAATCAGGGAGGTAAGCAAGAACTATTCTGTTTTTTATAAATTTTGCTTTTACGCCACATGATTATAAGTCACTTGAGGAAATTTAAGGAGGGGAATATGACTTGCCTTTGGAATGAATCTTCTGGTTGACCCTAAACTGAAATGAACCCAGGAGAGAAATAGTAGGAATTGAACCCAGAGACCCAAGGGAGAAATGACACTAGTAGGACTGTAAGGTAGCAGTGGAATTCAGATATATTTTAAAGGTAAGTCTACAAGGTATGTTGGTATTTGAGAAGGCAAGACTGAATACACAGTGGAGATTAGTTTTTAATCTATATTCTCCAGGGAAGGGTTGGGGAGGTAATTTAGGAGGAGGTGAAGATTAGTTGGAGCTGTTCATGGGATTCCTGTGTACTGGGAATTCAGTTGGGGGCATGTGAAAAATGAGAAGCATTTGAGATGGGGAAGTGTAGAGTTGGAGTACATAGGTTTCAGAAGTTAGAGACGGGGCCGGAGAGGTGGCGCTAGAGGTAAGGTGTCTGCCTTGCAAGCACTAGCCAAGGAAGAACCGCGGTTTGGCCCCCCAGCGTCCCATATGGTCTCCCCAAGCCAGGGGCAATTTCTGAGTGATTAGCCAGGAATAACCCCTGAGCATCAAATGGGTGTGGCCCAAAAAAACAAAACAGAAGTTAGAGACAAGTACCCAGCTAGAAACAGAGATTGGGAGTTCTTTAGAGTAACCATGATGGGTTAAAGCCAATGAGAGAGGAATCTTTGTGAATATAAGTATAGATCCAGGGAAGAAGCCCAAGAACATAGAGTGCTCCTAATGAGAGGATGGAGCTTTTTGGGAGTATGTGGACATGAGCCCAAGAAGGACCAAAGAAGAAAATAATCAGTGAACCCGGAATCTAACAAAGGAAAATATGAAGGATGAGGGCCCAGACCACTGGCATTTGCAGACCTTGGTCTCTCAAGCCATCAAGTAGGCTACACTAACCTGGCCCTGCCACCCACCATGATACAGCTAGGATCAGGTTGGTGGAGGAAAGTTTTAGGGTCTTAGATAGGGTGGGCTATCAGCTCTAATCTACTCCCTGTCCCAGTTCCCTCCTGAGGATGTCACTAGCCTCCAGCTCCACAGCACAGCGCCCTTTTGTCATGTACCCAGACACCACCATTCTGAATATTGAACACCTAAACACTGAAATCTCATTTAGACACGCAGCAAGCTTGGCTTTACCCTATGTCTGGGACACTCTGCTGGACACTCCTCGGTCCCTGAGACAAGCTGGTCTAGATGACCAAACCAGAATCAAGTAGCAGAGGAGTCCTTTGAGCTCCCATAAGCTTTCACAATCAAGATGGTCATTTTTTGGGCCCAGAGGTATAGCATCAGGCCAGAATGCCTGACAGGTACTCTGTTGTCTTAAGTTCAAAACCCCAGTGCCACATGTGGGAACCATGACAGGATTCTAGTAGTTCTGTTGTAGTAGTTCTGTTGTCCACAATCACCTCAATTGATTCCCAGCTGTTCTGCACCACTGTAGGAGAGGATCACAAAGTCAGGTGCAATCCCCTATGTGCTCAGAGATGGAAAAGCTACACTAGAACCATGTTCAAGGATCACAACCTCTATTCTGCAGCAAAGTGTGCCCCCAGCGAACCCCACAACCATGATTTGGCCACCTCAACCAGGATATCCACGTGTGCAGCACCATCCCTGAAGGAGCACAATCCTCAGGGCATATCACAGCTGAAAGAACAATGCAGAGCAGCACAGCCAGGTTTGGGTGCAAGCCCTATCATTGCAATAGCAGCAACACTGAAGAGAGAAGATCTGGGCATGGGGAGGAAAAGCAAGAGGAGGACAGCTACCACCTGAGTGCCAGTAAGCTCATGGGTAGATGCCACGTCGAGCTAGTGATCACTATTACTGCAAAGCATGTGAGGGTTGGCTGAACTCTTCTGAACTGTCACAAGAGTAGATGTCATCTGTGGACTTCTCAAGCCTTTGCCACCTTTCAGAGATGGAGTACCCCTAATGACTAGATCTTCACTGTTCTAGAATCTGGCCATCTAACAGAGCTGCACCTTTAAGACTTCATGGTCCCTTTCTGCTCCAAGCTGGACTCTTCCTGTCATATATTTGTTTGCACTTTCCTTTTGGGCTTCCATCCTGATCATGGATGTTTCCTGAAGGTTCAGATTGTTTTGGTGCCTCTAGCTGGCCAGGAGGGGCAGTATAGATTTGGGAGCAGGTTGAGGTCTGAGTGCTGCTAAGAGAAGAACCTGAGAGGTATCAACACAGAGAGCCCCACCCCTGTGCATTTAAATGGAAGACATACTTCTGAAGCTTTGATGTCGAACTGAACTGTTGAACTGGTGGACATGTCAGTAAAGCCTGGACTTGTCAAGAGTGGTCATACAAGTAGGTCCCTAGGACCCAAAGCAAGGGCAGAGACTTGGCAGTGAAAGAAAACTTTGGACATGTTTTTCCTTGCAGGATTTGAGCAACATAGATGCACATTTGAGGGAGAGTAGGAAAAGGGGTTTGAACTGCATCAGTGGCCTTACTTGAGCTTTTCATTTTTTCTCATCCCCAACCCTTACCAGGTAGGAAGGTTGGTACAAAATTTATGGAAAGAAGGCAGTGCTTTTTGATCTCCTGGGGGATGCGGGAAGTCATATGCATTGAGTGTCTTTGATCCTGTTCCCCTAATTCTTTTCCCCTTGTCTGTTGGGGCTTCACTCCATTCTTCCAACATTATTGTTCCCAGATAGGTAGTCCTAGCCCCTCACTCCATCCCAAGGACAACTTACTCAATGGCCTTGAATGAGCAGCCTTGTTACTCAGGGTCAAGTTTACTGCTATGAGCAACCTGAGTAGGAAGGGCTGCTAACTCTAGAGTCCCCTACCCACCCTTGTCTCAGTGGAGGAGGTGGTAGGGCAGGAAACTCCCTGAGACAACCCTCTCTGTCTAGTCTCCTACAGTCCACCTTTAGTCTACCACGTTAGGTCATAGCAGGAGCTTATCCTGGGTTGGGTATTTGGAGTTCAAGGCAGATGCATTTGGAGAAGGAATGTATAATCTCAGAAGGCCTCAGAACCAGCCATAAGAACCCCAAAAGATTGATGTGATTGGACAGTTTGATTTGTGGTGGCCAATCAGGAGCCAGCACTGGATCATTAGCTTCCTCTCTGAGATAAATCTGCACATCCTTCTGCCTTTGCTTCCTGTCCCATTCACTTAACAGCCCCTTCTCACTCTGTGACCTTCAAAGAGTTTCTTAACTTCTCATAGTTATTGTCCCCCTGACTATAAAATTAGTTATCTAATCTGGTTTAATTTAGAGGGACCCTGGTCCTTGTGGCCACCTTCAGCCCCTTTTAATGGTAGTGTCTTCACAAAAAGAAGTCTCATTAATTTGCAGACCTGTACTTTGCCTCCTGTCCCTGCAAAGAGCCCATTTATATTCCTCTTCCACCCTCCCACTGGAAGGGGTCTGTATATAAATTACACTGGCAGCAGGTCCATTCTGCCTTTGAGCACTCTGTATGGGTACACCCTGCCTCTTGCCCGTGACTGTTAGCTAGAGTCCACTCACTCCATGAACCCCACCTTCAGACAACAGCCCCTCCAGGGTATTTGTTAGACTGTACCCCTGATCTGTAGAGGGTGGGATGGGAATGCTGAGCAGCTGCTTTCCTGACACTTCCACTCACCCCAGTCATTGGATGCTGTTGATCCAGGCATTGCCTTTGAGGGTAGACAAACAGACAGTGGTTTTCTTTTTGGGGGGGGGGGGTTGGGCCACACCCGGTATTGCTCAGGGGTTACTCCTGGCTTTCTGCTCAGAATTAGCTCCTGGCAGGCACAGGGGACCATATGAGACACCGGGATTCGAACCAACCACCTTTGGTCCTGGATCAGCTGCTTGCAAGGCAAACGCCGCTGTGCTATCTCTCCGGGCCCCAGACAGTGGCACCTCTGTGGCTGAAAGGAACCCGAATCAACTGAGTCTCCATATGTAGGAGCTATCAAGAGTATTTCCATATCTTCAGTTGTCTCAATGCTTTGAGGCTTTACAGCCAGGCCCCTCTAGCTGACAAGGTTCCAGTTCAAGCCTGCTTTTGGAGGCTTGTGCCACTGGACTGCAGGCTAAGTTTCCATTTCATCTGACTTGGGAAGTGGAGAGAGGTACTTTTAGTCCCATCATTGCCAAGGCTGTCCCAAGAGATCCAGGCTTTGGAGTCAGATGGGCTGGCATCAGACCTTGCTGCACCTCCAGCTGAGAGAATGGGATTGTCAAGCTTCCTGCCCCCCCCCTTTTTGAATATAATGAAGAAATTGAGGAACTTCTCTGAAGCTACTTAAGAGGGCACATGGTAGGTGCTCAGTAAATGATATTATTACGTTGCTTTTGTTTGACATCCTGATTTTGCAGGCGAGACTAACCAAACTCAGTTATCAAGGCAGTGGCCAAAGCCACTCAATAAATTGGTGGCAACTTTCAGGTTAAAACAAAGACTTCTTGGGGCCAGAGAGAGAGCATGGAGGTAAGGTGTTTGCCTTGCATGCAGAAGGACGGTGGTTCGAATCCTGGCATCCCATATGGCCCCCCCAGCCTGCCAGGAGCAATTTCTGAGCCTAGAGCCAGGAGTGACCTCTGAGCACTGTCGGGTGTGACCCAAAAACAAACAAACAAAACAAAACAAAACAAACTTCAGACTTCTTCACCTCAGCTCCGCTGGATCTCCCACCCCGACCTTTAACTTGAAGGCCACATTTGAGTGGGAGGACTTTCCCTGGAGCTCCAAGACCTGCCTGCTCTTAGGATGAACATTCCTAGAAGTGGCAGGTGCTAGGCAGCAGGAGGTGGGTTTAGCAAATCCCACCCTTGAACCCTGCCCCACCACCCCCACCCCAAGAATTTCAACACCCTCTTAGGTATCTGGCTTTAGTTCCTGCTCCTATGCCCTTTGCTTTTCCCTTAAGAAGCTCAGACCCAGAGTGGTGCTCAGGGATTTGATAGAGCATGTGGAAACTTCCTGCCATGCTGAATGGCCCAGGTCTGGGGAGAGTCGCTTTGAAGATGCATTCAGATGGTGCAAACGGAACAGGCAGGCAGGGTCTCCACTTTAAAGAATCAGTAATTTCAAAACAGTTCTTCCTCTTTCTTGAAATACCTTTCACCCTCCCCTGGCTTTCTTGTAGACACATCAACTCTCCAGCCTCCCTTCCTCAAACCCTGTGTTCATCTCCACTCCTCTGGGTACACCCCAGCCTGGCGGCCTAGATGCTGACTAAATTCATCAGTGTTTCAGTTTTGTCACTTGTCTGACCTGTCCCTCAGGTATCTCATAAATGTTTCAAAGTGAATCCAGCCCAGCCTCCTCCCCACAGCTTCCCCTTCTGCTCCAGGAAATCAGACTCAGGAGCTAATCTAGGGACCTGACTGCCCCAGCCGCCACATATGACTCATCCTTGGATCCTGTCAGCATGGTTCCAGAATGTATCTGGAATTCAGTCACTTATCATAGCACCACCCATCAGCTCACCCCAAGGTCAACACTGCCATGAACTCTCACCTGGATGACAATAACCACCTCCGACACAAAGTCCTTTTCACTGGACATTCTGCTCCCACATAGCTGACAGGCCTCCCTCAACTTGCTCATCTTCCTGATGTCCAGGCTGGTCTCAACAGGTCCTGTTTATAGGCACTTCCTGTTGGCATGACGGGTGGTGTTTCTGGGGCATCATCTTCCTACTTGGGTCACACACACACACACACACACACACACACACACACACGCTCCATATTGTTAAACCCATCTTTCTCTTGGTAGAATTCGGGGGCAAATCTCACAGCACTCATAGGGACATCCAGAAAGGGGCTCCAGGGAATGAGGTACAGTGGGAGAGGAATATTAGTAGTGGTCTCATACATGCCCATTCTACTTTTTTTCTGTCTTTAAGCTTGGGTGGCTGTCATAGTTTCAGCCTGTTTCTCTGGTCCCAGAGGTCTCCTGGCCCTGAGAAGGCCCCAGGTGTGATGTTGTTGCCTCTTTCCCAGTTTCCCAGAGCCTGGAGTCCAGGAAGGCTCACTGAAGGCATGGGGGCTGCTTCCACAGTGGTTCATTAATTCAGCAGTTGCAGTAAGCACACAAACTAGCCTGGCTGGGTCTTGCCTACAACACTTTTCTGCACTACAGTGTTCAGGACACAAGCTGGAACTTTCCATGCTAGGATTCCTCAGTGTCCTGCCTTCTGTCACTTCCCCACCCTGCTCCATCATCTTCCTTTTCCTTCAGTCCATTCCTCATGAGTAAGTCAGTATATTGGCCACCTCCTGAACCCCACACCACAGGAAACTGGGCTTAAAAAAAAGGGAGGGGGGTCATATGGGAGCCAGCAGACCTGACTCTTCTTAGAGCTTCCTCTGGCAGGTGCATTTTTTCCTATCTGCATGCTTAGCTGCATGCAGGCAGCTCAGGGGACATGGGCCTCTGTCCTATCCACCAGCACTTAATAGCATCCCTGGGGACTGGAGCATCAGACAAGCCATTCTTATAGCAAATACTAGCTGACTCCCAGATGGGTGCTGGGCCACAGACTGGGTATGAGGGTCAAGCAGAGGCTAGTGAAAAGCCTGGTCCTTACTGAGGAGGCAGATGGGACCATCAAAGCAAAACAAACCAGAGGAGAAGATGATTGATCAAGAACTCAGGGTAGGAATGAACCCCATAAATTTCTGGGGCATTTCAGGCTGGTACTGGCAAGTCCCCAAGACAGCAGTGGCCCACAGGGCAACAGAAAGAACTGAATGATAGAATGACTACATTTCAAGCACAAGAATTGCACAGGATCTGCCCTCTGGTGCTCTTGGATGGAGGGTTTCTAGCCATTTTTCAGGAGATAAATTCTGAGAAGCCTGTGCCAGAGCCAGGGAAGACCTAGTAGCTTAGGCATACTCTCTCCAAACTCATCTCTCCCTATGTAGATAGGGGTGGGATTTGGGAGAATTTGTGTGGCCCCATGCCTGTGCTTTGAAAGTTTGTGAATTGTTGCTCCAAGTGAAATTCCCCCAAAAGTCCATGAGTAGAGGGCAGTTTGCAAGCAGGTGGGCAATTCCGAGCCACATATATTAAAGAAAACTGGGAGGTGTCTCCCCTTTCCCAAACTTCCATTGTTTAAAACACCAAAAAGCACACGGTATGAGAATTTTAGGTGAGTCTCCTTCACATTCCTATTTGTGGTTGGTCCTAGCGTGCTTGGGGTCACACTTAGTAGTGCTGGGTAGGCCATGACATTTGCCAGGCCATATTTGGGGGCCACACAGTGCCAAGGATTAGCCCCAAAGCTTCACACCTGTGAGGCAGTTGCTCTGTTTGAGCCACTTCTCTGGCCCTCTCCTTCTGTTTTTGAAAAAGCAGTCTATGGAGCTGGAGAGATAATACAGCTGATAAGGGGCTTGCCTATCATGTGGCTGCCACTGGTTCAAATCCTGGCATTCCATTTGGTTCTCCAAGCATTGACAGACTGATATATAAAGTCAGAACTATGAGTAAACCTTAAGAACTTCTGGCTCCAAAACTAATAAATAAATCAGTAAATAGGTAAACAAGTAGATAATCAAAGGCCAGTCAAATGTGAACATACTCTCTGCCTGGAATTTGAGGTGATGCTATTTATCCCATCAGGAAGAGTGTCGAAGACCTTTTGTTTCTTGGACTTGCACTCTGGTTCAGGATTCCTGGCATCCAAGAAACCCCCAATCCCACCCCACAGGTGGGAAGTGTCATGGGACCAGGAATCCCTCATTTCTTATTACATTTCAAAGATCTATTACTCACCCAGAATGAGGTGCTAAGGTTACAAAGGTGAGCACAGCACATCCAAGTTCCCAGTCACAATCTGTGGGCCTGTGGGTAGCCCTGTGTCCATCACAATCAAACAGACATGATGATGCTACACAAGGGACGTGACCAGGGTTAGTATCCCTATGTAGCAGCCTAAGAAGCACATCCAGAGCAGTTCCTATAGTTATATCACTGGTCCAAAGATGTGTCATCACCCTGCAGATTGTGACGTGATGGTGGATTGCAGCCTGGCTCGCCAGAAAAATCTCGGGTGCAGCCAGAACTGAAAACTGTCAGGAAGTGAGTTCAGGGTGGCCTCAGCAGAAAAACCAGCACAGCTAGTGTCTCAAGAGTGATGGCACTGACATGTTTAGGAGGCCAATGGGAAGCTGTGTGTGCTGGGTGTCAGGTTGACAGTGCAGTGGAGCATGCTGGAATTCCATTTGGGGAAAAAGAAGATTGGGCTTTTATGGGAAAGCTGGGGAAGGGTGGATATTGCAGGAAACCAGCAGGGCCCTGGCTGGTCTCCTGCTCAAACACATGATGCACACCACTAGGTATGCTACATGTGCTGAGTTCTTCAGAGAGCAAAGTGCTCTCACATCCCAGGAGTCTGACTAGTCTTTCAGATGGTAGGAATTGTTTCTGGAGAAAGCTCAATGGGCTGGAGTGTATGCTGTGCATGGGAGAGGCCCATGCTCTATCCCACATTCCTCATATTTCCCCAGCACCACCAGGAGTGACTCCAGAAGTCAGGGAGAGTGACAAAGCACTACCAGATGTGCTTTCTCAAAATAAATAAGAAAAAAAGAATTTTTCAGTCTGGAGCGATAGCACAGCAGGTAGGGTGTTTGTTTACCTTGAACATGGCTGGCCCAAATTCAATCCCTGGCATCCCATGAGCCTGCCAGGAGTAATTCCTGAACACAGAATCAGTAGTAACTGCTGAGCACTATGGGGACAGCCCCAAAACAAAACAAAAAGAATTGTCTTTTATTAATTAAAATTTTTTACTTTATTTTGTTTGGGAGCCCTACTGGGAAATGTTCAAAACTTACTTCTGGCTGGCTCAGGGAACCACTCCTGGTGGGACTTGAGGGACCATGGGGGATGTCAGTGACTGAACCCAGGCAAGCATAGTGCCATCTCTCTGACTCAAGAATTATCTCCATTTTATCCATGAGGAAGCTGAGGTTCAAGGAGAGAGGCAGGATGTACATTACTGGAGCAAATGACCCATTCTGCCTCCTCTGGGGTGGGAATTCCCCAGACATATCACACTGAGTAGAGCAAATTCTTGAGTCCCCAAACCCACCCCAACTGCTATCCCAGTGTCAGTCGCCTCTACATGGCAACCCCCAGAAGTCGCTTGGAGCCTTCCCCTAGCCTAGAGTTAGATGAAACCCTCCAAACACAAAATCTGTTCTACAACAAAATATACATTTGTTGCTATAATGTGTCTAAAACTGAGAGTGATAAATAGTCTGTAGGTCATTGGCAATTGGAGCTTTGCTACTAGTCGGGGAAAAGAGTCAAAAGGACATGCTCAAGTCTGTCCAGTTCTGTTGAATGCATCTGTCTTTGAATCATCCTAATGTCGAAATGGTTAAGTGGTGGCAAGATGAGAACCAGCTGCAGCTTGTGCTAAGGGTTTTTTCTCTGTGTTTAACTGTGTTAGGTGCTCTGATCAATTGCTGTCCTGTTGTGTACCCAGAGAAGTCAGAGCTTAGAGAGCCTGTGATTTGCTGAGGCCAGGCAGCAAGGAGAAATCAAGTTTCTGAATGTCTTTGTGTATCAAACATGCCAGGATGAGTCCTGGAGAAATCTTGTTCCAGAGACGTTCTCCAGAACTTAGCTATTCTACTTCAGGCAGTCACTGGGCTCTCAAAACCAGATAACAGAACTCATATTAGGATGCAGAGTGTCCTGCTGGACATCAATGCTACCATTGCAGGTGATGGCATGGTGCCCCCCCAAATGATCACTAATGGAACTGAAAGATCTGAGTCCTGCTCCTTCTAGGGAACCTCAATTCCTTCATCCATTAAATGGGTTGCAAGTCTTTCTCCTGGACTGCAGAAGGGAGTGTGTAAGAGATAACAGCTGAGAAAGTACTTCAGCTCATAAGGCCAGTGAACCTGTTAGCCAATGGGCCAGACAATATGCAGGGGGTTGAGAGAGCCTGTCAGGGCTTTGCTCTGTAGGTCAGCTCTACCTCAGATGGGTTCCTGGTGTCAAAGAAAGCATGCCCCCTGGTGGACTGGGGAACCAGAGGTAGAAAAGAAGTAGCACAAGAGCTGTGAGGTCAAGTGTTATCTTTGATTTGTTTGGGGTTAGTGATTAATAGACACAGAATGATGGTAACAGAGAGGGTGATGCTAAAATTGATGCAGGCCCTCTCTGGATCCAAAGTGAATGCTTGTCCCTCCTGTTCCATTTCCTGTGATGGGCCAGGACTGTCGCTTATTCTGGACAACACAAGAGTGCAAATCTAAGTTTCCAGGTGACCTTACAGCTTGTCAAGCTCAAATTGGGGCATTTTGGGAGACTCCCTTTGAGACTCAGGCTGACAGCTGAGCCTGGGGGTCTGTTTTCTACTCTGAACCTCACCCAGGTAGTGGGATGAGCTGCCTCCAGGTCTTTTTTTTTTTTTTTTTTTACAAACAAACGAAGGCTTTATTGGTGTGTGTGTGTGTGTGTGTGTGTGTGTGTGTGTGTGTGTGTGTGTGTGTGTGTGTGGAGGGGGGGTTCAGTCTTCCTTCAGGCTGTGAGCCTCCAGGTCTTGATTGCTAAGCATTGGGAGGAGCAGGGTGGGTCGAAGGGTTACAGGAATAACAAGGTTACAGGAAGGGTTACGAATAGGAATTCAAACAGTGCAACTGTGGTCTGTGTCTGTAGCCAGGTCTTTGTTTCTCCATTACTATATTCCTTCTTTATTTCAATAGATGTATGATGAGAACCCACTTGCATCACAGGGGCACTGGATGGATATACTGTTGCACTGCGAGTGGTGCCCAGGGGTTACTCCTGGCTCTGCACTCAGAAATTGCTCCTGGCACACTTGGGGGACCATATGGAATGCTAGGGATTGAACTTGGGTCAGCTGCTTGCAAGGCAAACGCCCTACCCACTGTGCAATGCCTCTGGCTCCCAAAAACATTTTTAAAGCTTTATTTTTGGGGGGGCCACACCCAGCGATGGTCATGGGTTACTCCTGTATATGTACTCAAAAAACACTCCTGGCTTGGGGACTATATGGGATGCCAGGGATTGAATCAGGTCTGTTCTGGGTCAGCCGTGTGTAAGACAAATGCTCTACCCCTGTGCTCTGGCCCCAGTTTTTAAAGTTTTTCTGACAAATTCAAAGTGTGTCACAAAATTCAGGTTCACCCTCTCCTCTGAAAAGTCACATGTGCCAGTGCAAGAGGTAAAAACAGTCGTGGGATAGGCGGGTGTAGCAACTAGACCTGGAGGATCCTTTCATCTGTCTTCTCCTCACTGCAGGTCATAGTTCTACTTGGTCCCTGAGCCCCTTGGAAAGAAGAGGAGAAAAGGAACTGGAGGGGGTGGGTATAGGTAACAGGCCAGCCTGCACAATGCAGTGTCTTAAGCCCTGGAGCTCACTCTTTGCCCCCGCCCCAGGAAAGGGAAGACAGTAGGAGATGCTAAAACTTCAGGTTCAGGGAAAGAGGCAATGGGCCTAGAGAGCACAGGTGGGCTTGTGTGGGCCAGACTGGCCAGGCCATGACACATTCTTCCTCTCCCTATGCAGCTACAGTCTCCGCCTGGCATCCCGCTGTGCTCCTTCTGCCGCCCAGTACATCACCAGGCAGTGCCGGAACGTCAAGGCCACAGCTGCAGCCCAGTTCCAGGGACCCCTCTTCAAAGAGTAGACCCTTCGCCTGTTCCCTGACAGGTACAAGGAGGGTTGGGCACCACTGTGGGGTAGATGGTTCAGGGAAAGAAGGGGCTTGGATTGGGGGTCAGGATGTGCCAGGCAAGAGAGAAGCCATGGGCTTGGTGGCCTGCATGCTGAAGGGCCATGGGCTTGGTGGCCTGCATGCTGAAGGGACAAATGGCTGAGAGCACAGGCCAGGAGAACACCTGATTTGCATTCCATTCTTTGCCTGAGAACTGCTATGAGACCTCAGCAAGGCAAGGGTCTCTCTTATCTTTTCTAGTATGCCCTTCCTAGGATGCTGGTGATAAAGACAAGCACCCAAGGGGCACTGTGCACCCAGTACCACTCCTGGCAAAGTACCAAGATCAACCACCAGAGACTTACTTAGATGATGATGTCTTCTGTTTCTGGTGAACAAAGGAGATTTCTAAATTCCCTGAGTGTAAACGCTGAATTTATGTCCAGAAGTCAAACTTTTCATCTTGAGGGAAAGACAAGGTTTGGCCAGACATCTGGACTTCCCTGGGGAGGGCCTAAGCCTATCTTTTTTTCTCTGCCCCAAGTCAGTGACTCAAACATGATCAGAAAAGTCAGTGTGTAATACTACACAGCCATCAGAAAAAATGAAGTCATGAAATTTTCCTATACATGGAAACTATTATGCTGAGTGAAGTAAGTCAGAGGTGTCCCATCCTGCAGGACTCCGTTATCCCGTGGGTGTATAGAGGGGATCCAGCCTGTAAAAAGAATGGGGGGGGGAAGAGACGGAGACCAAGTAAAGTGTCTTATCAAGGTCTCTCTTTATTGATCGGTACAGGCTCTTTTAAGCACAATTAAAGCAGGGGGTGGAGAAGAACCAAAATGGAACAGCCAGCATTACAGAAGTCTTTCCAGGGTGCATTCCTGTAATTAAACTTTACATATTGTCTCTACACAGGAACCAATTTTTACCTTAAGATAGTAAAGCTTCCTGGAATGTATGCCTGATAGCAAACTGTGACATTTCTTAGGGCTCTGGGCTAGTCAATGCCTTAGACTATGTATTCTTGCCACACAGACTGGTTTGTCCTGCTAAATTCCATATCAGGGTTTGATCCCTGGCTGTCTCTGACAAGTCCCCCTTCCGTGTGTAAAAGAAAAGGTGGGTGGAGAGCCTGTCTTAGGCCTGCCCAATGGGGCCCCCAGGGTCAGCACTCAAAATAATGAAATAATTTCGTTCTGCCCAATCATTAATTATATGCGGGAGTGTGACTCTGACTCCTGGTATCAAGCTATTCCCGTCTTTGGCTACTCCACAGCCGGAACCATAAGGATGGTCTGATTAGCTTTTCAAGCTGCAGAACATCCTGTGGTAGTGGTCCTTCAGGACTTAAAAGCCCAACAGAAGTGGGGTCAGTATAGTCAGCGTCCAGAGCCTCTGATATCTGCAGACGTTGGTAATGGACAGCTATAGTCTTCTTGGTGGCAGAGTTAACCTGAGTTTTAACAAAAATCTATTAATTTGTGAAGTGCCCAAGGGCCAAAAGAAATAAGCAACAGAAATCCTATGAATGGTCCCAGCAAGCTAGGTAGTAAGGTTGAAAGCCAGGGGGATGTTAAAAACCAATTCTGATACCAAGATTCACTTTGCTCTCTTTGCCTCTAAGCTTTGCTGTACCTTATTAATGCTGTCATTAACCAATTCTAATTTATCTTTAAAAAAACAACATTCTTCCTTAAGGGTGGTACATAATTCCCCCTCTTTCAAAAAGGCTAAGTTCAGACTGCAGCAGTTTTGCTGTACAACTTTAGCAAGAGAGCCAACAGTTTCAGTAAGATATTTTAAACCTTCCTCCAGTTCCTAGACATCTCTATCATTAGCACGTGTAAGCTGATTAAAATGACTTTGAGAAGTGATTAAAGAAGCAATACCAGTTCCTGCTCCAGCAAAACTCAAACCTAAAACAACAGCAAGAGTAATAGCAGTGATAGTTTTACGCTTATGTCTAAACATAGTAATCTTCTTATACCAAAGCAAATCATCAACAGGTTTAATGGTTAATCTAGACATTAACAAAGCTAAAACACAATAATCATGATAAGCAAGAAACATTTCAGTAACAATATGGGGAGAAAGTCCAGTGGAGCAAACAAAATAAGTTGAGTTGGGGGCTTCAATGAAGATGGAAGAGTTGTTAACCACAATGGTTTGATTGCAAATGTCCGATAGTTGGACAGGGGGGTGCATATATGGTCCGAGTAAGCAAAGTCCAACGCCCATGACCTGTCTTAAAGTTAAGCCGAGGTTCGACTCAGCTCCCCATCAGAGGTCAGCAGGGTCGTTGGTGGCAGTGGATGTGCCAAAGGTGGCAATTCCTTCAAGGGCTGCCAGGCAGAGTAGGGAATCCAACATTCCCCTTAGGCAGAGTCAGTCAGAAACAGGTCCTGCAGGAATAGTGGGCTGAAGGACTGGAACAGTGGGTGGGTAACACAGAGGTGGCAGGAGGGGTGACAGGCTCTTTTGAGGTGGATGAAGACAGGATTGTGGGAGGCTGCGGGAGGTCTATAAGGAAACTGCTTGGCAGGAGGCAAAATGGTTACTTGGGGTTTGTTTTTTTTTTTACAATAAAATTTTCCATGAATTTAATTCTTCGTATAAAAATAGGAATTTACTTAGTCTTCTGGCCTTGGTTTACAGGTAGAAGACACTAGCAATTTACATTACACAAATTATTTTCGAATACCACGGGAATGCTTACTGACTTCTGTCAGACTTCAGCATTCAAAGAATTTTATAATTAACAATCACCAGTTTTTCTAAGACTGTTAAACTGAACCTTAATGATTAAGGGTTTGATCTCTGGCTGTCTCTGACACAGAGGGAGAGAGATAGACATCTCTGTTTTTTTTGTTTTGTTTTGTTTTTGGGTCATACCCAGCAGCGCTCAGGGGTTACTCTGGTTCTGTGCTCAGAAATTGCTCCTAGCAGTCTCGGGGGGGATCATATGGGATGCTGGGATTTGAACCACCGACCTTCTGCATGCAAGGTAAACGCCTTACCTCCATGCTATTTCTCCAGCCTGGGTTTTAAGAAAATAAAAAACATTATTGTAATAATGCACAGAGACCATAGAGATGAGGGCTGGAGGTTCGGCCCATGATATGAAGCTCACCACAAAAAGTGGTGAGTGCAGTTAGAGAAATAACTACTGACAACTGTCATGACAATAGTAGTGAGTGAGAGAAATAGAATGCCTTTCTTGAAAACAGGCAAGGGGTGGCGGAGGAGGGAGTTGGGGGGCATTGGTGGTAGGAATGTTACACTGGTGAAGGGGTCATGTTCTTTTTTTTATAACTAAAACCCAACCACAAACATGTCTATAATTACAGTGCTTAAATAAAGATACTTTAAAAAAAAAGAGTGCTCGCTTCGGCAGCATATATACTAAAATTGGAACAATACAGAGAAGATTAGCATGGCTCCTGTGCGAGGATGACACACAAATTCATTCCATATTTAAAAAAAAAAGTCAGTGTGTGTGTGTGTGTGTGTGCCTACACCAGGCCTCAGTAATTTCCACATCCCAGGGCTCTACTCTCAACTCACTAACCCACTTCTATGGGCCAGGGTGGTCTGACAGCATGGAGGTTCTGGGACATGCCTGAATTGAAGAGACCCCAGAGAATGGGAATTTGTTTCATGTAGGGGGCCTGTCTGGAAAGAGAAAGTAGTTGTCTTAGGCAAGAAAGGGCTGGAATTCAGGGGGCTTTTGTGTTAAACCCCAGAGAAAGATCTTAGCTCTCTTGGGCCTTTCTGTTTTTCAATGTTCCTTCTTTTCCCTCCCCTCAGAGTTGGGCTTCGTGAGCTTGCCTTTTCTTACTTTCATGGAGTTTTCCTGGGTATGGGAATGGAAAAAAGAACTAAGATGTATCCCAGAGTGAGGATCCAGTGAGCAGAGTTGAGTTGAATACTTGGCTTCTACAGAACTGGGTGGGTGGGGGAAAGAAATGTTGCTTTCTGCTCCCCTTTCACAGGTGGCAGGGATGGGGTCCAAGGAGGAGAGGCTAACTGGGATCACCCAGAGAAGGGTTTATAGTGCCAGGATAATCCCAACTTCCTTCCGAAGGGCTTCCTAGTGATGGAGACGTAGGTCATGGTTTCCAGACCAGACCATGTACCCTGCCATCTGCACAGAGTTAGGTGCTGATTTCTGGACTGAATTCTGACCCAGCTGCTTGGGGGGCCTGGGGATGGGGGTGGCACGCTTATGAAGTAGGGCCTGGGATGTCTTGAGGTGCCTTTTTTCTTTTCCATCTTCAGATACAAGCAGCTTCCAAGCTCAGGGCTCAGGTGTATGATGGAGATCCCATTTAACCTACATTTGTAGCAAATGGCTACTATTCATGTCCCAGCAGTACAAGCCCCCACACTTGAATTTTCACATGACTGAGACTTTTACTTTCAAATATTAACATTTCTCTCTTATGTTTTCAAAGTTGTGTTTGTGGTTGGTGGATGTTTTTTAATTAATTAATTTATTTTATCACTTCAAAATCTGACTTATGCTCCTGGGCTTAGTCTGCTCTTTCTTAGGTTGCCATAAAATATACCTTATGGTTGAACACATGGGGAGATCTTCACCCATGAACATTTGTTTTCTGAAGCTCATGAGGCTGAAAGTCTGAATTAGAGGGACTATAGGGCTGTGTTTGGGGGTCATAGGGACTCTCTTCCTAACCTGTAGAAGCTGCCTTCTTGATAGTTCCTCATGGATAGAGGATGAGGAGGTGCCAGGGTCTTTTATAACAGCCCCTCATGTGTGTTCCGCCTGCATTGTCCCAGTACCCATCTCCAAAGAATGTCATACTGAAGAGATGATTAGCTTCCATATAAGCTTTTGGGAAATATGATTCAGGCTGTGGCTTATTTTAACACAGGTTCAGAATGCTTCTTCCTTTATTTTTTCATGGGGTCACACGTGCTGGTGCCTAGGGTTACTTCTAGCTCTGCACTCAGGAGTTATTTTTGGCAGACTCAGGGACCATGTGGGATGCTGGGGATTGAACCTAGGTCATCGAATGCCTTACCTGGTGTACATTCTCTCTGGCCACTTGGTTTAGAATGCTTTTTAAAATGCTATAGCAAAGGATTATGGCACAGAAAGGAATGGGTCTGTGACAGCAAATTTATTTGACAGAGGAAAGATGACAGGGGCCCTGAAAAGGACCCTACTCTCCACAGCAGCTCTCCTTTCAAACTCTCCAGGGCTTTTTTTCCACTTTTATGAGTGGAAACCTGGCCCTAGTCTTCCTGGCACAGACTTTATTTCTGTATTTTAGTTCATCCAGCTCTATAATGGGTTAATGCATTCCCCAGGAAATTCCACAGCAAGGGCATATATGGCAGACACATGCAAACATACCCACTCGCCAGCAAATATGCAAAGGTTTGTAATTTATGTACACCCTATGGCCCAGCACTTCTATTAGGCAGAGACATGTAAATGTACAAGTATAAACACATAGTAAACTCAGAGGAATTTACACACATATAAGAATGTATTAGCATGATAGTCCCAAAGTAGAAGCTAGGGGCTGTAAATGTGTTTTAGTGGTAGAGCACTTGCAAGTCCAGACTAGACTCCCCGGCTGTTCATGGGCCAGAATCAGATGGCTGAAGGGGACCTGGTCATATAACCACATATACAAAATGATTGAGTCTCACAAGCAAATTAGGAGAAGCAAGACAGGGGCTGGAAAGATAGTCCAGCACTTAGGGTTCATACCTTGTACTCAACATAACCAGGTTTGATACTCAACATCCCATTTGGTCCCCAGAGCACTTCCAGGAGTAATTCCTGAGTGCAGAGTCAGGAGTAAGTCCTGAGTATCTCTGGGTCTTGCTCCAAAACAAAACAAAAGGGAGAGAAGACAGGTGTGTGTATATATATATATATCTTGATTGAATCTACTTAAGTTTAAAAACAGTCTATTGTATCAGGAGGTGAGGGTTAGTTGGTTATCTTTAACAGAGTTATGGTTCAGAAATTTGTGGGAGGTTGTTCCTGTTTTGCCTCCAGATCTGGGTGCTGGTGAGTGAACACAGGTTGATTCCTGCAAACCCATGAAGTTGTGCATGTATTCTATTTATGCTGCAATAATAAAAAATGTGAAAGCTTGACCAGCTCTTAGCAGTAGGCACTGACTATGGTTAACTCTTTCTTCTCTCTCTCTAGCACCTGAAGTGACCTGGAATCAGTGAAGCCAAAGGGACTGGCCTTCTGCCCCGTGGGGAGAATTGACCTCTCCAGGTTCTGTGAGCCTGTGGGATCGAGGGAGGACACATGTGCCCATGCACATGTGTGCATTCTACAAACAAGGCTTCTGAACCCTAGGGAGACCTGAAGGCTGCTCTGATACACGATGAATGACACTCAGGTGTAGCCCTAGGACCAAGTTCTGCAGCTAAGCCTTCCTGTGGGGGTGGAGCCCCTGCTACTATGCAATTTTTTCAAGAGCTCCTTGATCCTGTTTTTGGCTTCTCGAGTTGTCTTTCATTATTATGGGAACTTTGGTCTGACGTAGGGTATGGGGGGGGGTTAAGTTCCAGCCATGTTCTGGGGGAGGCTTTCAGGAGGAAACCAGGTGCACCCTCCACACCCCCTGCTCTTTTCCTTCCCCTGCCTCCACCATCTCTGGGAATCAACAGACACACTGGAGCCTGGAGCCTGCCTGCCTGTCGTCCTTGACTCCAGCTCTTGGAAAACCCCCTTCTTTGACCTAAGCAATCTGAGCTGCTGATTCTTGGGTCACTTCCAGATTTGAAATTCTAGTCAGTCAGCGTGCAGCTGGGAGAAGGCCTTGTCCCTCCGTTATAGTACCAGGGCTTCCTCCCCTGGGAAGGCACAGAAAGGGAAGCCCTGTGGAGGGAAGGCGAGGTTGCCTGTTTGTCTTTGCTTCACTGGGTGAGACCATCAACACCTTTAGGGTCAGGGTTTCTCAAATCAGCTGAACAGGGAAACATGATTAATAATATAAAAAAAAAAGTCAAGTAATTCAAAACAGGGGGGCAGATGAAGAGATTTCTGGGGGCCCTAAATCACTTGCCAGAAACCAAGTTGGCAGGGATTCAGGGGTTTCCTGCCTCTGGTGGAAGCTTCCATGTCTCAGAGAAACGGGTGAGCGGATCCCTGAGTTTTGATCAAGTTCAAGTAGCGGTCTTGGGCTTTGTGCCTTTGGAGCATACCCCAGACAAGGATGTCTTCGATCACTTTGGCACTGTTTCCTTAGCTCTGTTTTCAATAGCGACCTTGGAATCCGAGGTGGAAGGAGGGAGTAGTCTGAGTGGTTACATACAAAAAAGGGAATTTTTTTTTTCAGGGCTACTATGGTTGATCTTGCAACTCTGTAAATATGTACAGACACTTTTAAAAGCACGTATTTATGTCCCTGACTGTAAATGCCCCGTTTTTAAAGTTTTATAACTTCTGTTATTTAATTAGTCATCAATTGGCTTCAGCATAGGGTCCGATAACAGTCCAGGACAAAGGTCTCTCGAGACCCTCACATGGGCAGAAAAAAATGCCAATTGCTGGCTCACATCACAGTCTTCCTATTTAACACCCAGCTACATACCACTGTTTGTTGCCAGTTTTCACAAACTGGAATCCTGTTGCCTGCTCCTAGAGTGAACCCCTCCAGGCATGACAAACTCAGGCTGTTTCTCCCCCCTCCTAATGATATACCTTTGCCCCATAAATGTCAGCACTCATGAACTGTGCTCTAGACTTCCAGTTCTTGAGGGGCATCCCCCCATCTTTTCATAGTGAGGAAGGTTGATGAAGCCAAAGCTTCAGAAGTCACCTTCAGCCAAAAAAAAAAATTCTAGGAAATGTTGGGGGGAGAGTTTTAGAGGGGACATAATGATATTATATTTTTGCATGTGCAAACGTGCTGGTCAGTTTTTTAATACTCTCAGATTCTCAGGAGAACAGCTACAAGTGTTCCAGTCCAGAAAAAGGGGGGTGACTTGCAAAGAGAGGTATTCCGCATCAGTGGGGTTCTTTCAGCATGGGTCTGGATTGTGGAAAAGGATGGTTTTGTACCTACTATGTGAAGAAAACAATAAAAGTGTGAAGCGTGATTGCCATGCACACGCATGGGGAATGGTCGTCTTGGTTTCTTTCCTGTCTTCTGGTTTAGTGATTTCTGTGTGGTTGGGGTGGGGGAGAGGCAGAAAAATAATCATTTAAAGTGTTGTATCCAGCCCACCCTGACCAGGGTCTTACTGAGTCCTGAAGGCAGGAGTTCACTAGGCATTTGGTTGGGAAGCTTCAACATGACAACAACTGCCTTGCAATGGCTCAGCTGAGGAAACAGAACTGCAGACCAGCCAGATCCCCAGTTGGAAGAGACTTGTGCTCTAAGGAGCAACCTGGCCCAGGGGTCTTCCTCATATTGCATGTGTGTGTGTGTGTGTGTGTGTGTGTGTGTGTGTGTGTAGGGGGGCACAGGCAGTGCCAAGAATAAGAGGAACATGCAGCCTGCCCCATCATAATGGATGGAGATAGAAAGAGCAGAGCACAAAGTAAGTTTCTCCTAACTTGTCGCCTTTCTCTACCAGAAGAGCAGAGATTTATTGGAGTGGAAGGAGCTGGGAAGTCCTGGGCATGTGACATCCAGTCAGCTCACACCTATGTAGAGCCTGAAGAGGGCAGATGCTGGGAGAGCAAGCACTGACAGAGATCTAAGAGAAGCTCTTCTGCCATTTTGTACCCTAACCATCTGACTTGTGTTAGCATCCAATTGCTAACAACTTGTGCTAGCAATCTCCCAGAAACCCACCCCTCAACCTGCCCCCAGCTCTGATCTTGCAAGCCTGGATGTTCTAGTTTACTGTGGCCTAGTGCATATTACTGAAGAGACTTGAGCCTTTCTCAGCCATCCAATGACTACCCATGCGCATAGAGTCCAATCCATTCTCCTTTCTGGTTTGGAAACCAATGCTGTGTCCCAGTTTCACTTGGCATGCCCCCCCCCTGCCCTCTCTGTTCTACCCAGGTTCCAAACAGTCTCTGCTCTTAGATGCTGCCTGTCTGCTTTTGCACCACAAATTGGCACTAAGGAAACCCTCGTTCTGCACATTCTGTACAATAGACTCTCAGCTTAAGTGGATGGTCAGCATCCTTATATAGCCTCGCTACGTCCTGGCCCCATGGCCTTGCTGATTTGATTTAGCCCTGACAGCTTCTCTGAAATATCAGCCCTACTAGAGCACAAAGTCCCAGATCATTGGCCTAATTCTAGTGGGCAGAGGTACCCAGCACCGAGGAGGCCTTTGAACAGCTCTGTGTACTGCACAGGAGGCAGCCCAGGGGCAGTGCACTCTCCAGGGAGCTACAGAGAAGAGGGCAGAGCAGCAGTGACTGCTTGCCATGCAGCTTCCAGTTGTCAGCCAGTTCTCAGACATTATCTACTCAGGGGTGATTCCATGATGACCATTCTCATGGGGAGAAGGGCACATGATAGGGCAGGTCAGATTTGACATCACTATTTGAGAGAAATAGTGATTGGTATGTTTAAAATATTTGTGTTCCCAATACTGCCTGGGCATACTTAACCTTAAAACTGGTTTTATTGTTTATTAAAAATGTAACTACTTTATATTTACTTGCTCCTATACTTTTGCAGGTGGCTTAATCTAGCAGCCACCACCACAGACCCACCCCTCCAATTCCCTTCTCTGCTGGGACAACTTGCAGAGCCCAGCTGGGCCCTGCTTGCTTGCCAGCTGGCTCTGGTCTTCACTGGGCAGCCACACTTGGAGTTACAGCGCATGTCCTAGACTGGGATGGGAAGGTCAGCAAATGTCAAGTGGGGACCTGAGAACTCTAAAGAGTCTTCAAGTGGCTCTTGACTGCTGTGCCTACATTTAGTTGTGACTCTGACTTTAACAACATAAGTCTTTCTCTTGCTTGAAATAAGACTTCTTGCCTTCAAATTACACATGGGCTATTCTCAATCGAGGGGTAAACAGGTGGACTAGTTTGGGTGCCTGTTGTCTTCAATAAGGCATCATTCATGGACAAAGAGGGGTATCCTACCCCTTCCTTGCAGGGGATTTGCTGGGTTGTCCTGCCCCTTCTAAGCCAGCTATAACATTGCTCACTTCTGCTCTACCTCACCTGTCATTAGGTGCTACTGACAGGGTTAAGGCCTGGAGTAAGGCAAGTGAGGGTGAGAACAGAAATGCCCACCCTGAGGCCTAAGGCAGAGGATCCTAGTCCAGAGCATTTAGTTCTCAGGAACTTTCTAGACCTAAGATATCCATGACTCCTATGGGTGAGTTTCTTAGGCACTTAATCACACAAGACAGACTCTTGGGTGAGTTTCTATTTACTACTTTTTAGAATTTTTACTTTTGGGGTATGTCTGGCAGTGCCCATCGCTATTTCTGGCTCTGTGCTCGAGTGACTCAAACTTCCTTGATCATAAATGGATTCTTTAGTGTATAAAGTTTCGCGTATTAGCCAATTGACTATGCCACCAAACTACTGAGTGACTGAGTTCTTGGACATTTCCAAGCCTCTCTTTTTGTATCTTTAAAGGATTTTATTAATGCATTTCTGTATAGGTTATTTAGGAAAAAAATAGCATTGGCTGGTCCATTCTGAGCACTGACTAAAATTATTATGTATTCTGTATTATAATCTAAGATTCTCATCATTATATGTGATGATATACTTTGTATTGGAATATGAGATTTTACTTTGAACTTTGAAACTCTAAGACAATTCTTCTACATTCCCTAAAATGACCATGGTGGTGATATGATATGTAGGTGACAGAATTTTTATTACTCCTAGATGTTCACACTGGAATTCTTATTCTTTTTTTTCTTTATGATTAGGAAAAACAGCTCTGAGACCGGACCGGAGCAATAGCACAGCGGGGAAGGTGTTTGTCTTACACACAACTGACCTTGGTTAGATCCCCAACATCCCATATGGTCCCCCAACCACTGCCAGGAGTAGTTTCTGAGAGCAGAGTCAGGAATAACTCCCGAGCACTGTTGGGTATGGCCCCCAAACAAAACAAAACAAAACATAAGAGACAAAAATACACTTCTGAGTGCTTGCTTTGGCAGCACATATACTAAAATTGGAACAATACAGAGATTAGCATGGTCCCTGTGCAAGGATGACACTAAAATTCGAGAATTGTTCCATATTTTAAAAAAAAATACACCTCTGAGACCAAGGTTAAAGAACTTCTTTCTTTTCTGTTTCTCTTCTCCCTTCCTTTCCTTTCTTTCCTTAATTCCTTCCTTCCTTTCCTTTCTTTTTTTGTTCATTCCTTCCTTCCTTCCTTCCTTCTTTTCTTCCTTCCCTTCTTCCCTCCCTCCTTCCCTCTCTTTCTTCCTTCCTTCCTTCCCTTTTTTTTTGAATTCTTATTCTTTGTCAATAATACAATTATATATCACGGAAGTGGAAATTTCAGGTTTAAGGGCAACGACAATCCTTGTTCACTATATACCATGTGCCAAACAGGGGTCTCAGTGTCTGCTTACAGAAACCCACTATGGCAGCTCCTGTAGTTAGGGAGGAGTAAAAAAGGTTCAGAAAATTCAGCAAATACATGATCTGATTGCTTGTCATTTCAAAGTCAAGAGACAATGGTTGGTGCTGAATTATTTCTTATATCTATAAATGAAACTACAATTAAGTTCAAATAAAAAGTTTTTAGTTGAGCATTTCCAGGTGCAGTGATGGAAGCTCCCAAAATAAGGAAGGGTGTGTCCTGGAGGAATCACTGATACCTTAGGGCCTGAACACTACCATATCCTGGCCCTGCACTGAATTGCAGGTCTGTTTGACTGAGTAAATGTGAGAGTAAGCCCTGTCACCTTGGAAGGCCCATTAAACAAATAAACTCAAAATAAACTCACCAGCTTATATAGGAGGTGTTAATGATTAGACTTTTAGGAAAACAAGTAAAAGAGAAGTTCTTAAAAAAAAATAAAGAAAAGTAAAAGAGAAACTCTGGGATTTGGGGCTAGTTAAAGCAGAGTTGTTGGGCTCTAAAAGCTTGATCCATAAAATGTGGGCCCCTGGGTTCTGAACAAGAGGGACACCATTTTGTAAAGGACCATTTATTAGGCTTCTCTTTCTCAAGCTTATGTTTCCATTAACACCAACCAGAACTACCTGGCTATACCAGGCAGCCTATCTGCAAAGGACACAAGAGAGCAGTAAGAAGGTACCCTAGACAATAGCCAATCGTCTTAAAGATCATCAGAAGCTAGAACCTCCTCCTACCCTCCCTATATAAATTGGCTTGTGACCTTGGCAGGGGTTGTCTCCTCTAGGAGATGAGCCTGGCTGGTCAGTTTGGGGCTTGTGGCAGATGGAATAAAGTTTTGTTTTGCTTCATTCCAATTGTATGGTCTCGTCTTTCGACTCTGGATCCTAACAAAAAGAATATAATGGTAAATTGAACCATTAAAATATAAACTTTCACTTTGTGAAAACTCCTATTAAAAGAACAAAAAAAAAAGCTGAAGTGTAGTAGAAAATATTTGCAAACCACACATCCAACAAAGGACTATTGTCTGGAATACATAAAGAACTCTCAAAATTCAACAGTAAGGAAAAAACAAACAATACAATTAGAACACGGGCAAAGAACACAAACAGGCATTTTTACCAAAGAGGATCTACAGATGGCAAATAAATCCATGAAAAAGATTTTTTTTATTACTTCCCATTAGGGAAATGCTAATTAAAACCACAAAAACTAAAAAAAGTGACACAACCAAATGTTATCAAGGAAGGGTGTGGAGAAAGGTCATTTTGACACTGGAGAACTGGCAAGGTGCTTATGCTTGAAAAGTAATTTTGACATTTCATAAAAACTAGATCTAGTCTCAGTAGGAGAGCTCAAAGATCTTAAAAACATGTGGGAGCCCCAGTTTAATCCCTAGTCCCATATGAACCTCTGAATACTGAACACTGCTCCTCACCTCTAGCAGTGATATGTGTAGCCCTCAATGTTAAATAGCAACAGCAGCAGTAACAACAACAACAACAACAACAACAAAACTAGATGTATAATTCAACAATGCAGTTTTAAGAATTTATCCTGGATTCACGAAAATTGTATCCATACAAAAACCTGGTAATGAGTTAATAACAACTTTATTTACCACAATCTCAATCCAGAAAAAACACAGATACCTCGATAAACACACAAATGCATCCACACCACACAATACTACAGAGTCATGAAAAGAAACAGCCTAAAAAAGCACAATCTTCTACATGGATCACCAGAAAATTATACCGAAAGGAAACTGTCAATTCCACTACTTTCTATGATCCAATTTTATAATAGTCTTGAAAAAGACAACATTTTGGAGCTAGAGAAGAGATCAGTGGTTGTCTGAGTTGGAAAGGGGCATAGGTGTAAAAGGGTGTCATGATGATAGAAATGCTTATCTCAATGTCAAATCCCACATCTGATATTGCAATAGAGTTTCTATTGGGTGACACAGGGTAAATGTTGCCCATAATCTGAATTATTTCTTATATCTATAATTGGAGATATAAGAAATAAGTGAACTTACAATTAGTGTACTATCAGGCGTCAAACCAGGGTTACTGAATGCAAGACATGTGCTTAACCCCTCTAACATTGCTCAGGCCCCTTAAATTCTTCTTGGCTTTTGTTATGGGCCACAACCAGCAATGTTCAAGGGTTACTTCTGGGTCTGGACTCAGGAATTACTCCTGGCAGACTCATGGGAACATATGGGATATTAGGGAAGCACCTTACTTTACCAGATATACTATTGCCCCAGCTCCTTGAGTTTAGTTTTGAACTCAAATGCCTTAGGACAAGGTTCTTCAGATGTCTACCTACTCACAGGAGAAAACACACTCACCTAGCATCATTTATTAAACATGGTATGTTTCCTTTGTAGACTCAACCTTGCATTCTATTAAAACTCAATCAACCTCATTTGTGTGAAGCGTGGGTTTACTCTAGATAACAGAGTCAGGTTCCATTGATATATGTACATCTTTTCTGCCTTCCATGGTCATTGAATTCATACTATGTCAATCTTGCTTATTGTGCTTGGTTTCACAATAAATTTTGAAATTAGTGACTGGAGAGATAGTAAAGATGGTAGAATGCTTATCTGACACATGGCTGATATGGGTTCAAACCTTGGTGCCCCATATGGTTCCCTGAAGCTTACCAAGAAGAAGCCCTGTGCATTACTTAGAGTGGCCCCCAAACCAAAAGAAATTAAAAGCTGGTGGTGTAAAATAAATAAAGCTTAAAATTAAGCAGACTGATTCTATCTGCTATATTCTTTTTCAAATGATTTAAACTATTATAATTCCATTGCCTTTCCATACAAATTTAGAAAATCTTGTTCGTATCTATAATAAATCTTGCTCAGTCTTACTGATTCTATTATGCTTATCAAATACTTTGGAAAGAATTGACATTTATATGAAGTAGAATGTTTCAATCTGTGAACATGATCTATTTCATTTATTTAGGCGTACTTAGATTTTTTTTTTACAAATATGACACAGTTTTCATCATGAAGACCCTCAGAATGGTCTACTAGATTTTACTGAGTATTTAATTTTTCTATTGTAAGTATATATTTAAAACACCTTGTTACCGTATTTTCCTAGTAAATGTTTAATTAATTTATTCCTAGTAAATGCAATTGATTTCGTATTGATGTGTGACTTTGATGAACCCATTTACTAGTTCTAAGAGTGTTTCAGAGTCAGAGTGATATAGTAAATCAAGATATATATATATAGTGTTATAGTATAGTGGGTAGGCCATTTACCTTGCACTTGACAGACTTACTTGGTTTTTGTTGTTGTTGTTTTGTTATTTTTGTTTGTTTTTGGGTCACAGTCGGCATCATTCAGGGGTTACTCTTGACTCTGCGCTCAGAAGTCGCTCCTGGCAGGGTCGGGGGAACCATATGATACCATTCGTGGTATCGAACCCAGGTCCGTCCTGGGTCGCTGTGTGCTAGGCAAATGCCCTACCTCTGTGCTAATGCTCCAGACTTACCAGACTTAAACTCCAGCACCATATATGGTTCTATGAAATCTCAGGAGTGATCTTTGTGCACAAAGCTAGAAGTCCTATTTTTGGTGTGTCCCCCAAAGCAAAATAAATTCATTTAAAAATTGTTTATCTGTTTGTTTGTTTGTTTGCTTGCTTTTTGGCCCATACCTGGTGACCCTCAGGGGTTACTCCTGGCTATGCACTCAGAAATCGCTCCTGACTTGAGGGAGCATATGGGACGCTGGGGGATCGAACTGCCGTCCATCCTAGGTTAGCGCATGCAAGGCAAATGCCCTACTGCCTGTGTCACCGCTCCGGCCCCACATTTCAAAAATTGATTTTAAAAGAAAGGCTTGCGAGCTTGGAGAGATAGTACAGCTGGTAGGCTGCCTATTTAGCATGTAGTTGACCAGAATTTGACCTCAGTGTTCCATATAATACCCTGAATCTGCCAGGAGTGATTCCTTGCATAAAGTGATTCCTCCATAAAGCCAGGAGCAAAGCTGAATACTTCTGAGTGTGACTGAAAAAAAACAAAACAACAAAGAAGTATTTAGTAGATTCCTTAGTATTTTCTAAAAAAAAATTTTTCAAATGCAAATAGGAATGGTTTCATTTGGTCTTTCTTGCTCTTTCATGTCTTTTATGATCTTTTCTTGGGTAGAATTAACATTAATTTTTCTTTAATTGTTTGGTAAAACTCTTAATTGAAACATCTGGGCCTAGTAATTTTTTATGGAGTTTTTTTGCATTATGAGTTCCATTTCTTAGTAATTATAGGGTTATTCAAGCTGTCTGCTTTCTATTGGATAAATTGTGGGTTCTTGTTTTTGTTTGTTTTGAGTATTTGAGTTGCACTTAGTAGTTGACAGGACTTACTCCAACGGGTCAATACTGGCAGTGCTTGGGAACACATGGTGTCAGGGATCGAACTGGGATCAATCTAATGCAATGTAAGAAATTTTATCACTGTACTATTCCCCCATCTCTAATTTTTGGGATTTTTTTTAGATGAAATACATCAATTTTTTTATTATATATAATTTTTATTTTGACCATATTGGCTTACACATCTTTCACAATAGTATTTTAGGTAGCATTGAATCAGGGGAATTCCTGTCACCAAGTTTGTCCTCCCTCCACCCCCATTCCCATCCTGCATCCCATATCCACCACCGTCATCCCCCCACCCTCCCTGGGCTGCCAGAATAAGTGGTCCCCTCTGTGTCTAGTTTACTACTTAGTGATCATATATCTATTTGGTTCTGGTACCCTCCCTCATTTCCCCCTCTATTTGAGAGGCAGAACTAGATAGTTCAAGTTATGTGGTTTTGTTTGAAGAAAAGAAAAGCAAAAAAGTGGGGTAAAAATCAAAAAAGCCAAAAATGGGTATAGTCCTTCTAGAGGCTCTCAACCTCAATTTGAGAGAGGACAGGAAAAAAGGAATTGAAATACCACAACAATACAAAAAGAAATATCAAATAAAATATTCAATGAGCACTACAACACAGCACTAAAGGCAAGCACCACATAATAGTCTCGATCCTGAAATAAAACCATGCCGGAGTGCAAAAAGAAAGAGAAAGATAAAATAACATAAAATAAAAATAAAATTGGAGGCATCAACTTCAATATCTACACCAAAACAAAAAAGTCAAAAAAATAAATACATACATACATAAATAGATAAAAAAGATTACTTTGTGCCTTTTTTTCCTGCATAGGAATAGTGAGTATTGGGGGCATTAAAGAGGGAATTCCCTTGGCCTAGAATATACAGGGTTTCTCCACCCTTGAAGTATACTTTCATGGAATTGACTGTAGACTCCTTGTCCATTTACTCTCCCCTCGGTGCTTTTGTGGTGTATGGATGACTTCTGCTTTGTCATGGGTGATAAAATCAGACCTCTGTATCTAGAGATCTTGGTAGCTGCACAGGTCAAGAAAGGGAGCTTATGATGAAGACTTTCTTTGTGGTTCTAGGAGTTCTGTTCCTTCCGTGTCATTTTAATCCATCTTCTGTAATTGGTGGTCATGGTCATTGCGCTGCTCCTAGGATGGAGTCTGGAATAGTCTTTTGTTAAGTTTCCAGAAGATCCATTCAGTTGCGATTGTCTCAGTCAGATCTCTGGAATTAGAGTTCTTGTTTGTTGTACAGATCGTAGACCAAAACCTAGGCTAGAGCTTTTTTATTGGTCCCAGGATACATACCGTCCAGTCATGGTTGTAACAACCAGTCATCTGTAGGTAGCGATCTTGGCTTTTGCACAGATCAAAGGGTGACAAGTGTGATTTTGTCTTATCGTTGGCTGGTGAGGTAGGACAACCTGCTCTTAGATCCAGTTGTTCCCATTTCCTCGTTGTCAGGATATCATTTTAGAACTGGCACATGTTGGTGTCAGAGCAGTATTAAGGATGTCCTGGAGGGAATCTGGTTCCTGGAGCTGTTGTGGAGAACTGTGTCATTTCTATGTCTGGGATTCAGGTGTCAAGGCTGGACGGTCGATGTCTAATTCTCTGGGGTCTAAGTTGGGTCCACGTGACATGTGTTCAGGGTGGGAGATGCCCCTTTGTTAAATACATCAATTTTTAAGCCATCACATTTATATTGTATAGATATTGACAAGAGTTTCATCTGTTTATTTTAATCCATAAAACGGTGGATTTTTTTCTCAATTGATGGAGTTTGTTAATTTAATTTAATTTTTTTAAACACCATGATTACAAACATGATTGTAGTTTGGTGAGTTTGTTAATTTTAATAGTGCCAGCTCTTTAATGAATTTTCTAGTTTTCTTATATAAGTTCCATTAATTTCATTGATTGATATAAATTTCATCTTGTAAGTAAAAGTTTGTATCTTTGACCACCTTCATCTACTATTCTCTAACCACCTGTAGCAACAACCAACCTGTTGAGTCTTGTTTTCATTTTTAGATTTTACAAATTAGTGAGACTATAGGAAACAGATTTTTTAACATTTATTTTGCTCAGCATAATACTTTCAAGGTTCATTTATGTCATTGTGGAATTTTCTTTCATTTATGGCAACTTCATTGTTAAGGTAATACAGAGACATTCCACATTTTCATGTCTTGTAAATACTACTACAGAGAATATGGGGGTGTAGCTATCTTTTTAAGATAACAATTTTGTTTTCCTTGTTTATATTCCAGAAGTGGAATTGCTGAATCTTATGGTAATTATAGTTTTAATTTTTTTGAAGGACATTCATGCTGTTTTCTGTAGTGGCAAAGCAGTGCAAAATGTGTTCTGGTTTTTTTTTTCTTCCCACTTTCTTATCAACATATGTTATCTCCTATCTCCCTGATAATTAGTGATGTTGAACATCTTTTCATGTATTTATTGACCATTGTATGTCCTTGTTGAAAAACAAAGTCACTTTGTCCATTTTAAAGGCAGGTTGTTTTATGTTATTGAATTGTATGAGTTCGTTATGTATTTTGAATATAAACTACATCAGGGATATAATTAGCAAATATTTTCTGCCACTTTTTAAGTTTCCTTTTTTATTTATTGGTTATTTCCTTTACTGTACTGTTGAAATTTGTTTCATGACTTTAATCATTGCCTATATTGTGTGAGCACTTGCAAAAACTATATTATGCTATTCAGGTAGAGTGTTCTGTCAACGTAAAATTTAAATTTATTGGTTGATGAGATTGTTTAGTTCTATATCGTTGATTTCTTTCTAGTTCTATCCATTATGGAGAGAAGGGTATTGTCTTCAGCTGTAGTTGTGGATTTACAATTTCTCTTTGTTGTATTAGTTACTTTTTTACATTATGCAACTTTGTTTTGTGTATACATATTTAAGATTTAAATGGTCATTTAAAAATATTTTGCCAGTATCTTTTGTTAGTGTAACTAGATCATTTATATTTAACATAATTATTGTTTCGTTCTGACTTAAGTTCACATTTATTTTGCGAGGGGGAACACACATCCATCTATGCCAAGGGCTTACTCATGGTTCTGCTCTCAGAGAACTCTCCTTGAGGGACTTCTGGGATTATGTGGAGTAATGAGGATGGGACATAGGTAAGCCATGAGCAATAAGAGTCCAATCAGCTATGCTATCACTCCAGCTCACATTTTATGTTTATATCCTCTCATTTATAATAAATATAATTACTTGAAAACTTTCCTTGATATATTTGAAAAGATATTAAAATATTACATATAATATTTGCTTCAATAATAAAATAATTTAAAAATTTAGCTACAGAAAGTCTCTTCACCCATCATTTTTGGTTGTCAGTTTTGCTTATTATTTCTTTAATTTAGGTTAATTTATTTCATATTGTTGAAGTAAAAGTTGCCTTAAACTTAGCAGCACAAGGGAAGATAAAGCAATATAGGGTTTTACTATCTCTGTTCAGGGGATCTGAAGGATAAAATTTAAGAATACAATCATTCTGGAGACTCTTACGGAGAAATCTGTTCCTTAAATGGTTGTTATAATGGAAATATGTCTCCTGGCATTTTCCAGGTAACTTCTTGAGGTCATCTACTTTTGTTGGCTCAAAGTTTTTTCCACCATCTTCAATGTTAGAAGTACAACATTTAAAAATTTCTCTCCTACTCTCTTTCCCTCGTTGTTGTACTTCTCTGATTTTTCTTTCTGTTGCCTTTTTTTTTTTTAAATCTTATATTATACTCACCTCCAAATCTTAGTCATATCTACAGTCCTTTTTTGGTGCCATATTAAATTATATGTCACAAGTTTTGGGGATTATGATATGAACAGCTAGCTTTGGGAAACTTATCTTTTCTGTAGTCCATTGATATTCCAAATTTTCTTCTTTCATCATTTCTTTTTTGTCTAAAAGTCTTAAATCATTTTTAAGGGAGCAAAAGAAAGTGCCCCTTACTTACACCTAGGGCTACTCTTTCCCCACCCTTTACCTCCTATTATTCTAGCTCTTCCCAAACAGATGTATCACCCACTTTGGGAAACATTAGCAATAATCTTTACTGAGACTGTGCGAACAGGTTCATGCTGAGTCATGTAATACATTGCATTGCCTTTTTTTTTTTTTTTTTTAAGAAAATACCCCTTCAAAAAAGAAAAGAAAAAATTCCCCCCTTTTTTTCTTTTAGGTGAAACAGGCTCAGGGGTGGGAAACTGTGAACATTGGTGAACATTAGTAGCTAAGGAATTGGTATTGGAACATTGTATACCTGAAACTCAATCATGAATAAAACTATGCCTCACTAAAAATTAAAAATAAAATAAAATAAAATAAAAAGAAAGAAATTTCCCCTTTGAGGTAAAGAGATAGTACATTAGGTTAGGGGCTTATCTTGCATGTCACTGACCATGGTTTGATTCCTTGCACCCTATATGGTCCCCTAAACTTTGCCAGGAATGATCCCTGAGTGTGTTAAATCAGAAGTACAGCCAGGTGTGGCCATCCCCTAAAGTAAAATTAAATTAAAAAGCAACCCCCATCCAAAGAAATTTTCTTAACCTTTTATTTGTTCAATCTCTGTGTTCATGCCCAGAGTTTCATCTAGAGCTATTAAACACCTCAATATGGCCAAACTGTTCCTTTTGTGGTCGGTTTCTTGCATTTTAACTTGGTTTCCTAATTCTTCTGTTCCCTACAGGACTAGTAGGTACTGTTCTTGCTCATCTGCTTGATTATAATGTTTAGGAAAATAAATGACCTGCATGTCTTCTTCTGATAGAAGTTTAATGAGGATATTCTCTTTGTTCTTGGGCCAAGAACTCATTGTTTACATTGAAGTCTCAGTATTGAGCAAAAGTGCCAATACTGGACGTGGGGCTCTGGAATGAGTCACTGTGGCTAATCCATTCTAATGTGGCACACCCAAACTTTAGTGCTGTTACCAAGAAGTTCATTCTGAGTGGGTGGGGAAGCAATTTTATATATATATATAAAAAAAAAAAACGGAAACCACTGCAGACTTTGCTCTGATTTGGTTTGAGGAGATTTAGCCCGCTTTGGGAACCTAAACTCCTAAGATTATATGTAAAATGTGCTTGTGATGGTCTGTTGTTTTGTGGAGGAAAGAGTCAGTCCATTGTTTTCAGGAGTTCTCTTTCTTCACAATATTTAGTCATTAACTTTTTTCTTGAATTCTGGGCCACTTAAAAATTGTCCCTAGAAACCAGAGAGATAAGTAAGTAGTTTATTTTGCATACTGCTGACCCAGATATAATACCCTGAATCAAATATGATTCCCCTGAACACAGTAGTGCTCCAGGAGTTATCCCTGAGCATAGAAACTGAAATTAAAAATAAAGAAAAGGAAAGAGAAAAATAATATATAAATTTACACTAACTAGTTGAGTGATATTTAAATGGATGACTTTTATAACAACTAAATTGTGGTTCAAAAGTAGTTGCTACAAATAAATCTTTGGGGCTGGAGAGATAGCATGAAGGTAGGGCGTTTGCCTTGCATACAGAAGGACGATGGTTCAAATCCCATCATCCCATATGGTCCCCCGAGCCTTCTGGGAATGATTTCTGAGCATAGAGCCAGGAATAACTGTAATCCCTGAGCCAGTAATCCCTGAGCACAGCTGGGTGTGACCCAAAAACCAAAAACCAAAACAAACAAACAAAAAAATAGAATAACTCTTTAAATAAGTACTCAAAGTATTTTTAACCTGGTGATTACTTGAATCATGTATTCATGTTGGGCTCTTAATATTTAGGTGCTATAAAATTTGTTCCTGTCTAATGATCTAAGTGGTCATTTAATCATATCATGTATTTTCTTTATTGTCCTATAACTTGTGGTGGTTACGGAATGGGAAAAAAGATTATAGTGAAGGTTTGTTTAGTCAAGTTCCTTCATGATAACATTGATCATTAGTTTCTTTTCAACTGGCAATTTATAAACTCTGATTAAATGTGAAGTGATTAAGTGTTAACCTATTATTAAGGATTATTTGACAGGAAAGGTGCTAGTAGTGATGTTAGATTTGTTATGCTAAAATTTAAAAAAAGCAAAAAAACAAAACAAAAAAATATTAAAAACAAAGAATAAGAAAAACAAATCTGGGATCCCCCCTGAGGTCTTGCAGAGAGTATCAGAAAATAAGAGCAGAAACTGGAACAGAATTACAGTGAGTTGGGTGTTTGCCTTACACGTGGCTGATCCAGGTTCAAGCCCCAGTACCCCATATGATCCCCTGAGTACTGCCAAGAGTGATTTCTGAGTACAGAGCCAGGAGGAACTGTGAGAATTGCTGGATGTGTCCCCAACTTCTAATAAAAGAAAAGAACTAAAAAACAAAAGAAGGTCAATATAGAGAATACTAAGTAGGAGGAACTCTAATTAACTTGCCCATGTGTCTGGCTTTGTCTTGGTTAATTCTCTGAAAGCTCCATCATAGCTAAAGAAATTTTGAACTCTTTTCTTTGGTGTGGAAGAACCTTGATTTTGCCCACAATACCCTTCCAAAGCCCAAACATGCTGGTTTCTATCTTTTAAATTTTTGTTCATGCTGGATGCACTGTCATGGTTCCCCTTGACCTCTGCCTGGCTCCTCTTTATTGTGTTCTGTGAAAGTTTGTCTGTCATAGTCTCTCCTCTTCCCTAGGCCCTGCAGTATATTTTAAATATCCAGCACTCAGCTTTTTTTGCCGTCACTTCCCTTCCCACCCTGGATTATTTGTAAATGTCTCCCCATTCCAATCTTACATGATTGATATTGAATGAAAGCATAGTATTTGGGAGCCTACTTCATACCATCTCAATAGAGACTCACTCTTTTAACCCTAAAATGTAGAAAAAAACAAGTAAGCAAATGCATCATGTGCCCTGTATTGCATGTTGATGAATAGAGGGGGGAAAAAAACAACTTTTTTTTCCTTCCCTGTATTTTGAAGTTGAAATGGCTTCTTACACACAAGGGAGAAAGAATGAAAGAAAGAATGAGTAAAAGAAAAAGAAGAAAGAATAAGAGAAAGAAAGAAGGAAGGAAGGAAGGAAGGAAGAAAGGAAGAAAGAAAGAAAAAGGAAAGAAGGATGAAGAAAGAAAGGAAAGGAAAGCAGAAAAAAGAAAGGAAGGAAAGAGAATGAAAGAGAAAGAAAAAAAACCTATCAGAATGTCCCATATTAGGCAGAATTATCAATCTTTTGTCTATTTTCTGTCATCAGTCACATCAGTGGTTGTCTCTGAAAGGGACCTTCGCATAGCAATCCTGCAAGGCACAAAGACCATGAGGAGTGAGGCTAGCTGGTGCTTAAAAGGGAGGATAGCTGATTGTGCACATACACTTTTCTACTTTTGCTTTTCCTGGGTAATTCCAAACCTTCCTCGTGTATCTAAATAGGATTTTTCCCTATTGAGATAATTGCCAGAATCCTTGAAAGTTAAATATCCTTTAAAGATCACTGATCATTTCAAGGATGAGTTTATGATCCAGCCATACTGTCCTAAGTGTTTAGACAAATCTATCTATAATGGTACAGTTCATCTTCTCTGTGGACTGAAGAGCTGTGTTGAAGTTTTCAGACCAAGACCAAGATCATTTGCAATTTTGGAGTCCCTTAGTCTACACTTGCAATTAAATCACCATGGTTAGTAGAATGAATAAGTAAAGGGGCATGAGGGGGAACATTAGCTGAGTTTTGAACTGAAGTGAAATATCAACCAAACACTTTCCCAGTACATTCTCTCTACCTTGTAGATCTTTCTAAAAATTGTCCTGTATCCTCCCATATCTCAGAGTAGTTGATGAGATCATTCTTAGTCAGGAGATCATATTTATCAGAGCTTAGCACACTTGGTGTGAAGGTTCATTGTTCTCTACCTACTTTCTACACATTCTTTAAGCTAATTGGCATTTGAAAGACCCAGATGCCCCTTTCTTTTCCTTCTGTGACCTACTACCTTCCATCTCTTGCTGAGAGCCAGGTGGTGTCCTTGATGCTTTGAATAGGTTATTCAATGTAATCCTTACAACCCCATGGGGTAGGGTAAACCTATTTGTATGAGAAGACTGAAAGCTTTGAAAGTTAACTTAACTGCCCAGGGCTACACAAATCAAGCAAGAGTAATAGAATTCTGTCCTTAATGCTCCTCCTCCTTTTCTGGATGAATTCTTTTCTGTGCTTTCTCTGCAGGCTCCTTACAGTCAAGCAAATTTCCTGAACTGCTTTAGCTACCAGTGGGGAGTGAGAGGGATCTATAACCACATGCCACAAACAAGCAATGGAAGCCATCCATCTACAATAGAACTGGCAAACAATGGCCAGCCAGTCAATTGTGGTGCTGAGCTTTGGAGCCAATAATTAGTTTTACAATTTTAATTAATTACTTAATTAATGTTTAAGTTTGGGAACAACACTATGTGGTGCTCAGGGCCTATTCCAACTAGCTCAGTGTTCAGGAATAGCCCTTGGCACTGCTTGGGGAACCATCTGGTGCCAGGAATCAAACTGGGTAGGCAAAATAAATGTCTTACCTCCTGTATTATTTCTCTGGATCTATTTTTATTTATTTATTTATTTATTTATTTATTTATTTATTTATTTATTTATTTATTTTTGTAATGTCAGGGACCAAACTCTTTCAGATGCGATTTTTAAAAAAAAAACTGAAATACTGAAAATAGAACATTACTTTGTGAAACCTGAAAATTCTATAAAATTCAAATTCCAGTGTCTATAAAGATTTTTTTTTTTTTTTGGCAGGGGGACTGACTACATCCAACAGTGCTCAAGGCTTACCCCAGGCTCCTGTCCTCAGGGATCTCTTCTGGTGATGCTCAGGGGACAAATATGCAGTGCGAATGATTCAATCAGTGGTCTGTCACATGTAAGGCAGGCACCTTAACGCCTGTATATTTTTCTGGCCCCTTACAAGTGAAATTTTATTTGAATCCAACCTGTGTCCATTTGATTACCTATTTCCTATGGCTGCTTTTGTGTGAGAGTGACAAAGATGAGGAATGCAAGAATATGACTGATACAAGTCTTAAATATTTATTCTTTGGCCCTTTGATCTTGATTCTCTCTCTCTCTTTCTCTCTCTCTCTCTCTCTCTCTCTGTTTTTTGGGTCACACCTGGTGACGCTCTCAGGGGTTGCTCCTGGCTATGCGCTCAGAAGTCGCTCCTGGCTTGGGGGACCATATAGGACACCAGGGGATCGAACCGTGGTCTGTCCTAGGCCAGTGCTGGCAAGGCAGACACCTTACCTCTAGCGCCACCGCGCCGGTCCCTGGATCTTGATTCTATTTTTTTTTTTGTGTTTGTGGTTTTTGGGTCACACCCGGCAGTGCTCAGGGGTTACTCCTGGCTCCATGCTCAGAAATTGCTCCTGGCAGGCACGGGGGACCATATGGGACGCTGGGATTCGAACCGATGACCTCTTGCATGAAAGGCAAACGCCTTACCTCCATGCTATCTCTCCAGCCCCTTGATCTTGATTCTTAAGCTGTGGATTGTGATCCTGTATGGGGTTACTTAGTTGAATATAATATATATGAAATATCTGGCAACTGTAAAAGGTTTCTGAGTCACAACAACCAAAAATTAATTCAAAATTAACCATGTAATGAATCCAAGATGCATCAGGAAATACTCTCCCTTGTTGCATTTCTTGGGCAAAAAAGGATTGCAAAGGGAAAGATAGTTAAGATGCCCTGATCTCAATGAAGACTAATGTTTGCTTTTGTAGAGAAGAATGGCTTAACAGGTACTTCTGGGAGGAGACTGAACAATGTTCAAAGGATAGATCAAAAGGAACATGAGATACAAAGTAAATCAACTGAATTACATATACACTTATCTGCATTGTTCTGGAACATTTTTTGCAGTCACAATATTCTTGCTCTTCCATGGGTCCAGGGAACTCTGAGTACTGTTCATGTCCTGGTAAACTATAATTTAACCCTGGATCATAGCTTTCTGTATGGCATAAGGGAGTTCAGAATAGTTAATGCTCCAAATATCACTTTACTATTAAGACTCTTTTCAACTGAAGGCAATAAAAAAGAGAGAAATGAAAAAAGAGCTTCCTTTTCTCTCTGCAAGTCTTTATCACCAGAGACAATTCTTGGTCAAGAAGAATCTACATAAGAACTCTCTACAACCCTCCACTTTTATTAACTTTCCCATTTATTTGTCTCTCCATAATTTGACACCCCCCCCCATCCTGGATCTCAACCCCTTTGTTTTGCCACCTCTCTGAAGATGTATTGTTTAGGGGTCATAAAAAGTGGGTCTGAATGAGTCTGAGTGTGGGTGTGGGGTGAAGGATGTATGCACAAGTTCAATCTTTGGCAACACTTGACACCTCTCTACTCAAGCACTGCCAGTTACAGTCCTGGAAGTCCCTCCAAACTTCTGGATGTAGCCCTAAAGGTCTCTAGAATTAGGTCCTATCACTATTCCATTGCTGGACCCAGACTGTTCTGTTGAGATGATCAAGTATCTCTTGGGGTGGCCCCAGGATACTCTGAACAAGGCTTAGGAGGCTTCTTTCCAAAATGTATTTCTGGTGGTTTAGATATAAATAAATGCCAAGCTCTAACTACTCATTTGAGTTGCTCCCTGTGAATTTCCTCATTATACAGACACTATATGTATTAATGAGTGTCGAGTATTTTGATTGTTGTTGTTGTTTTGTTTGGGGCCACACCTGCAATGATCAGGAGTTATTCTTGGTAATGATTGGGGAATCATATGGTATGCTGGGGATAGAACTTGGGTTGACTGTGTGCAAGGCAAGGCCACATATTATCTAGCATTTAGTTGTATATTTTTCTCATTAATTTTCTTACTAATCTAATTTGTAGGACCTCAGGGATAGAAGATTAAAAGTGAGAAAAAGGTAGGTTGTTGTTGTTGTTGTTGTTGTTGTTTCACCTATAGATAATACACAAGAGAGAAAGGAAGTGAGGCTGATGTTTATTTTACTTACTTAGGTGAAAAAGTTTCTTTTTTAAAAAAAACTTTATCCAGTGATGTCTAGGATTCTATTCCTGGATTCTTGGCTCTGTGGTGGGCAATTGCCATAGGTAGTGTTCAGGAATAGTGTAGTACTGATGCCTGGGGATTAAATCAGGATTGGCTGTTTATAAGGCAAATACTTTAATCCCTGTGCTATTTCTCTGGCCCCAGGAATTCAAGATTCCTGCACATCACACTTTTATCCTAGGGAAAAAGCAGAAGGATGAAGACACCATTTGACTAGAACAAATACATGGAATACTGACCATCTACCAGGTCTTGCCAGGTGGTTCATTTAATTCTTCATAGTCTAAAAAGAGAAACAACATTCTCTTTCCCTAAACATGAAGAAGGTAAACTATGACCAGAGATAAAAACTCAGACCCACTTTTTAAAATTAATTTTTTTTTAATTTTTTACAAGTCTTTTACAATTGTATTCCAGTAACATGGTGAAAATGAATTAGGGCCATTCCCACCACCAGTGTTGAACTCCTTCCACCATACCTCCCAGCATGCATCCCATACCTCCACCCTTATCCCCTTGGACTGCTAGCATAACAGGTCCATTTTGTGTATAACTTATTATAATTTGGGTCTCTTGATTCTACTGTCATCGACATTGGTTTGGGTATTTAGGGCTGACCATTTTTTCATTTTTTTATTTCTACTCTATGCTCCTGGGACCATTTTGTCCCTGGGTCTCATCCACATTTTTCCTCTTTTTTCAGTTTGTAGGGAGACATATAAATGTGAGGAAAAACCAGATGATTCATGTTATATGGTACTGTAAAAAAAAAAAGGCAGGGGCTCCTATCTAGAAGCTATAAATATAAATAAAATTTAAAAACCGGGGGGCAGATGTGGTAAGATTTTTGTTTGTTTGTTTGTTTGTTTTGCATAGGTGCAGTAAACATTGAGAAAATTAGAAAATTTCCTCGGTCTAAGAAATACAGGGTGTTTATACCCTTATAGCATATTGTCATGATACCAACTATAGGCTTCGGACATTTTAGTTGTCAAACCCCAAGGTCTTTCTTTATGGTCCCAGGAAAAGTTCTCTGCTCGGTCAAGATTGTCACCTCTGTCTTCTTTTATTAGTGATCTTGATTTTTGCGCAGATCATATGACAAAGGGTCTTCTTATTTCATCTCACTTGTAAGTGTTGAGGTAGGGCAACCTGCCCTTAGATCAAGTTGTTGCTACTTCCTCATCATCTGGGTGTCATCTGACACTACCCTGGAGCAAGTTGGTGCCAGAGCAGTATTAAGGCCTTCCCCAAGGGGAGTTTGATTCCTGTGCCAGTTCTAAGGTTGGGATCTGGGGATTAGGGTTGGGCAGTCAGTGTTCAATTACATGAGGTCTAAGTCAAGTCCCCATGGTGATTTTTCAGGTGGTACGCACCCCTGCATTATAAAATTCATGAGTTCTTACCCCTATTAGATAAGAACTTCTTTCTATACATAATAATTCCCCATTTTAGTGTGTTTTTGCAGAAAAAAAATGCCAGATTATATTATTGGTGCATTTGGAGACAAAAATAACAAGGTATACAATCTCTGTGGTCTGATTTTGACCTGAGTTCTTATCCCAAGCAAGAATTTCTACTAGAATTTTTTGCTAAGCAGAACCAAAACAGCCCCCCCCAAAGAAAGAAGAAAAAAAAAGAAAAAATAGGGAGAGAGGGGGGCTACCTATACATATGGAACTAAACACTAAGAGCTATAACTATTAAGGAAGTAAACATACAAAGAAAATATGGATATCTCCATTGCGTCTTCTGAGATAGTTGGGGGGATAAGAACTAAGGCACATTATCATCTGACACCATGGTCTTGTGGAGTCTAAAAAGTAGTTTGCAGCAGTCACGGTCCTCAAGTAGTGTCCTCAAACTGAATTCGGTATCAGGCAATAGTTCACACTGAGGGGAGGTAGGAGAAATTAGGTCACATAGAATAAGTCAGTGGGAGTGGTGAGATGGGGAGCTGAGAGGATGTCCTTTCACTTTGGGAGCCAGATAATGGTTTACTGGGGCAGGGGTAGGTCCCAGTTCCTGAGGAGTTAAGGACTGAAAGTAAAGAGGGTTAAATAGGGAGAGATAAAGAATCTGGGGTTTAAGGGGTGAGAGGATAGAAGGAGTTTTGCAAGGTGGAGATTGGGAGGGGAGGTATAATATATAACAGGGATTATGTACAATTTGGGTTAGACATAGAGGAGTCTACCACATACACATTTACAACCACTTATATACACACATTAGAGATCTATTTATAGGTTGTAGTTGTAGGTCTGACCCTTATGGGATGGGTCAGAGCACTTAAAATTAAAAAAAAAAAGGGGGGGGGGCCATCACATCGAAGGGGAAAGGTTTTCCAATTTCTAGGCCCTTCATTGATGGTGGGGTTGAACTCTGCTAAATAATTCTTTCAGGGTTAGATTGAGCATGGAGCATTTTAGGATAAACATAGTTTTCATGTCTAGAGTACTAAGCAATATGGTAATGAGTACTATAATAGGGGTCAAACGCACTTTTTTGATCCCCTGGCCAAGTGCCCAGTATATACCTATAAGGTCACACAGACCAGCTGTGTCCTGGAGTTATCATCTGCTACCTTCTGGGCTTGGTCTAAAGATTCAGGCATGTGGGCATCAAAAGCTGACAAGAGGCCAGAGTGATAGCACAGTGACGGGGCATTTGCCATGCATGCAGCCAACCAGGGATGAACCTGAGTTCGATCCCCAGTATTCCATATGGTCTCCTGAGTCTGCCAGGAGTGTTTTCTAATCACAGAGCCAGGAGTAACTCCCGAACACCACCTGGTGTGGCCCCAAAAATCAAAAACAAAAACAAAAATATAAAACCTGACATGGTTTTGTCACATTTTCTCTGAAAATTGTGAACACGTCTTTTGAATGTGCTGCAAGTTAGGTTGACAGTTTTTGAGACTGAAGATAGAAACAGTGTTGAGCAAAAGGAGTTTCCCCTCAGTTCCAGGCCCAGTAGAAGGGCATGAAAATAAGAAACAGCTACTGTTCTTACAAGTTGGTATAGGATCTTAGAGAATGGAAGCAGCTGAAGCCAACCCTTATTATCTTTAGGCAGAAAGTACTTATTTTGAGTTTATTTTTGTCTTTGGGTCACACATGGTGGCACTCAGGGGTTACTTCTGGCAGAAATCATTTCTGTCAAGCTTCTAGGACCATATGAAATGCAGAGCATCGAACCTGGGTTCCTCCCAGGTTGTCTGCATGCAAGGCAAACACCCTACTGCTGTGCTTGGGTTACCACTCTAGCCCAAAGCACAGAGTATTTTAAGAAGCATTCCTCTTGGAACGCCTTTGGGAATTGGCTCTCACAATTTTCCTCACCTTGATTAGTATTGTGTTGTCTTTACATCTCATTAGATATGACTTTAGTTCCTCTTCTCACTTTCTGAGGATAGAGTTAGACGGGATTCTGCTGGCCAGCCTAATGGTGGAGAGGATGTCTCAAAAGACATGAGTTTCGATTCCTCGAAGAAGGGTTAAGTAAGCACTGTCAGGTTAGGATGCCATTGTGTACAGGACTGCAGGGGCACTGAAGTAGATGCTTGCACTAGCTCCAACAGTCTGGAAAGATTTCTTGGAGGAAGAAGCAACTAAGCTAAAGCCAAAATTACAGGTACACAGGGCTAGGGACAATCCTATTTTCTTCCCTGTTGGGCTCAGTGACAGGTCATTTTCTCCAAGGCCTGTGCTCTTACAGGTTAGGATTCATCTTCTTTTCTTTCCCTTAGAGTCCTTGAGCTTTCTGAGTGAACGTCACAGAGCACCTCAGCTCCTGATTCTCATCCCAGGGAGTCTGCAGAATTAAATTAAATCTCAAGCCTCCTGCATTGAGAGCTTATAGGAAGAAAAATGCCACCTCAGCCTTGAACATTTTATTATTCTTCTCTGGTTCCAGTGGGGGAGGCCTCCAGTCATGAGCTGCCTGAACTGATTTGCAGTGGCGTTAGTCACAAATTGTGGCTTGACGTTTATAGCAGCTGTGATCCACGCATATCGATTATTTAGGAAAAGGAATGAAACTGATATGGCTGAGCAGCTACTCAAAAAAATCTATCCTTGTCCCATTTCATCTTGACTGGAGAGGGGGTGCAGGCATGGGAAAGGGAAAAAGCACACTGCAGTTGAGATTTTGTCAGTATCTAAAGCTCGTAAGTCGTTTTCATGCACCCTGTTTGATTAATCAGTTCATCTTTGTTCATATGAAAAAATCCACAGCACTCAAGGGCTCCTGGGAAAGAATTATTGTTCCCGGCCTCTTATGCTCAGTTGCTTGTGTCTTATTTTCATCTGGCCAGTGAAAGTCAAGCCAATGTCTCTTTGATGAATTAGCGCTTTGCCTGCAAACTATATTTCCTTGATTAAGCTGATGGATTTGTTTCCTCCTCCCTCCGTCATGATGAGGTTGTTTTTTCCATACTAATGATCATGAGAACAATGGGGAGGAGTTTGAACCTCCCATCTATTCAAAGATTACTTGGCTATTCCACTATAGTTCAAATTCAGGCCTAATGAGGCCAGAGATAAAGACAGATCTGTGGTAATACTAGATTCAGTAAGACAGAGGACAGCTAATATATGCAGTTGACAAGCTAAATGGCACCAGGCCCTATAGTGAAGTGCTCTTCACTGATGTGTGGGGAGCAGATAAATTCTAGCTGATATAGAATTTTTGTGAAGTATGCCAGTATTGGCAAATTATTGGCTCACCTTGACATAGCTACCCCTGAAAGGATTGGACTAGATAGAACATTGGTTTGTTGTAACAGGATCATAACCAGGGTGCTTTAACAAATGAAACTTCCATTTCTTAAATTTCTTCCATTTCTCAAGGTCATAATTCCAAGGTCAATGCACCAGGAGGATTGGTGTCTATGAGGCCTTTATTCCCCATTTATATATTATATACTCTATGTGTTTAGGTGACTTTGGCTTATGTGGCCAAGGTCCTGCAGAATAAGAAATGTGCTCTCAGGTCCTTATTGAACCTTATTCACCTTCTTCTTATTGCCAAATACAGTTAGTTACATGAAAGATTAGGATTTCAATATGTGAATTTGGCTGTGATAGGGATTTGGAAGGGCAATACATTTCAGTCATTAACAAAAATTTGCAAGCCAAAAATGGCGAGGAGGTCCTTGGTACTTCCATTGGAATATAATTATTGGGCATTGAGAGGCTATTTTATTCCAATTCTCTTATCCTTATTGAGCTCATCCCTGCTTAAAAAATTCATGCTCTAATAAGCCATTATAACTGATGGTCATGTCTTTCCTCTGTTTGTTGTACTGTAGCAAACTCAACTGGTTTCCTATCTGTTAACCCTCTTTCCCTCTCTTTTGCAAGCAGAGGTCTTCAGCCAGCTCTACATTATGACTTTTATGGATTCTAGTCTTTTAAGACTTTGGAAGCCCTGCCTCTATAAAATAAATGTGAAAATATTGTATTTATAGAAGTGACAGTTGGGGGCCGGAGAGATAGCATGGAGGTAAGGTGTTTGCCTTGCGTCCAGAAGGACGGTGGTTCGAATCCTGGCATCCCATATGGTCCCCTGAGTGTGCTGGAACAATTTCTGAGCATAGAGCCAGGAGTAACCCCACCCCTGTGTGCTGCCAGGTGCGACCCAAAGACCAAAAAAAAAAAAAAGAAGTGATAGTTGAAGTATGTCTCACTTATTGTGAAAAGCAAAGGGTTTTTGTTTGTGTGTTTGTTTGTTTTTGTTTGCCTTTTTATGGGCTACACTTGGTGATGTTTAACTGTTACTCCTGACTCTCCAATCAAGAATCATTCCTGGTGGTGCTCAGTGACCAAATTGAATACCAGGGATAGAACCCAGATCAGCCATGTGCAAGGCAACTGTCCTACCTGCTGTAGTATTATTCCAACTCAGAAGTAAAGCATTTTAAAGGGCCCTCAAAGCATTGTTTCTTTTGGCTCTGTACTTATTCTGCTTAACTAACAAGCTATCCCTATGATTACATATTACCATCTTTTTTTTTTTTTTTAGGAACAAGGCCCTTTCACCCAGCTCCATGGAGAAAATTGATGTGGGGAAAATTTATTTTTCTGGTAACCTCAGTCATAAAATTCTGTGTATTAAGGTATGAAAATTATCTAGAGAGCTCTTCTTTTCTTTCACTGAGATACAGGAAAGAGAAACTTGCCATCCCTGAACCATCTCATGCTCTTCTGTGAAGTCATTTTCTGTTCATGCAGCAAAGCTGTTTTAGCCATGGTGACAAACAGAGTGAGGGAAGAAACCTGGGACCAAGATGAGGCTGTGGAGCTGTGGAATTAGTTGCCCTTTACTAGAATTATTCTATTGTATTATTTGCAGGGACTTCTGTAACTAAGTATATGAAATAAGTAATTTAAGAGATTGAAATTTCTCCTTTCACAGTCTGAAGGCAACAAGTCCAAGGTCAAGATGTAGGGAAGGTTGTTTTTTTCTGTGGACTGTGATGGAGAATCTATTCCAAGTATCCTTGTTTGTGGTTATTTGCTGGCCTTTTTTGGGAAGTCCTTGACCTATAGAAACACATCCATTTCAGTCTCTTCTTCCTCTGCCTTTTCCCTATCTAGGCCCAACTTTTAACATGGACACCAATCATATTGGAGTATGGCCCACCTTATTGGTTTCATCTTGATCTTGTTTATCTACCTTTAAATGGGGTCACATTGTGAGGTATTATTTCACATATAAACCTTTTTTATGCTACAAGGTTTTGGGTTAATTTTTTTGAGAGGGGACTTTTGGATTAGTTAGGTGGTAAGTCTCCTTATCACTTACACATTTTGAGTCAGGTGATTGTGCCTTTGAATTATAGTAGTTGCAGAATGAGATCACAAACGACCCTGCTGACCTGCTCTAACTCTGGGAATAGTGATTTCCTTTCTTATGGTCAGACACTACTAGGTACTGAATTATTTCATTTTCTTGTAGTTGAAAATGCCCATATATAGGATCAGAAACAGAGCAGAAACATTCCTTCTCTAGGGAACAGTACATAATCACCCAAGGTAGGAATGCACTTAGGGTGTTTGAAGACACTAACAAACAAAAATGATATAAAATCGTGTCCTTCTGGGAGTAAGAACACTCCCCTTCACTGTTGTTAGTCCCCTTCTTTCCAGCTCAGATCTTCTCATTTCACTGTGTTCTCCTGAGGAATTTATTTGTAATAGAGTCTTGGCACTTGGAGTCATCGAGTTATAGTGAGTAAGACCTTTGATTTGAACTCTATGGCCCATACCTGATTTATGCTTAAATTCAATATTTTGTAAAAGTAGTTTATCCCACTGGTAAAAGAGTAGTGGGTCTTGGAGCTAGGTAAGGACAGAGAAGTGACTTTGAGTGAGAAGAATGACTATAGAATTTCACCATCAGGAAGCAATGTGGTGGGGGACAATATGCAGCCCCAAAGATGCATGAAAAGATATATCTGTTTACAGCAAAAGCAGTAGTAAGAGGAAAATTTATAACTTGGCAAGCATTTATCAGGAAGGAATAAAAGGTCTACAAAAATAGCTTAATGGCATAGGTTAAGGAATTGGAAAAGGATCAATAAAATGAGCCAAAAGTAGGCAGGCTGAAGGAAATAATATAACATAAAGCAGAAATTAATGAACTGGCCATCCAAAAAACAACCCAAAAGATCAATGAAATAAAGAGTTAGTTCTTTGGAAAAAATGAAGATCATTAAACCACCAGCAAGACTCACAAAGAAAGGGAGATACTTAATAAACAGAATCAGAAATGAAAAGGGAGGTGTCACAACAAATACTACATAAATTAAAAGGACAATTAGAAATTACTTTGAGAATATTTCTGATAAAACTAGAGAACTTGGAAGAAATGGATAAATTTTGGACTACTATAATCTCTCTAGGTTGAACCAAGTTGATCTGGAATACCTAAACAGACCTATCACAATTAGGAAATTGAAATGGTAATCAAAAGACTTCCCAAAAAGAAAGGCCCAGAACCAGATAGATTCACAAGTGAATTCTTTCAAACCTTTAAAAAGAACCCACTGCCAATCCTTTTCAATCCCTTCTAGAAAGTTGAAGAAACAAAAAAAAAAAAACACTCCCAAATAGTTTTTATAAAGCTAAAACCACCCTGACACCAAAAGCAGACAGACACCACAAAATAAAATAGAGAATTATAGGCCAATATCTTTGATGAACAAAGAAGCAAAGATCTTCAACAAAATACTAATAAATAGAATCCAACAATTTGTCAAGAATATAAATTGAGGATTTAAAAGGATTAAAAAGGAGGATTCCAGGAATGCAAAGATAATTTAACATACACAAGTCAATCAATATATTACACCATATCAATAAAATATCAATAAAAGGAAAAACAAAATCATATAATCATATCAATATATGAGAAATATATATGAGAAATCATATCAATATATGAGAAAGCATTTGACAAGATCCAACACCTTTTCCTGTTAAAAACTCTCAATTGAAGGAACTTTAATCAATTTTCTTAAGGACATTTACAATAAAACCATTGCAAGAATTATACACAATGGGAAAAATTAAGCCTTTCCTCTAAGATCTGGCACAAACAAGGTTGCCGTCTCTTGCCATGTCTATTCAATGTACTACTGGAAATACTTGTCATTAAAATTAGGCAAGAAAAAGATATCGAGGGCATCCAGATAGGAGAGGAAGAAGTCAGAGTCTCGTTGTTTGTAGTTGACGTGATCCTAATTTTAGAAAATTCCAAAGAGTCTACAATAAAGCTTCTAGAAACAATAGACTTGGATAGTAAAGTGTCAGGCTACAAAATTAATATGAAAACTCCATATTTTTGCTATATATAAATAATTAAAGAGAAGAAAAAGATATTAAAAATAATCCCATTCACAATTTTGTCTCAGAAAATTAAATACCTTAAAGTCAACTTAACTAAAGAGAAAATAGGAAGAGGAAATGAATAGACACTTCTCTGAGGAAGACCAACAGATGGCTATTAACACATGAAAAAATGCTTATTATAACTTATCATTAGGGAAATCCAGATCAAAACAACAATGATATATTATCTTATACAGTGAGGATGGCACAGATCAAAAACAATGGAAACAATCTCTATTTCATGGATGTGGTGAGAAAGAAACTTATCCACTGCTGGAAGACAATATAGAAGGTTCTCAGTAAACTCAAAATTGAGCTGCCATATAACCCTATAACCCTTCTTTTGGGTGTCTATCTCCAGGACAGAAAAACATTCATCCAAAAGGATGTACGCACACATTTATTCATTGCAGCTAAAACTTGGAATCAATCTAGCTGTCCAAGAACAGATGAGTGAATCATGAAGATGTGGCAAGTATATACAATGAAATACTACATAGCTGTAAGGAATGATGCAATGATGTAATTTGCTACAACAGGGATCGTACCAGAAGATATTTTGTGAAATGAAGTAAGCTAGAAGAAGACATAAATATAGAATAATATCACGTATATGTGGTATTTAGAATAGCTGCATGAAGCAATGCAATGTCCTACATGAAAATTTTCCTAAACTTTTATCCCTAGAGTATAGCAAGGAGAAGAAAAGAAACTTAGTGGAAGAGGAGAAACACAAATATGAAAGGATGGGGGCCAGGGTCAAGTGGTCTCAGGTGAATTGGTGGAGAGAGAAAAAAAATTACAGAACTACAGAACTAAATATCCAAGCCAAAGTCAACAACAATGTAATTAAGAGACCCAAACTCGGGCCGGGCGGTGGCGCTAAAGGTAAGGTGCCTGCCTTGCCTGCGCTAACCTTGGACGGACCGCGGTTCGATCCCCCGGTGTCCCATATGGTCCCCCAAGCCAGGAGCAACTTCTGAGCACATAGCCAGGAGTAACCCCTGAGCATTATCGGGTGTGGCCCAAAAACCAAAAAAAAAAAAAAGAGACCCAAACTCTAACAATCTAAACTTTTTTTTAATTTGGTTTTTGGGTCACACTGGCTCTATGCTTGGAAGACGCTCCTGGCAGGCTCAGGGGACCATATGGGATGCTGGGATTTGAACCACCGACCTTCTGCATGCAATGCAAAGGCTTTACCTCCATGCTATCTCTCTGGCCCCCACAATCTAAACTTTAAAGGGGCCTGTTATACTGGCAAGCTGGGGTGGACGTGGGGGCCAAAGGGTGGTAATTGGGATACACTCTGTCAACATAGTGGAGGGAGGTCAACTCTTGTGGTAGATATTGGCTCTCATTCATTGTATGTCTGAAATCCAACTATGAAGGACTTTGTAAATCACAATGGTTTTAATAAAATAAAAAAAAAAGAGGTGGAAGATGAAAGAGCTATATAAAGAAAACTACAAAATGCTGCTTAAAGAAATAAAAGAGAACCCTAGGAATGGAAAAATATTCCTTGCTCAGGGATCAGAATGATTAACATAATTAAAATGTCAATACTTCCCAAAGCATTGTACAGATGTAATGCAATCCTTATAAAATACCCATAAATTTTTTTCAAAAAAAAGTGGATCAAACACTCTTGAAATTCATTTGGAACAATAATGTTCATGAATAGCTAAAGCAATACTTGGCAAAAAGAAAAAGACGAGAGGAATCATTTTCCTAAATTTTAACTGTACTATAAAGCTGTAGTCATTAAAACAGCAAGGTATTGGAATAAAGATAGACACTCAGATCAATGGAATGACTTGAATACCCAGAGCTGGATCCATGGGTTTAAAATAAATTAATTGTCAATAAATGAGCAAGAAATACAAAGTGGAGCAAGGAATGCCTCTTCAACAAGTTGTGCTGAGAAAAATGGTCAGCTACATGCATAAACCGTGAATTCAAAGCTCTATTTAATGGCATGAATGAAGGTAAAATCAAACTGTTTTAAAAACCTTGATATCATACCTTAAACAATGAGGTACAGAGAGGAAAATGTAGACAGAACACTCCATGACATTGAAGCTAAAAGTATCTTCAAGGATAAAATACTACTGGCTAAGCATGTGGAAGCTAAGATAAACAAATGGGACTAAATTAAACTGAGAAGCTTCTGCATCTCAAAGGAAAGAGTGACTAGGATACAAAGATTGATCACGAAATGGGAGAAACTATTCATACCTAGCATCTATCAGATAAGGGGTTAATATCTAAGATACACAAAAGATTAATAGAACTTAACAAGAAAAAAGTTAACTCCATTTGAAATAGAAAGAAGAAATAAAAGACATTTCCTCAAAGAAGAAATACAGATGTTCCAAAGGCATATTAAAAATGCTACACATCACTAACCATCAGGGAGATGCAAATCAAAACAATAATAAGATAGCATCTCACACCACAGAGTGTGGCACACATCACAAAGAACAAGAACAACCAGTACTGGCTTGGGTGTGGGGAGAAAGGGACTCTCATTTACTGATGATGAGAATGCTGTCTAGTCCAGCCTTTTTGGGGAAAAATGTGGATATTCCTCAAAAAAACAGAAATTGAACTTCAATATGGTCTAGCAATACCACTCCTAGTGATATATCCTAGGAACCCCAAAACACTATGCTGTAAATTCCTCTGAATTCCAGTTTGTCACAACACTATTACAATAGCCAGAATCTAGAACCAATCCAAGTGCCCAAGAACAGATGATTGGCTAATGATGTGGTTCATCTACATAATGGAATTCAATACAGCTGTTAGGAAAAATAAAGTCACAAAAATTTGCTTATACGTGGATTGATATGAAGATTATTATGCTGTTAAATGAGGCAGATTGAGAGAGACATAGAATAATCTCACTCATTTGTGGAATATAAGAAATATAAAAGATAATATGGTAATTATATCCAGAGACAATAGATATGAGGGTCAGGAAAACCAGCTCATGGTAGGAAGCTTGCTTGCCACAAATAATGGATCATTGCAGTTAGGGTAGCCAAGGGACCACTAAGACAAAGAAAGTAGCAACTGATTCCTCTGGACAAAAATGTGGTGCTAAAGGGGGATAAAGTAATATGCATGATAGATCTCTTTTCATTAACAGTAGTGCAAATCAAAGTGTCAAAAAGGGGAGAATACAAGGAAGAGAGAATTAAAATGTCTGCAGGAGAGGAAGGCAGTGAGGAGTGTGGGAGAGAAACTGGGGACATTGATGGTGGGAAATGTGCACTGGAGAAGGATGATGTATATTGTATGACAAACTCAATCATAAATTTTTGTAAATATTGGGCTTAAATAATGTAACTATCATTAAAAAAGATGTGTGTTTTGGGTAAAAGACTATTTTTCATCTGAGTTTTGAAAGAAAAGATATAACTTGAGCCCTGCATTAACACTATTTGAATGGGATGTTAGCCTATATTTCGTGTGTGTGTGTGTGTGTGTGTGTGTGTGTGTGTGTGTGTGTGTGTGTGTGTGTATTTGCTTGCCTTGTTTGGGATATGAATGTCAAGGAAATTTTTAGGTCCAGCCATGTCAACATAGTGCATTTGGAGTTTGTTGTACACAGGAGTGATAAGAATACATGGCTGGGCAAGCCAGCGAGGTGGGTCCCTTGGAGGAGCTTGTTGGTTTCCCTAGGCTTTTTCCATTTTTCCTCCCGGCTCCAAAGGGAGGGGCTGGAGTGGGGGCTCGAACTTCCAGCCTTCTAGCTCGGGAAGGATCTTTTTTCCTTCCTGGAGCTGGGAGGTGTTACACCGCAACTCAGGAAGGGCACACATTCAGTAAGTGTTGCACCCTGAATAAAGAATTATTTTGCCAAAAAGGCCCACTTAGAGCAGTCAGAATCAGTTGACCCTTTGTGTGGATTGTTTGAGGCCATAATTCTATACGTGGCTGTAACTATCTCCTCTCTTTATTTTTTGACCATTATTAGAAATCAGGCCTCTATATTTCTTTCTACAAAAGAAGCACAGTACAAATCCACCAAAATTCTCCCACTGACCAGCTCTCAGTGATCTCTTATACCTTGCGCCAAGAGCATGTTTTTTTCCAAAACTTAGCTCATGAGTAAAGCAATTTTTCAGTTTTCCCCCAAAACTCCTAAAATCATTTCTCTCTCTCTTCCCACTTCCCTGAAAATTATCTGGTTTCTCCTGCTTACCCAAAACAAAGCTAACCCACAACAAAACTGCTTTTCACCTTCAGTATCGGTTCTTTAATATGCAGATTTTAGCCATGGCCTTTCATTCTGTTTCCCTGACCATCTCCCACTTTCTTTGATCTCCAAAATTATACCCCGCATTCCAGAGCTCAACCCTTAAAAGTTACCCAGCTCAAAAAATAAATTTGTCTTTGTCTTTCTAGACGCAAGTCCCCATGCATTCTGTGTGTTCTCATTTATTTCACATTTCATAATTCATATTTCATATTTGCCTCTTCGTGCTCCTGCTTGACTCTCAATGGGAAAATGAACTCACTAAGGTTATGCTTAGGGACTTTTTATCTCATTAGGATAAAGGTCCACAGCAGGGAGGGTCTGCCAGCATGGCGTTTGGCAGCCCTTCGCCATGCCAAAGGCCTCTTTAACCAGCTCTAGGAAGGGGTGCAGGACATGGGTCACCCCAACACCCCTCTACCTCCTTCCTCCGGAACTCCAGGGCTTTTCCTGGCCACATGGCTGGGCAAGCCAGCGAGGTGAGAATAGCAGCACAATATGTTCTAGCTTTAAGACTTACCAGGGAAGTTTCCTTATTAAACCTGTCCATTGTGAAACACCACGAGGGTGGGCTAGCGCCCCCCGCGCAGAACACAATGATAAATATTTGGATATCATTCTGTGATTTTTCATCTGCTTGTCATAATCTGAAAGCTGTCCAGGTAGGCTCGTTTATTCCTTACTCCCTCCACTCACATCTCTTGTTACCCCACATTTAACCATTTTTCTGTACTAATGATTTTTGTTTTGGCCAAGGTGGATTATATATCGTTCACAGTCATTTTTGGGGTGGAGTCTGAAGCTTCAGCAGGCAACAAGAGGAGGGACATGGCTTCATGTGATCTTCGGCTTGTCCAAATCACAGGACCAAAGTGGTGTCTCAGAAACACCCCCTCCCTCTTGACTATTGTCTAAAACATTAAAGGGACACGTGTATCTCCTTTGTATATCTCAGATGTAATTCCCTTAACATCTATAACTCTTTTCAAACCTCCTCATATAGTGACAATTTTGCCCACTGGATTTGTTATTTGGTTGTTTGATTTCCCCACTTTGAGATCTGTTTTTATAAGCAATACTGGTAGAAGACTATCTCTGTATAGATTTTCACGTTTGAACCAAGTTATGGGGAATGTTGGACTTTATTCGTCGGCCCCCAGATGCACCAACAATATCTTGTGGCATTGCTTCTCTTTTTGCATAGCCACATTAAATGGGAAAATAGATGCATAATGCAAACAAGTTTCTTATCTAATAGAGATAGGAACACAAATTTGGTAATGTAATTAGGCCTTTTACCCTAAACATTGCATAATTATTTGGCTTAGGCTTCAGAAGAATGGGCATCGCCCACACAACCTGGAACAATAGATACCATCTATGGAAACAACCACAATTGTCTATAACATTACCAGGATCCAAGCCTCTACCAGGAAAGACCTAACACTGCTTTGGCATTGACTTACTCCAAGAGAGTGGTCCCAGACACCCAGACGACTCACGCAACAGTCTGCTCTGCATTTAATGGTATGCTGAAACTAGTAGGATGCTCCACATCAGCCTGACATCGATTGAAAGAAATGCACAGAATCCAGAGTCTTTAAATATAAGAATCTGATACCAACAATAGCTAAATGTGAAAAAGTTTTTACTGGGACCTTGAGAGATGACTCGGGTTGGATGGACTGGTATGCCTGGAACCCAGAGTCGGTCTTATGGCAATAAACTTCCATGGTTGAGGCCTTTTTGGTAATCAGGTCAAGGAGTTTTTTTCCATTTTTCCCCATTTTTCTGGACCTATGCAAACAATGGCAACTGCCACTATTACACCTTTACTATATTTTTTTACTCTTATCCTTTAAGGAAAAAAAATACAACTTAGACTGAACTTAACAAATAACTGTAGTAGAATGCCTGTCTCGAATACAGGCAGGGGGATGGGGAAGGGGGGAGGGGGGTAATGTTACACTGGTAAGAGACGGGTGGTCTTGTTATGACTGTAACCCAACTATGATCATGTTACTTTAAATAAAAAATATATTCAAAAAAATAATAACTATTTAAAAAAAGACATAAACTGCTTCTTAAAAAAAAAAGAATATATGACAATTGTATTCCAGGTGATAATTCTCATGGTAGAACCTATGTGATTCACTTCTTTCTGTAGGGGGGGGGAGGAAGATAAGTATTATAAAAATGTCATTGATTATTCTCATATAAAACCTGAATTGGAGTCTGTGTCTTCTCCTACTTAGTTGGTAAAACATTGTTTTCTGAATTAATTTCCCATTTTAAAATAGGAATAAAAATAGTTTTCACACCAGGACAGTAGTGAAATCCTGTTTTTTTTTTTTATTATGTGCTTAGAAGGAAATGTTTGGATCTTGGTATCCCAAGGTAGAGGAAAGAAAAAATTATTTTTCTATTTTTTAAAATAATACCTTTATATTTATTTTTTCTTTTTTATAATTTTATTTAAGCACCATAATTACAAAAGTTTATAGATGGGTTTCATTCATAAAAAGAGTACCCCCCTTCACTAGTGCAACATTTCCACAACCAATGCCCCCATCACCCTCCTCCCCAACCTGTATTCAAGACAGGCATTCTTCTTCTCACTCATATGAAGCTTACCACAAAGAGTGATGAGTGCTGTTAGAGAAATAACTACACTAACAACTAACATGATGATGTTAATAAGTGGGAAAGAAAGGTTTAGAAGTTTGAAGCCTTGATTAGAACTTTGCTTCTGTCCCTGACTTAGTAGGTGCGTAGCATTGAACTATGCTTCAGTTTTCCTATCTATTTAAAATAGACCCAAAATTACTTTGGAGGATATCAGTAAAAATGTTTATGATTAAACTGTCTCTCATGATATATCAATTACAAATTACATTTGAACCAATATTTTTTAGGTGGCAAGTGTGTTAGACTACCTGACAAATATTCAACATAAATTAATTAAAATATCTCATATAGTTTCCTTATAGTTTCAGAGGGCAGAGTCTAAATCAGGGTAAGGTTCATTCTATGTGAAGGGAGAAACCATTTCCTTGACTTTTATGGCTTGTATTCCTTGGTTAGTGGCTCTTTCCACTGTCTTCAAAGTCTACAACTCCTCTGCTTGTTTGTTTGATCCAACCAACTCCTTTTTATTAAAATCCTTGTGATTATGAGGAGGTCAACTTGATAATGTATGAGTCTCCAATCTCAAATGCTTCACTTAATCACATGGTACAGTCCTTTATGTCAGATAAGGTAATATTTTACACTTTTTAGTAAAGATGGGCCAGAGAGATAGTGGAAGGGCATTTGTTTTGCAAGAAGCTAATTCAGAATGGACGGTGGTTCGAATCCCAGCATCCCATATGGTCCCCCATGCCTGCCAGGAGCGATTTCTGAGCACAACCAGGAGTAACCCCTGAGCGCCGCTGGATGTGACCCAAAAACAAAAACAAACAAACAAAAAAAGAAATTTAGTAAAGACATCTATGTCTTTCAGACTAACAAAGGAGGTCAGACTTAATTGTTTCTATAGTGTTGCACGAAATTTATATTCATTTCTGTTTGCCATAAAAGTAAATTTTTAAGGCTTTGAGTGAGTTGTGGGACTCAGGATGAAACTGAGGTGGGTTTACCTTTTTTTAGTGATGAGAATTTGTTTCTGTTTTGGGGGTTTTGGGCCACACCCAGTGACGTGAAAGCTATGAGAAAGATGTGAGAGCTAAGAAAGAGAAGAATTGATGTTTATGAGAGAACATAGGCTTCTCCAGAAATACATGTTCAAGAGAAAACATGGCCTTCTTCAGAGTGGAAAACGCTAGATTCGTCTTTAAAATAACCGTTCAGAAAGCGTGATTGGAGCAACAACCTCATCTGGGGATTTATTAGAAATGTGTATTCTGGGGCCGGAGAGATAGCACGGAGGTAAGGCATTTACCTTTCATGCAGAAGGTCATCGGTTCGAATCCCGGCGCCCCATATGGTCCCCCGTGCCTGCCAGGAGCAATTTCTGAGCCTGGAGCCAGGAAAAACCCCTGAGCACTGCCGGGTGTGACCACCCCCCCCCAAAAAAAAAGAAATATGTATTCTCATGTTCCTCCTCATACTTTCTGACTAAGAAACTCTGACAATTTGTACTTAAAGAAGACCTGCCTTGTAATTCTTTTTTTGGGTGGAGGGCACAGCTGGTGGTGCTCAGAGATTATTCCTGGCTCTGCACTCAGAAATCACTCTTGGTGGGCTTGGAGCACCATCGGGGATACTAGGGATCGAAACTGGGTTAGTCACATGCAAGGCAAACACCCCCACCCCGCTCTATCTGGCCTCCTCTGCCTTATTCTATTTTAAAAGCTGCTTTTACATTTATTGCAAAGGTATTCATATTCATTTTGATTAAAATGCATTACATTAACATATGTTATTTGTTTTGACTACTGAGTTTTGGTACCTGATGTGAGTCCCTCAATTGTCTCATCCTAGTTCTGATCTTGCTTAAAAAAAAACAGGCCAGCTGCTTTCAGATTAATATATTGAAAAATTTAAATATCGATATGAATGAATAAATATACTTAGTATATACAAAAATGAACCATCTAATGATTTTTAGATAATTATGCATTATGCACTTACAATATGATTCCAATAGGCTGAACCATATAGTCTAGTAAAGTGTCATTCTATACTTCCTAGATTTGCATAGGTACATTCTCTGACATTCACACAATGACAAAATCACCTAACAAAACATTTTCAGACATATCTATATTATTGTCTCTATATACATAGTGTCATATTACATTTATAGTGTATATATACACATAAATTATTACATATATAGTGTATATGTCGTGTCTATGTCTATGTATATATATGTATACACATATATCCATGTATATATAGATGTATATGTCTCAACTATAAAAAGTGAAGTGCTTATCAAACAACAATTGCCACTCTCTCACCATTTTTATTGTATTTTTTAAACTCTATCCTTTAAAAAAAAGAGCTTACTAAACTTTTTGCTAGTGCTTTAATGAATTCATTGGTGATTCAATAATTTTCAAAAATATACTTGCTTTTTTTTTTCTTTCTCTTCCATCTCTTTAGTTTTTCTTTCAATTTTATATTTATATAAAATTTATACAGGGGTTACTCCTGGATCTGTGTTCAGAAATTGCCCTTGGCAGGCTCAGGAGACCATATGAGATGCCGGGATTCAAACCACTGACCTTCTGCAAGAAAGGCAAACGTCTTACCTCCATGCTATCTCTCCAGCTCCAATTTTCAATTATTTTTTTAAATCATGTTGCTTTTGGTCTTCCTGAAACAAATGTATTATGATCAGTTATGTCAACTATGTGATATTTTCTTTCTCTCTCTCTCTCTCTTTCTTTTCTTTCTTTCTTTCTTTCTTTTTCTTTCTTTCTTTCTTTCTTCTTTCTTTCTTTCTTTCTTTCTTTCTTTCTTTCTTTCTTTCTTCTTTCTTTCTTCTTTCTTTCTTTCTTTCTTCTTTCTTTCTTTTTTCTTTCTTTCTTTCTTTCTTCTTTCTTTCTTTCTTTCTTTCTTTCTTTCTTTCTTCTTTCTTTCTTTCTTTCTTTCTTTCTTTCTTTCTCTTTCTTCTTTCTTTCTCTTCTTCTTCTTCTTTCTTTCTTTCTTTCTTTCTTTCTTTCTTTTCTTTCTTTCTTTCTTCTTCTCTTCTTTTCTTTCTTCTTTCTTCTTTCTTTTCTTTTCTTTCTTTCTTTCTTTCTTTCTTTTCTTTCTTTCTTTCTTTCTTTCTTCTCTCTCTCTCTCTCTCTCCTCTCTCTTTCTCTCTCTTTCTTTCTTTCTTTCTTCTTTCTTTCTTCTTTCTTTCTCTTTCTTTCTTTCTTTCTTTCTTTCTTCTTTCTTTCTCTCTCTTTCTCTCTCTTTCTTTCTTTCTTTCTTTTTTCTTCTTCTTTTTCTTCTCTTCTTTCTCTTCTTTCTTTCTCTTTCTTTCTCTTTTCTTCTTCTTTCTTCTTCCTTTTCTTCTCTTTCCTTCTCTCTTCTCCTTCCTTCCTTCCTTCCTTCCTTCCTTCCTACCTTCCTCCTTCCTTCCTTCCTTCCTTCCTTCCTTCCTTCCTTCCTCCTTCCTTCCTTCCTTCCTTCCTTCCTTCCTTCCTTCCTTCCTTCCTTCACTTTCCTTCTTTCTTTCTTTCTTCTTTCGCTCTGGAACAGTTTTATTCATTCTTTTTTTTAAATAACCCTTCACCAGAGATGCATTTCCTTAAATAAAAAAAATTTTTTTTTTTGTTTTTGGGCCACACCTGTGTTGCTCAGGGTTACTCCTGGCTGTCTGCTCAGAAATAGCTACTGGCAGGCACAGGGGACCATATGGGACACCGGGATTCGAACCAACTACCTTTGGTCCTGGATTGGCTGCTTGCAAGGCAAACGCCGCTGTGCTATCTCTCCGGGCCCTCCTTAAATAAATTTTAAAACAAAAGATGAAGTGTTGCCAATTGCCACACAGATAAACCTAGAAGGTATTATGCTGAATGTAAAAAGTCATTTAAAACCTATAAGATAAATATTGTATGACTTCACTAACATGTGGCAGATAAACCAAACATATGAGTATACAAAATGTGAGCCTTTGATTTTAAAATAGAATGATGATTATCATAAGAGGAAGGACATTGAATAAAAAGAATAAAGAGGGTCAAGAATATAATGAGAGATGAAACTTGACTTGGTATGCTGAAGTAAAAGAGTGTATAATTGAAAGTTTATAGAGTAGTAGAAACAATTGTTACTTTAAAAACAACTCTAAAATCTGAGTCTTCAATACTATGCAATACAACTAACTTCCATGAAGTTGTATATTAGAATAGAGGGTCAGAAGCATTTAACCTGATGAAGGAGACATTTCAGCAGAGAGCTGTAGCTGAAAAGCAAGTTGCTTAGAAAGATCATAGACTGGAGGACTTGAAAGAGCAATATCATGTGATTCCCTTACCAAAAATTTATTAAGTTTTATAGGAAGCCCTGGGGTCTTTACAGTCCAAAATTTCAATCCCATATTGACTTAGAAGAGCAAGAGAGAAGCAGCTAGAACAAAGGTTAGGTCTCAGCATGTCTCTGAAGAGTGCCTAAGCAGTCTTCCTCCCAGAAATGGTATTGGCAACTAGCAAAAAAGGCAAGTAAAGTACAAAAGGCCACTTGTCTCATAAAAGATGCATTTAGCACAGGTTTCTATTTCAGAGCTAATAGCATTAGCTGCTATATAGAAAGAGAACACAATTACCTGTTTTAATAACAAGGTTGACAGCACAGTTCTAATCCTGGAGAGTCTTGCTTTACATTAGAGATTTCTCTAAATTCTTAGTTCCAAACTAGCTTTAACCTTACATTCCTCCTGTATAAATGTGTCTTAATGCCTGATTTGTCAATATAGTTATGAATTGTATTCCCTTACCTGTAGTGCCCCATTTGGGCAGAAATGACATGATCACTACATAGATACAGAACTGAGAAAACCAAAAGTTGGCAAATGGGCTTCCACTAGCTCCTGGAGAAATTCACCCTATTTTGAGGGGTGAACCCAATAGGGTTCAAGAATTACTCTTGGCTCTGAGTTCAGAAATTACTCCTGGAAGGGCAATGGGGACCTTATGGGATGCCAGAAAATTGAACCTGGTTCTGCTGTGTCAAGACAAGAGCCCTACTTGCTTTACTATTGTCTGTCCCAAGAAGCCCACCTGTTAAAAAGAGGAACTAACAAATACTATATCCATTTATCCACTAATGTGTGAGAACTGTCCAATGCCAGGGACCATTATAAAAATAAGAACAAGATTTCCTTGGAGTTGATATTGGAGTTTTTATAACTGCAGAAAAAGCTTAAGTAGAACCATGGGAAACAAAGACATCACTAAGGCAAAGTAGTGTTCACTTCATTTAATAGCTCACTTTTCAAATGTAAGCTTTTTCCAGTAACAGTCACTGGGAATCGAAAACCTTCTCATGAAAGCTAATACATCCCCCAACTCAATGTTGAATTATTTAAAATATTGCAACTGTACAACTCTACTGGAGACAATTTGGAGTGAATATGACAGTCTGTCAGCTCTTCTGTTTAGAGGAAGAATTGCTAAGTTTGGTGTGCATCCACTCAGACTTCTAAAAATGACATGTTGAGGAAGGATTACAATAAAGAACATGAAATATAAGATGGGGCTTAGATGTTGAAAGAACTTGCAAGTTCCCAGGATCCTTGATAGTGATGTCTTAGTCTATCACTCTCTACCTTCCCCAAAGATGGCCACCGTCCTGATTCCTCACACCAATGATTGTTTTCCAAGAAAAAAACCTGAATTAAATCATAGCATGCGTTTTTATATCTAGATTTCCCTTAGGTCTTCTTAATCACTCATGGTCATGGTGTCTATTCATTTCCTTACTGTGTATTTTCCACTGTATGAATATACTCACTTATCTTGTTCTATTGCTGATGGAAATTTGGGTTGTTTGCAGTTTGTGGTTGTTATGAGCAATGGACTCTTCCATGAATATTAGGGTAATATTCTGGTGTGCATGTGCTCATATTCTGTTCAGTAAATTAATAGAATTAAGATCAGTAGTTAGATATTCAACTTCAATAAAATGCTAGACAGTTTTCCAAAATGTTCGTTCTACTTTATACTACTCCACTAAGATAATACCCTTGTCAACACCTGAAATTGTTACTCTTAAATACTGACTATTACGGTTGATATGTTTCAATATTTCATTGTGATTTTAATTTGCTTTTTCTATTTTAAATACATTTTACAAAGTATTTGCCCAGTCCCTTGCCTATGCTTTAATTAAGTAAGCTTATTGAATTGAAGGAGTTCTTTCTATGATGTGAAAAATCACTTTTTAAAAAGTGTGTTACAAGTTTCTTTAAAAGAAGAAATTTTCTGAAGAGAGCAGAAAGATAAGTCAGGCTATAGAGGTTCCTAACTTTGATGTTCAATTAGCAATCATTTCCTTTGTCTTAGTGTCTTTGGTAACCTACTTGCAAAATAATCATTATTCACTCTAAGATACTATTATCATCAAAGAGTTATGTCTTGATTTCACAGAGTCCACCTATGACTGGCCTCTGTATATAGTGTGAGTTTGGTCAAGTTTTGTTCTCCCCCCCCCTTAAATATGCCTCCAGTTGCTTGAATGCCACTACATATCTCTTCTGTGATGCTAACTTTGACATGATGCCATGATGAGTTGCTTTATGGACTCTTTATTTTCATATTTTAAAGTAAAAATTTTGGGGCCACAGCCAGTGGTGCAGTGGCTCTGCACTCAAATATCACTCTTGGTAGGATTTAGGTGCCAAAAATGGAACTCTGTTGTTCCCATGTAAGGCAAGTACAATTACCTGATTTTCTGTCATTTTTGTCTTAGACTTTTCTTTTTAGATTTTTTACAACAATCACATAAATAAGGACAATTTAATTTTACTTCTAAATTCAAATCTCATGAATTTTTTTTACTTTAAGAATAGTATTCTTTCAAAGTAATGAGAGTGGGTATTATATAATTCACAATGTGGGGGAAATCTTTAAATAGTTCACCATTATAGTTGATATTTTCTCTAAGTTTTATTTCGTCTTTGAGTACAATAGGTTGGCTTTTAATTTATTTGATTATTTCTGTCTATCCTGGTTAAGAAGAGGCTGGTTAGATTACTCTTTAATTTGAAAAATTATTAATATATTTAAACATGTGGTTTACATAGTTGTTCATAATACATGTTTTTGCCATTAATGTTTCAACACCAATCCCACTACCAGTGTATATGTCCTTCCACCATTGTCCCCAGATTCCCACCCACCCCTAAGTCTGGCATGAAATAATTTACTTTATATTGCTATGTTGCTTCTTTATAACTACGTGGTAATGGAATTATTTAAAAAAACTACAGCAAAAATTTTTGTGAAAATGATTATACCTCACAATGGGGTTCTCAAATCATTGTCTGAAGGCTTACTAAGTTATTTGTTGCTAGTTGATCATTCTGTTAATTGATTTTGTTTGTTAACATTAGGTGGTGTCTATGCTACTTTGACATCTAATTTAGTGTGTTCCTATTGAGGTACCAATATTAAAAAAAATTGAGATGTTCTGTGATGATGTTTGTAGCCTCATGGACCAGGAAATTCCAAACTTTGTGTCTGACATGGTAGTAACTGTGGGGCATGTGTGTGACTTCTAGAGCTTCCAGAAGTATAAAAGGCATAGGGAGGCTGCCCCCACCACTTTGATAAGACAGTAGTATGTCTAAATACTAACATACCTTAAGTTTTGGTCAGTTGGGTATCTCTGTAGAGATCAGTAGTAAAGCAGTGAAGTTGGGCCCTTGGCAAAGTGGTGATAGTGTGTTTGGGTGAAATTGGCAAAACTTTGGCAGGGTGGGAAGTTGAACCCCCCTTCCTCCTGATAGGGTCCCAATTTCAGCTATAATATCTGTGCATCCATGACTTTTTGTGGCTTATTTTATATCTGTTTGTATATAAACTGAGCCTACATTACTGGCCAATGAGTTGACATGGCAGCTGTGTGGGGTGTGTTTTTAGATTATTTTTAATAAGAGTATTTTATTTTAATAAGAGTGTCTTATTTTTCTAAGAGCAATTTCAATTTCAGAAAATATTGAGAGAAAATCACTGAGACTATATATGCTCATACTGTGCATGTACTGCCTCCCAACCCAACTAGCAACATTCGCCAGTAAAGTGAATAATTTTCACAATAGGTAAACTTCCAGTGACATATTGCTATCTATAACTGCCTTTGCTCCTGCCCTTTACTGGGAGAGAATTCCGGCCAGCAGCTTTCTCTCAACCGGGACAGAAGGCAGAAAGCAGCTACAAATAATTCGCGAGTGTTAAGCTCTTTTGTGAACACCTAAAAAATTAAGCTGCAGAAGTTAGTAAAATGCTCAAGGTGTGTTCCAGTCAAGAGGTTTATCAAGGGGAGAAGTAGGGTTTTTATGTCCTGCTCCAGTGGGAGGAGTAGTAACATAGGATTGAAACATAAACCAATCAGATTTGTACAAGTACAACAATTTTAACCAATGGGAGCACAAACACATTTTGATGGCGGGAAGGATAAAGAGGAACCTGGCAGGATGGGGGAGGGGAAGCAAATTCTTAAACAAATAGCTAATTGATATTTACGCAAATACAATTTTTTGTTTAGCCTATTTTCCATTAAAATCTTTCTTTTGTGCAAGCAATAAGGATCATAATTTAAACTTTACATATCTATAACTATATGCTTGAGAGCAGATACAAAAACAGGTTCCATGGAAAGGTTAAGGAATCTGGTTAAGCCAGATTCTGTGTGCTGGGCTAAATTTATTTGCAGAGTTTCCAGTTGGCTCGGGGCTATGCAAACTTTATGGCTTGAATCAGGCAGGCGGTGGAAAATTCATCCAGAGTTCTTTTGATATGTGGGGTGCACGGTCTCCCACAGCTATCATCCAGATATCATAGTTTATATGGGAGGTCACACTTTGTGTTATATAATTCATAGGTTTTGGACAACTTTTGTTGCTGTTGTTGTTGTTGTTTGGGCCACATCCAGTGATGCTTAGGTTTTACTCCTGTCACTGCACTCAGAAGTAGCTACTGGCAACCTCTGGGGACCATATGGGATCAGGAATTGAACCTAGGTCTGTCCTGGGATAGCTGTGCACAAGACAAATACTCTACCACTGTGCTATCTCTCTGGTTCAGGTTTGTTTTTTGGTTGTTTTGTTTTTGTTTTTGTTTTTGTTTTTGGGCCACACCCGGCGGTGCTCAGGGGTTACTCCTGGCTGTCTGCTCAGAAATAACTCCTGGCAGGCACGGGGGACCATATGGGACACCGGGATTCGAACCAACCACCTTTGGTCCTGGATCGGCTGCTTGCAAGGCAAACGCTGCTGTGCTATCTCTCCGGGCCATCTGGTTCAGGTTTTGGACAGCTTTTTAATTATCTTTTATCATCATTAATGTGTCATTCAGATTATTTTTGCTGCACTATATCCTCCATGCTCAGTCAATTCATTTCTCTTCAAGTTTTTACACAGGACATTTCTTTTTATTTCTTTGAAGTTTTGACACTTAGAAGATGGTATTGGGACAGTTTTTATACAGTTCTGCACTAAATCAAAAAGTTTCTTTTCAGGGCTGGAGCAGTGGCACAAGTTTACCTTGTATGCTTTAACCTAGGACAGACTGTGGTTTGATCCCCCAGCGTCCCATATGGTCCCCCAAGCCAGGAGCAATTTCTGAGCTCATAGCCAGGAGTAACCCCTGAGCATCATTGGGTATGGCCCAAACACACACACAAAAAAAGATTTTAATTTTTTGGGCCATACCCCATAGTGATTGAGGGTTACTATGTTCTATACTCAGAGGTCACTCCTGGCAGTGCTTGGATCCAACTTGGACTTAGTCATGCTAAGTATACACTTAGCCAATTGAGTTATCTTTCTGGCCTACTGCATTTTTTTTAACCAAACACAATTGCTCAGGGCTTATTCTTGGCTCCGTGCTCAGGGATCACTTCTGGCAGGACTTGGGAGAGTGTATGGGGTTCTGGAAATCCAACTCAGTTGGTTATATGCAAGACAAGAACCTCATCCTCTATACTATTTCTCTGGTCTCTTAGTTTTTGTAGGTGTTGGACACAGTGATCTATATAAATCAAAATTGTTAATACAGTATGTTCATTTAAGCTAAACTTAAATAGGCCTGTTATACTGGCAGGCCAGGGGGCAAAGGGTGGTGGTATAGGATGCACTCTGGACTCATTAGTAGAGGGATGTTGACAGTGGTGGTGGGAATGGCCCCGATTCACTGTATATTTAAAATTTAATTATAAAGGACTTAGTAGATCACAATAGATTTAATAAAATAAAATTTAAAAAATTGAGAATCCAGACTTCTTGTTGGCCATTAACTTTATGATGTTAATATTGGCAACATAGGATGGATAAATCAATAGAATAGGAGAAAGCTCAGAATATAATCATGCATGTGAAAACTGAATAGATTATAATAGAGTATTCACAGTGAGGAACAGATTGATTGGTTAGGAAAACTTTTTCACAATTTCTTTTAAAATAACAAATTGGGCTTTCTGAGCAATGCTTAGACCTCTTTAATTTAAGGAGGTCACTTCCAAGGACAGTCAGCCTAGTTGAGGTGCCTTATGTTTCAAAAGTGCTTGGGTCCCGTGGTGTTGTAAGTCGCCATGACCATATCCAACAGTTAAAGGGGGCCATTTGTGCTTAGAATTAAAGTCAAGGACGAGTGCAAGCAAGGTACTGTCTTCAGCCCTTTGAGTTATCTTTGTGACCCCTAATTAGTCTTGGCAAAAATCAAAGCTGGTCCCACCTTACATTAAACAACAAATAGTCTTTATATAGACCAAGAACCTAAGGCCAAAAGGGACAATGATTCAGAAAGACTAATTTTGTTGTCAAGGCATAAGGAAAAGTTTTAAACAAGACCCTTCAAATAAGGAAAAAGAGCAGTGAGTATGACCAATCGCATTAAAAGAAAATATTTCCAGTCAGAAAAAGACACTAGGGGTAGTTACCAACCAGATGATTTATTGAGGGAAGATATTGAGAAGGTGCAAATAAATAAGTGGTTAATATCTAGCAAAGTCAAGGAACCGAGTAAAGTGGCAAGAGTGTCAAAATATAGTGGGCTGGAGAGAAAAGATAGCACAGTAGTAAAGGTGCTTGCCTTGCATCTGATCTGGGTTCAATCTTCAAAATCCATATGGCCATCCAAATCCTGCTAAAGGTGATCTCTGAGTGTAGAGCCAGGAGTACATCTTGAGCATAGACCTTCAAGCCCTAACAAAAAATAAAACAACCCCCTACAAATACATCCAAGAGTGTATGAAAATGGAAAAGTAAATAGAAAATGGGCAAAGACTATATACACAAAATATACTGCAGCAAACTTTTTTATGGTCTTGGGTTTTTAAGGAGTGTTCCACATATCAGTCCTTAATTTAGAACAAGCAAATCAAAACCATAAAATATAACATCATACATACATACATATATAACATACATGTTAGATCATTTAGCTTCCTAAGTTTGGAGAACCACAAATTTTCTCACATGTGGGAAACCAGGTATCAGTAGCTGGCACTGGCGGGGAACAGTAAATTTTGTTTTGTTTTGTTTTTGTTTTGTTTTTTTGGGGGGCCATATCTGTTTGATGCTCAGGGGTGACTTCTGGCTAAGTGCTCCCCCCCTGGCTTGGGGGGACCATATGGGACGCCGGGGGATTGAACCGCGGTGGCGATCTTTCCTTGGCTAGCACTTGCAAGGCAGACACCTTACCTCTAGCGCCACCTCTCCAGCCCCAGTAAATTATTTCTAAATTAGTACATGGCACATTTGATTAAATCAAATTTGCACATACCTTTGAGTCATTCTACACCTAAGTAAGTAGCTAGGAAAAAAATTTTTTGTAATGATTTTTTGCTTGTCTTTGGGTAACACTCAGTAAAGGTCAGGCTTACTCTTGGCTCTGTACACAGTGATCAATCCTGGCAGGCCCAGGAGACCATTTGGGGTTCTAGGTATCAGACCTAGGTCATGTAAGAGCATCCTAATGCAAATAGGATGCAAATAGCACCCAAGTGTCCTATTTGCTGTATCATCACTCTGGCTCCGATACAGAAATTCTTGCACAGATCCCTTCCTTCCAGTGTGTGCAACTAGTCTTAGTGTAATTTCTATTGTTTACTTTCTAGTGTCCTCCTGACATGAATGGTATATTGGTGGCTAACCATTAGGTGGCATCATCACTGTGTTGTTTGCAGTAGCAGAATGTAGGAAGCAACTCAGGTATTTGGCGCTAAGGAACATCCGACAGTGAAATATGGTAGATTTAGCATATGAATTAGCATGTAGTAGTTTGAAGCAATTAAATGGTTGTATAAAGAGGAGGGAAAACATGGTTTTCCAGCAGAAGACAGCTATAGGTTCAATTATTATATAAAAGTTTTTCTGAAATTAAAAAAATAAAGATTAAAGCTTTCTCTCTCCTTCCTCCATTACTTCTTCCCTCCCTCTTTTCCTTCCTTCCTTCCTTTCTTCCTTCCTTCCTTCCTTCCTTCCTTCCTTCCTTCCTTCCTTCCTTCCTTCCTTCCTTCCTTCCTTCCTTCCTTCCTTCCTTCCTTCCTTCCTTCCTTCCTTCCTTCCTTCCTTCCTCCTCCCTTTCCAAGCCTACCCCTAGGTAGGCATGAAATAATATATTTTATATTGCTCATTTATAGGTAAGTGGTAATAAAATTATATTTTTAAAAGTAGTGTAATATGAAAATTTGTGAAAATTAATGTATCTTGCAGTGAAGTCATTAAATCATTACTAAGCATTTGCTAAGTAATTTATTGCTAGTTGATTTTTTTGTTGTTTTGTTTCTGAACATTAGGTGGCTTTGAATACATTTGGCATCTAAATTGGCATGCTTTTACTGGGATGACTAATAAAATTTTTTGGATCCCTGTATGTAGATATAGGCACTAGGAATTTCAAGTTGATATTGACTAATATTGAGGCTTTTTCTGGGTGTGATTTGGGCTGCCAAGGCTTCTGAAAGTACAAGTAGGCAGGGAGGTTTAGCAGAGGATGCTCCACTCATTCCAAAAAGGTCCTGGAGATGTCAGCCCAAATACTGGAGTAACTGGAGTTTTGGTCAGTTTGGAGTCTCTGAAGATTTCCGTGGCTGATTAGTGAAGCTGTGCCATTGTCAAAGCAGAGGTTCTGGTTTGGTGAACAGGTCTGGATTCGGCAGGTCTGGGACTCACCCTCTCCTCCAAAGATTGTCATTTTCAGCTGGTGTACTTATGATTTTTTATGGCTTGGTATACATGTCTTTTGAGAACTGAATGAGTTGATGATGTCTGGCTGGATGCAAACACGGCGACTGCATTTGTGTTCCCTCTTTTATTTATTTATTTATTTATTTATTTTGATTTTTTTTGATCACACCCAGGAGTGCTCAGAAATCACTCCTGGCAGGCTCAGGGGACCATATGGGATGCCGGGATTAGAACCACCTTTCATCCTGAATAGGCTGTGTGCAAGGCAAACACCCTACTGCTGTGCTATCACTATGGCTCCTGTACTCCCTCTTATTTTATTTTTTAAATGGTGGTATGTATAGGTGGGACAGCTGTGGGGGTGGGTGGAGGTGGTGACACCTACAGACATATAAATAATTAGATCTGAATATCTTAAAATTCCATAAAATTGTAAATTAACAATAACTAGATGAAGAAAATAAGTATTTTCCCCAAAAACGTAATATCCAAAATGGTTTTTATTTGTTTGTTTTTGGGTGTGCTCAGGGGTTACTCTTGGTTTTGCACTCAGAAATTACTCCTAGCAGGCTCAGGAAACCATATTGGATGCCAGGGATGGAACCCTGGTTGACTGCATACAAGGCAAGTGCCCTACCCACTTTGCTATTGCTCTGGCCCCACCAAAATGAGTTTTTAAAAGAGCAGTGTCTAGAATTTATCAGATTGGCACCTTCTACTCTCTCCAGTAAGTGGCAGTCACTGAAAATGAGATAAATAGACACTTAAGTAGGCAAATACACATGGACTGACTGTCCAAGCTTTAGGGTCTCCTGGGCAGCCAGCAATAAGCTCATAGGCTTGCCATTTAGTCAGTACAATATTGCTCCCAGCATAGCTTCCAATACCATTGTTTCAGTTGGTCAATGTTTATGTTGAACCATTGTTTAAGATGCCAGAGACCTTAATACAACAGTCCATTCTCAGGGGGATCCTGCTTTTGGGGCTGGTTTTATTGTTGTTGTTAAAGGAACGATTTCCCACAGAGCAGTTTTTGGTTCACAGTAAAAAGGTATATAGTTTTTACCCTCCCCTAATAGATGCACAGCCTCCCCCCATAATTAACATCCCTGCCAGGGTGCTGCATTTGTTGTAAATGATTAATATATACGGCGACATTCTTGCCACCAAAAGTCCATAGTTTTAGAATTCACATTAACAGCTGTTGGGCTTAATGAATAATGCCATGTATTAATCACTATCCTAAAAATTTCTACAACCCACTGGATATTTTTAGAGTTTCTTTTAGTTCATACTAGGATATATTATTGAAATATTTACAAAGTGACCCATTTTGTACTGTGGGGGAGTTTTCGGCAGTGTCAAGAGAACTGGTCTTCAGACCTTCATCCCTAGATATCTTAGTTCTTAGCTGTCAGAATAATTTGTGATGTTCTACAATTTCAAAAATTGGACAAGAACAGGAAACAGAGGCTCAGTTATTCAAGTTCTCTCAAACCATTAACACTAAATAGTGATCTCACTTAACTCATTTCACAGCTTCATCTGCTTGCTTTCTTAATCCATCTCTGGTCATCTTCCAGACATTGAGTTCTATGTCTTTGCTGGCAAAGAGTTCCAATAGAAAAATCTTCTTCCATTTGAGAGCTTTTCTGGCCCACAAAGCAGTTGGTATCTCAAATAGACAAATGGCTTTTCAATCAAAATTCTTCTGGAGAAACATATAGGGATGGTTTGGTGTTGCTGTGCCAGACTGTTCTCTCTCTCTTTAAGTAGAAGTTATATTGCCTTAAGGGGCAATTGCCAGTAACCTGCTCATTTTGTGATGGAATTCCCCAAGAAAGTACCCCACATTTTGGCTTAACAGCATCTGTCTCTAATGTTAACTAGCTCCTCTGTGATCAGCAGATGGAAAAACAAAATAAAGATTCAGCACTCACCAGAACAGCTGTTGTAATTATGTGATGGTATTTCTCCCTTCTACCGCTTTTCAGAAAACAAAAACAAAAACAAAAACTACCCCTTACCTTGTTGGAGCAGAAAAACTAGTAGTTCTCTGCACAGAACAGCTGTGGGTGGTCAAAATGCAATCCTTAGCTCATGTCTTTGTTACAGGGGTGCCCGGGTTATATCTGGCATCTTTCCTCTCCCTTTCTTCCTCATCTTTGTATTTTCTAGTTGGCATTTCTCTCTTCCATGCCTGACACTTCCTGGGCTGTGGGCATGAAGAGGTTACAGCAGCAGGGAGCCTGCCGGGCTGAGTTTGCACTTCCCTCTGCATTCAGACTACCTCCAAGTAACAACCCTTTTGCTTCGCGGAAAAGAGGTGGCAGCTGAGTGGGCTGGGGGAACCTGCGGCAGTAGGTGGGAACAGGGGCCCTTTAACCGAGTCCCATGCTCCTCCCTCCATTACCCCAAGAGGAGGGGGGTTCTGGAAGAAAGGGAAGGTATCCAGAGTGAAGGATGATCCAGGGACATCTCGCTCCAGAGCAGCTCAGTTCCCATACCGCTGCATTTACCCGCCTCTACCGCGACCCCAAACATCTGCATCTGGCCACCCTGGTGCGTGCAGACCGCAGTGCTCAGACACCAGGAGGACTGACAGGGCCTGAGCCAAGGGCCAGCTCCCCGGGGAACCCGGGGTAGCCTCCTTCTTTGCCCTCCTCTCTGAAAGGAGGGACTCAGAGCCCGCCCCACAGCTAGCGATTTTCCTGCAGCTGGCACTGGGACCAGACTGGAGCTTCAGTTTTCTCTTGCTGGCCACGGAGCAGCTCTGTGGATCCTGCTCTTTCCAGGTGCCTCAGAGAGGGGAAAAAAGGGGAGGGGGGGGCTCAGACCCTGTGACCCCTCTTGGATGAACGGAAATAACTCCTATTGGGTACAACTTAGATTTCCCTTTTGCAATTTAACTCCTATCGCTGTGTAAAAAATCTGCCAACTCCTATAAGATTGCATTTTTTTCCCCACTTGATTGGAGAGCTGGAGAATAAACTTCGGGGTGGGGAAATCTAAGAAGACACTAGAGCTCCAGACTAAAGGTAGTGATGCTGTCCTGAACTTGGATATACTCAGGGGCCAGGACCCTGCCATCGGACCAACCCCACAGACCTCAAAGAAGCCATGGAATCTACGCTGGCCACATCCACTTCGGCCACAGGCCCGGTCACCTTCTCTCACGTCTTCGGCCAGCAGTGCCAACTTATGGAAGCAGGTAGGAAGCATGTCTGGCGGGATACAGAAAGGGTGTCTTCTAGGGTCCCTTGTGGTAGAGGTCAGTATATGTCTATGTGTATGTCCTCTGTGCCCCTTAATGTCCTTTATAATGTAAATTCAATGAGCCAAAACATGTTTAAAGTTTATAGGACATGCCACAAAGGTGAATGTGCCACTGGCAATAGTCAGTAAAGAACCTGTCTTCCCCCTTTGATTGGTAATATCATCTTCTCTGTGTTTACCTGGAGGTTGAGGAAGAGTGTGTTGGGGGTTATCCCATGAAAGGGTGACCATGGCCATCTTTTGGGGTGGAGGACAGGTGCTAATTCTACACCTGTTGTCTTTCTACCAGCTTGCCTCTCTCTCTTGCTATGGGTGAGGGGAAAACTGTGGTTCTCTGGTTCCTGTCAGTGTCAATGGGGTCGGTCAGACTTATGACTGTGTTTATCCTGAGCAGCCCCTCCAAGCTCTTGACTCTGTTGTGGGGATTCTTCACTAGTTTCTATTCATGACTTTGTTTCCCCAAATGCTCACATTTTGCATCAGAAGGGAAACTTGTTTGAGCTGCAGCTGACATAGTATCAGCCATCTTACTAGGATATGTGCACCTGGTCTCAAGGAAACTCAGGTGAGGGTGGACTTTGTGGTGGAGCTGACAGATGGGGGCTTGACTCTTGCTTATGCTTATGTTGAAGTAGCACAATAAATTACCATCTGGTTCCCTGCTCTCTCACAATGCATTCTTGTCATTGGAGGAAAGAACTGTGTGTAGCCAATGTTTTTGGGGTGTGTGAAAATATTTATTGTGCAATTTGGTGGGAGCCCCTGGAGGACGTCCCCCCTTCACTACTACTAGTCATGTGGCTTTATACAAGTTACTTCACTTCTCTTTGCTTGGATTTTCTCATAAATGAGCATAAACACATTACTTTCAAGGGCCATTGCAAAGATCAAATAACACATGGAAAGCCTTATAATAGTGCCTGGCACCTAGTCAGCAATGGTTTAGTGTCAAGTTTTTATTGATTTTTTGGGCTTTATTTATTTATTTATTTATTTATTTATTTATTTATTTATTTATTGTGTGTGTGTGTGTGTGTGTGTGTGTGTGTGTGTGTGTGTGTAAGAAAGAGAGAGGTGGAGTGGGGACAAGCAAGATTTCTTCCATGGGTTTCTCTGCTTGCTGCCTTTGGTTCTAGAAAATTGAAGTTTTGATTATAACTCCTCCAGCTGAAATTTGATTTTGATTTATCTAGAAGGCCCTTCCAATGTGACTGGACTCTCCAATTTGCAATGGCTTAGCTGTCTCCTCTTCCATGCAAAAGATAGGACTTGGAGGTTTTCCTGGACCAGGTTTCACACCTCTTTCTGAAGCTATTGTGAAAAAGCAGATTGATTTCTGAAGTGCCTCTATACTATCCCCTGTGGCTTTATTCTCAAAGCTTTTGAGGCACTGAGGATGAAATCAGGCCATGAGATCCTCTGTCTCCTTAAAAAAAAATCTTTTATTTTAAGAGAGCAAAGCAACATGGAATACTAATGACCAACTATCTCAAAGGAGAGCATGGTCCCCAAGGAAATGGGAAGAGGAATCACTAACCTCTAAGTCAAAAGAGCTCATTCAAATAGGGGAAAATAATTGAGACCAAATGCCAACAGTTTCCAGCCCACTTTCTGTAGTCCATGCTTTCACAAATACAATCTTCAATGTCCGTAAAAATGACTCCATGCCTTATAGCTGTGTTAATCATGTTTGTTTCATGTCTGTTCATCATAATGATAGGCAACTATCAACATCACACGTTTCTGAACACTTACTGCTTGCTTTCTCTGCACGTGCCAGGAACACAGAATTTGAAGATCAAGGCACAGTGTATGATGAAAAAGAGAATTATGCAGAAAGTTGACAGTTTTTGGAAGGTGATTAATGATTCAATATTCTGAATAACTCTACCTATGTGTTTTATATAAAATATATATAAATTATATTTAGGCAGAAGAAATGCAAGTCTGCATGTTGGAACAGGGAAACAATGAAAGAAGGCAAACTATGATCCTATGCCCAAGCCTGAACATTAATCTCTCAAGTATGTGGACCCTGGTGCTAATGGTGTTAATATTTTGTGATAGTAAATGTCTCATATGCTAAAAGTTGATTCTTGAGTAATCTAGAATGTTTGGTGAGTAGAGACATAAAAAGGACACATAAAGTTAGGGGATAAGGGTAAATCTCATATGGTAATAATTGATCATGGATGGGAACAATAAAAACTCTGACCCAAATATTATTAATGGAATTGTGATGTTTCATGAAGCAATTCTAATATATGGAAATTTTCCCCTTGTTCCATCACTGTTCTACATGACTGCTCCATGGTACCTTGAATTTCCTCCTCCACTATACCCCACACAATCTAGGAGTTTTTCAAAAAGCATCTACAATGTATCTCAAAGTTCAGGTAGGAATTGAGTTCCTGCCATGCACCCAGATTTATAGCACTTGAGCTTCACAGGATCTCAAATTCCTCTTCTTCATACTGTTCTGCTATTTAACCAGCAGGGTTTAAATGGTATTCTAATTGGTACTTTAAATTCAGTTCTTCCATATCCAAAAACTATACTTAAAAATAAAAGAAAGACATTCCTGTGATTTCTGCCAAGGGTCTAAACCTGTCTTTTGGGGGAGGGAATTTGGGCCATACTCAGCAGATTCTCAGGGGGTGACTCCTGGCTCTGCACTAAGAAATTACTCCTGGCAGGCTCAGGGGACCATAGGAGATGATGGGTATCGAACCTGGGTCAGCCTCATGCAAGGAAAAACATTCTACCCACTGTGCTATCTCTTAGGCCACCCTTAAAACAGTCTTTTATAAGGATTGGGAGGCGAGAGTAGCATTCTGCCTCTTTGAATTTTTTTTTTTTGTTTGTTTTTGGGCCACACTCAGTGATGCTCAGGGGTTACTCCTGGCTATGCACTCATAAATTGCTCCTGGCCCAGGGTACCATATGGGATGCTGGGGGATTGAACTGTGACCCGTCCTAGGCTAGCATGGGCAAGGCAGACACCTTACTGCTTGTGCCACCACTCCAGCCCCTCTTTGATTGTTTTGATGCGGTTACTTAACCTTATTTCTGTTTCCTTCACTCTAATTCTGAATGGTTAGTTATACAGTGTAAGTTCTCTTAATTTCTAAGCCCTAGCAATTTTTTTCCTTCTTATTTGATCCCTAGAGTTAAAAAATGATAGGTAAGAAGTTAGCCTGACCTAACAGGTATGATCAATGGGGCACCATTACTTTTCCTGGCTTCCTTCAGGATAAACACCAGGCAAACTAACACCAGGTTACTTTGATAACCCACAATGCCCTCATAACATGGTACTTTTTTCGATGTTTCAAGCATTTTATTGAGGATACTGAGAACTCTGAGGGATGGGCAGTAAAGAATCAAGTTGAAATACTACTATTGTTCCAGTGCTTCTCGGTTATTTTCTGTCATGCCTCCATAGGAAGAAGAAAACATTTTTTGCACCCCCCATTTGCACGACTAGTAAATAGTATCTTAATTAAAAACTTTAGCCTGCAAAACAAAAATATATAAAATAATTGAGTGATTTTTTTAAATTAGAGGTGATGTCTGGATTTATGGCTACAATGAACATGTTTTGCAATGCATAGCTTTTCCAAGCGGGGTTTGAAACAGGGCACAGAAACCCTCAGTTCCAGAGACATACAGAGACATAAACATGCGGTTTAGCTTGTTTTTGTCTTTGCCGAGGTCAAACGCACCCCCCTTTACGGAACCTCCGCGCCCCCCAGGGGCCCCCACTATTTGAGAAGCACTCTATTGTTCTCAGTAGCTGAATTACTCATCTTGCCCACTTACTTGCTGACCTCAAGAGTGGAGTGCGCCATTTGACAAAGTTTTTGGCCATCTCTGTTGAGAATTTTTGACACACTTTTAATATGACAATTGATTGGTTGGAGTCCCTGAATTGCAGGTTATGGCTCCCCAAGCATTTTCTCTCATTTGTTTATTTGATTTTTGTTTGTTTGGGGCCCATTACTGTTCTCATAGATTATCCCTAACTTTGTGCTCAGGAATCACTTCTGGAAGGCTTGGGGAACTATTGGATCAAATTTAGGTCAGCACATGCAAAACAAGCACCCTATCTGCTGTATTCTCTCTCCAAACTCTGGAACTTTGTCTCTTGAGACAGTTCTGCCAAGATGTCCCTTATGATTCTAATTTCCAATGGTCTCATTTGGTCAGAAAGAATAGTGACAGGGTTGATCTTGTTTTACCAGAATGACTAAATTCAATGTTCTATATGTCCTGTTGATGTTGCATGAATGTAGGTCAGCTCAATCGGGGAGAATGAAAGACAGCAGGAAGACAGAAAGGGACAAGACTTTAGCTCCCTGATATGCTGCTGTTGTGCATGATCCTGGGTTTTTAATGTAGAAGTCACCCAAAAACCCTTGATATGCACCATCAATTTGGCACCAGCCCCCAAATTCTACAATGGAAAATTCAAACATATACATATATATGTATGTACATATATGAGACTTGTCTTTCTCAGAATTTTAGATTGACTAAACTCTGTCATTATCAGTATTTTTAAAATAATATCTTTATTTAAGCATCATGATTACAAGCATTGATTGTAGTTGGTTCCAGTCAAAAACAGAACACCCCCCTTCACCAGTGTAACATTCCTACTACCAATGTCCCCATTTCCTTCCTCCCCCAACCCTGCCTGTATTTGAGACAGGCATTCTACTTCTCTCACTAATTATTGAGGACAATGCCCTTCTTCTAGTTGTTTGTAGCATTCAACTCTGAATTTTCTACAGTAAGGAGCTATTGCCTTGGTCATCTTTTAGTCCTCCAATTCATATGATACTGGCACCATCACAGTGTTCATCAGCAAGATGTCACATGTCTGGTTTAAATGAAACCACTTTTTTTGTGAGGGGCACACAGATAGTGCTCAAGGGCTCTAGTCTCGGAAATATCTCCTGGCAGGCTCAGAGGACCATATGGGAAGCCGGAGATCAAACCCAGGTCTGTCCTGGGTCAGCTGCATGCAAGGCAAATGCCCTAAACTGTGCTATCACTATTAAAATCAACTTATAGATTGTAACCCCACCCCGGATTTACATCTAATTTTACCTGGGAGGGGTCTTGGGGATATTATGAAAGGTTTGGCCTCAGGGGCAAAAGGGGATTTGGATTTTGCCTGAATGGAGGTCAGAGGAGAGATAGCTGAAAGAAAGCTAGACACAGGGTAAGCCGAAGAGACCATGCTTAAATAGGTTTAAGATTATAGGCCACACATGTTGGCCAGGGCAAATAAAGCTGATGTTTCCTAAAGCCTGGTGGATGATTTACTCGCCTCTACCTAAACCTGATGACCCACCGGCAGGAGGGGTTTGGAGCCATGTGTTCCTGAGCTGGAGGACAAAGTCCTCCATCTCCATCCATCACCATCCAAGCTCATCCTAAGGTCTTTTTTTTTTTTTTTTTTTTTTTTTTTTTTTTAACTTTTTTTTTTATTTAAACACCTGATTACATACATGATTGTGTTTGGGTTTCAGTCATAAAAGGTAAACACCACCTATCACCAGTGCAACATTCCCATCACCCAAGTCCCAAATCACCCTCCTCCCCACCCAACCCCGCCTGTACCCTAAACAGGCTCTACATTTCCCCTCATACAATTCTCAATATTAGGACAGTTCAAAATGTAGTTATTTCTCTAACTAAACTCATCACTCTTTGTGGTGAGCTTCCCTGAGGTGAGATGGAACTTCCAGCTCTTTTCTCTTTTGTGTCTGAAATTATTATTACAAGGGTTGTCTTCATTTTTCTTAAAACCCATAGATGAGTGAGACCATTCTGCGTTTTTCTCTCTCTCTCTGACTTATTTACTCACGCATAATAGATTCCATGTACATCCATGTATAGGAAAATTTCATGACTTCATCTCTCCTGACAGCTGCATAATATTTCCATTGTGTATATGTACACAGTTTCTTTAGCCATTCATCTGTTGAAGGGCATCTTGGTTGTTTCCAGAGTCTTGCTATGGTAAATAGAGCTGCAATGAATATAGGTGTAAGGAAGGGGTTTTTGTATTGTATTTTTGTGTTCCTAGGGTATATTCCTAGGAGTGGTATAGCTGGATCGTATGGGAGCTCGATTTCCAGTTTTTTGGAGGAATCTCCATATCGCTTTCCATAAAGCGTTGAACTAGACAGCATTCCCACCAGCAGTGGATAAGAGTTCCTTTCTCTCCACATCCCCGCCAACACTGTTGTATTCTCATTCTTTGTGATGTGTGGCCATTCTCTGGGGTGTGAGGTGGTATCTCATCGTTGTTTTGATTTGCATCTCCCTGATGATTAGTGATGTGGAACATTTTTTCATGTGTCTTTTGGCCATGCGTATTTCTTCTTGTCAAAGTGTCTGTTCATTTCTTCTCCCCATTTTTTGATGGGGTTAGATGTTTTTTTCTTGTAAAGTTCTGTCAGTGCCTTGTATATTTTGGAGATTAGCCCCCTTATCTGATGGGTATTGGGTGAATAGTTTCTCCCACTCAGTGGGGTGGCTCTTGTATCCTGGGCACTATTCCTTTGAGGTGCAGAAGCTTCTCAGCTTAATTATTCCCATCTGTTAATCTCTGCTTTCACTTGCTTGGAGAGTGCAGTTTCCTCCTTGAAGATGCCCTGTAATGTCCTGTAGTGTTTTGCCTATGTGCTGTTCTATATATCTTATGGTTTTGGGGCTGATATCGAGGTCTTTAATCCATTTGGATTTTACCTTTGTACATGATGTTAGCTGGGGGTCTAAGTTTAATTTTTTGCAAGTGGCTATCCAATTGTGCCAACACCACTTGTTGAAGAGGCTTTCCCTGCTCCATTTAGGATTCCTGCTCCTTTATCAAAAATTAGATGGTTGTATCTCTGGGGAACATTTTCTGAGTATTCAAGCCTATTCCACTGATCTGAGACCTATCCTTATTCCAATACCATGCTGTTTTGATAACTGTTGCTTTGTAGTACAGTTTAAAGTTGGGAAAAGTAATTCCTCCCATATTCTTTTTCCCAATGATTGCTTTAGCTATTCGAGGGTGTTTATTGTTCCAAATGAATTTCAAAAGTGTCTGATCCACTTCTTTGAAGAATGTCATGGGTATCTTTAGAGGGATGGCATTAAATCTGTATAATGCCTTGGGGAGTATTGACATTTTGATGATGTTAATCCTGCCAATCCATGAGCAGGGTATGTGTTTCCATTTCCGTGTGTCCTCTCTTATTTCCTGGAGCAGAGTTTTATAGTTTTCTTTGTATAGGTCCTTCACATATTTAGTCAAGTTGATTCCAAGATATTTGAGTTTGTGTGGTACTATTGTGAATGGGGTTGTTTTCTTAATGTCCATTTCTTCTTTATTACTGTTGGTGTATAGAAAGGCCATTGATTTTTGTGTGTTAATTTTGTAGCCTGCCACCTTGCTATATGAGTCTATTGTTTCTAGAAGCTTTTTGATAGAGTCTTTAGGGTTTTCTAAGTAGAGTATCATGTCATCTGCAAACAGTGAGAGCTTGACTTCTTCCTTTCCTATCTGGATACCCTTGATATCCTTTTCTTGCCTAATCGCTATAGCAAGTACTTCCAGTGCTATGTTGAATAGGAGTGGTGAGAGAGGACAGCCTTGTCTTGTGCCAGAATTTAGAGGAAGGGCTTTCAGTTTTTCTCCATTGAGGATAATATTTGCCACTGGCTTGTGGTAGATGGCCTTCACTATATTGAGAAAGGTTCCCTCCATTCCCATCTTGCTGAGAGTTTTGATCAAGAATGGGTGTTGGACCTTATCAAATGCTTTCTCTGCATCTATTGATATGATCATGTGGTTTTTATTTTTCTTGTTATTGATGTTGTGTATTATGTTGATAGATTTACGGATGTTAAACCAGCCTTGCATTCCTGGGATGAAACCTACTTGATCGTAGTGGATGATCTTCTTAACGAGGCATTGAATCCTATTAGCCAGGATTTTGTTGAGGATCTTTGCATCTGCATTCAATCAGTGATATTGGTCTGTAATTTTCTTTTTTGGTAGCGTCTCTGTCTGGTTTAGGTATCAAGGTGATGTTGGCTTCATAAAAGCTATTTGGAAGTGTTTCTGGTTTGTTCAATTTCATGAAAGAGTCTTGCCAAGATTGGCAGTAGTTCCTCTTGGAACAGTTTGATAGAATTCATTAGTGAATCCATCTGGACCTGGGCTTTTGTTTTTCGGCAGACATTGATTACTGTTTTAATTTCATCAATGGTGATGGGGGTGTTTAGATATGCTACATCCTCTTCCTTCAACCGTGGAAGATTATAAGAGTCCAAGAATTTATCCATTTCTTCCAGGTTCTCATTTTTAGTGGCGTAGAGTTTTTCAAAGTAGTTTCTGATTACCCTTTGAATCTCTGTCATATCAGTAGTGATCTCTCCTTTTTCATTCCTGATACGAGTTATCAAGTTTCTCTCTCTCTCTTTCTTTGTTAGGTTTGCCAGTGGTCTATCAATCTTGTTTATTTTTTCAAAGAACCAACTTCTGCTTTCGTTGATCTTTCGGATTGTTTTTTGAGTTTCCACTTCGTTGATTTCTGCTCTCAGCTTTGTTATTTCCTTCTGTCTTCCTGTTCTTGGGTCCTTTTGTTGAGCATTTTCTAGTTCTATTAGCTGTGTCATTAAGCTACTCAGGTAAGCTCCTTCTTCCTTCCTGATGTGTGCTTGCAAAGCTATAAATTTTCCTCTCAGTACTGCTTTTGCTGTGTCCCATAAGTTCTGAGAGTTTGTGTCTTTATTGTCATTTGTTTCCAGGAACCTTTTTATTTCCTCCTTGATTTCATCTCGGACCCACTGGTTATTGAGCATGAGGCTGTTTAACTTCCAGGTGTTAAAGTGTTTCTTCTGAGTCCCTTTGGAGTTCACAAATAATTTCAGAGCCTTGTGGTCAGCGAAGGTAGTCTGCAAAATTTCTATCCTCTTGATCTTATGGAGGTATGTTTTATGTGCCAGCATGTAGTCTATCCTGGAGAATGTCCCATGTACATTGGAGAAGAATGTGTATCCAGGTTTCTGGGGATGGAGTGTCCTATATATATCCACTAGGCCTCTTTCTTCCATTTCTCTCCTCAGGTCTAGTATATTCTTGTTGGGTTTCAGTCTGGTTGACCTGTCCAGTGTTGACAAAGCCGTGTTTAGGTCCCCCACAATTATTGTGTTGTGTTGATATTATTTTTCAGATTTGTCAGCAGTTGTATTAAATATTTTGCTGGCCCCTCATTCGGTGCATATATGTTTAGGAGAGTGAATTCTTCCTGCTCTACGTACCCCTTGATTAATATAAAATGTCCGTCTTTGTCCCTTACAACCTTCCTGAGTATAAAGTTTGCATTATCTGATATTAGTATGGCCACTCCAGCTTTTTTATGGGTGTTGTTTGCTTGGATAACTTTTCTCCAGCCTTTTATTTTGAGTCTATGTTTGTTCTGACTATTCAGGTGCGTTTCTTGTAGGCAGCAGAAGGTTGGATTGAGTTTTTTGATCCATTTAGCCACTCTGTGTCTCTTAACTGGTGCATTTAGTCCATTGACGTTGAGAGAAAGAATTGTCCTGGGATTTAACGCCATCTTTATTTCAAAATTTGGTGTGTCTTTTGGGTAGTCTTGTCTTAGATTAGGTCTTTCAGTTTTTCTCTTAAGACTGGTTTTGTGTCTGTGAAGTTTCTGAGCTGTTTTTTTGTCTGTGAAACCATGTATTCTTCCATCAAACCGGAAAGTGAGTTTTGCTGGGTATAGTATTCTGGGTGAAGCATTCATTTCATTCAGTCTTGTCACAATATCCCACCACTGCTTTCTGGCATTGAGCGTTTCTGGTGACAGGTCTGCTGTAAATCTCAGGGAAGCTTGCTTGAACATGATTTCCCCTTTTGATCTTGCTGTTTTCAGAATTCTGTCTCTATCTGTGGGATTTGTCATTGTGACTAGGATGTGTCTTGGGGTGGTTTTTCTGGGGTCTCTTTTGGTTGGTACTCTTCGGGCATGCAGGATTTGATCACATATATTCTTTAGCTCTGGAAGTTTCTCTTTAATGATGTTCTTGACCATTGATTCTTCCTGGAAATTTTCTTCCTGGGTCTCTGGGACTCCAATGATTCTTAAGTTGTTTCTGTTGATCTTATCATAGACTTCTATTTTCGTCTGTTCCCATTCTTTGACTAATTTTTCCATTGTCTGCTCATTTGCTTTAAGTTTTTTGTCCAATCTCTCCTGCTGTATGGAATTGTTATGTATCTCATCTTCCACAGCACCAAGTCTATTCTCAGCTTCTGATACCCTGTCCCAGAGCTTATCCATTTTGTCATTCACTTCGTTTACTGAGTTTTTCAGGCCTGTTAGTTGACATGTTATTTCAGTTTGGAGTTTTGTCATTTCTGCCTTCATATTTTCTTGGTTCTTATTAGTGTTCTGTTCAACTCGATCCATGGTTTCTTGGAGTCTGTTGAGCACCTTCCATATTGCTAGTCTAAAGTCCTTATCTGAGAGGTTGATTAGTTGTTCAGTCATTATCTGGTCCTCAGAATTGTCATCTTCATTCTCTATGTCTGATGCTGGCCTGCGCTGTTTCCCCATTGTCACATTTGTATTGTGGGTTTTTCTACGTGTTGTAGTGGTATTCATTGTCTATATGATGTAGGCAGCACACTCCTCTGGCTCCTCCCTTTCTGGATGGGCTGACTTGCCTCTAAGGGAGGGGAGTCCTCCGTGGATGAAGCCTCACACTGGGTCAAATCTTAGGCCCGAGCATGTAACAGAGAAGACAGTCCAGAGAGAAATGTTTGCTTCTGTGATATAGCGCCGTTCTTAGTGTGATTTTTCCTTCTTGTTGCAATGGAGTTCTTTCCTTAGAAAGAGTGCACGGCCGCGTAGCGAAGCGGAGCGGCCGTGCTCCTCTGAGCCTCTTTTTGCCCCACTCGCAAGAGTTTCACGCAAGAGGACAGTAGACAGACATAGACAGGTCACACTCACAGTCTTTCACAGCTGAGCCCCACTGGGCCGGTGTACTTTCGCGGATTTTCCCCGCCTGGTGTCACACACAGGGAGCCAGCTTTTGCAAAGGATAGCCGGTTTTTATGCTCTGAAGTCCCTCCCTGAAAATGGCGTCTGGGCGAGCGAGGTTTCTGGAGGCTCTTTTTGCCCCACTCGCAAGAGTTTCACGCAAGAGGACAGTAGACAGACATAGACAGGTCACACTCACAGTCTTTCACAGCTGAGCCCCACTGGGCCGGTGTACTTTCTCGGATTTTCCCCGCCTGGTGTCACACACAGGGAGCCCTCATCCTAAGGTCTTAATGCAACAATCGATGTCTATTATGAGAATCATTTAGTACAAGAAAATGGTGATTGTGAAGTCTGGCAAAGCAAAATTTTCAGTCACATTTATTTTCTTTCTCAAGACAAATTTTTTATAACCTTAAGATTAGTGTGTAGAATCAATGGTGGTTGGAAAAAATCCAACAGGTAGGTCGCAATGTGGTGGCAATCAAATATTCATTTTATCATCCAGTATTCTTTTCCTCCTCCATCTCCCATATAAGCTATTCTGAGGCTTCTGTAATCTTCTTGAACTTAAGCAGTTCCCATTGATGCTGCTTATTTGCAAGAAAAGCAATAGTTAGTTGTTGGGTCTGGCAACATTTGTTCAGACAGTGTGTGCTAGGACTCAAGCTTGTGAGAATCAGGTTCCCCATGGGTCATTAAATGAGAAGCAGCAATTGGTGTCTTACTGTCTTAGATCCCTAGAAACCCACCCATTAGCAAATGGGGTACATGGTTATTAGCATAGACTTCAAGGTTCTGCTGTGTGGTTTCAAATTCTTTTTTTTTTTAATATTTTATTTAAACACCTTGATTACAAACATGATTATGGTTGGGTTTCAGTCATGTAGAAAACACCCCTCATGGTTTCAAATTCTTGTTCTGCCATTCACTGCTCTATTGTCTTAGGTAAGTACTTCAACTTTTCTTTCTTTTTCTTTTATCCTTTTTGGTTTTTTGGTCATACCCAGCAGCGCTCAGAGGTTTCTCCTGGCTCTATGCTCAGAAATCACTCCTGGCAGACTCAGGGGACCATGTGGGATGACAGGATTCGAACCACCAACCTTCTGTATGCAAGGCAAATGCCTTACCTCCATGCTATCTCTCTGGCCCCGTACTTCAACTTTTCTTGTCACAGTTTGCTTTACCTGCAAAATGAAGAGATACTTCCATGATTGGGTTGGGTAAGTTTTAGTTAATATGTGTAAAGTGTTTAAGAATTAAAAAATTGGGGTGCAAGAGAGATAGCACAGTGGTAGGGCATTTGCCTTGCATGCAGCCGACCCAATTGGAACTGAGGAACTCGGTTTGATTTCCAGCATCTCATATGGTCCCCCAGCTTGCCGGGGAGATTTCTGAGTGCAGAGACAGGAGTAATCCCTGAGCACTGCTGGGTGTGACCCAAAAACCAATCAATGAATCAATCAATCAATCAATCAATAATGTTTAAAAAATGAATGAAAAACATTGGGGTACACCGTGGTTTACAAAATGTAAATAGAGTTTCATATATAAAACATCCTAGAACATACCCTTCACTCACCTAGATATTGGCTTCTCTTTTCCAGTGCTCTTTCTCCCCTCTAATGATAAGTAAGCTGCCTAATGAACACAGGTCTCAGTTTTTGTTGCGTTGGGCATTTGTTTTCGCTTTATATATTTCTTTATATCCTGCATATGAAATGAATAAATATATGTATTTTCCTCTTTGTCTGACTAGCCACTCCACATTATATTCCCCAGTTCCATTCAGAACAGCAAAATTTATTGCTTGATTCTTTTTCTTACAACCAGGTAGTATTCCACTGTGTACATATACCATAGTTTCTTTATCCAGTCATTTGATCTTAGACACCCGGCTTTTAGCTATTGTAAAAGAGTAAAGTTTTAATCAGTGCCTGTCACAGAATGCACTATGAATAACCATTTGCCATCTGTCTTTAAATATCATAGTCTGCAGCTTAAACATAAAACATATAATTCTTTCAATTCTGGACATAAAAGTCTGAGTCTAGGGTGCTAGTAGATGTGGTATTTGGAAAGTGTCCTCTTCTCTCTTGAAAATAATTTCTCCTCGTTATGTGCTCAAATGGTGGATAACAAAGTGGTACATTCCACAGGCTCCTTTTTTGTAAGGGCACTGATCTCAGCCAGGGGGTTCCACTTAATGGCTTTATCACCTTCTCAGGACTCTACCTCCTAATACCACCACCTTGGGTATTAGGATTGCAGTACTGAAATCTGAAAAGGACACATTATATTCATAATTATGCCATTATTACTAATTCTTTTGTTTGTTTGTTTGTTTGTTTGTTTTTGGATCACACCTGGCCTCTCTCAGGGGTTACTACTGGCTCTACGCTCAGAAATCGCTGCTGGCAAGTTCAAGAGACCATATGGGATGCTGGGGATTTGAACCACTGACTTTCTGCATGGAAGGCAAATGCCTTACCTCCATGCTATCTCTCTGGCACCCTAATTCTTACTAGCACATATTCTCTAGTTTAGTGAGCAAAGTTCAGTTACATTATGAATTAAAGCATTCTTGCAGTGACATCTTTTTAACTAGTAAAAACATCCCATTTCCTCCCACTTTGGTTAATTTTGCAGTTGAACAAACTTTTTTGCTTTTATGGTGCATTTCTTTCTACACATTAATTTTCAAAAGTATATACAAAAAAGGGAACAACTTATCTAGTTGTCTAGGACAAGACTAGATCATCACATCTCTTTTTAGGTTTAATTATTAAAAGCATTTCCATTTATCATTATCATATCATTATTTCATTTCATTCATTATCAGGAATGTTCTCATTTGCCCCCCAAAAGGGCTAGATGATAAAAGGAAAATTTATATCCTTCTTATACAAAAGAATCTTTTTTGTTGTTTGTTTTTTTTTGGGGGGGGTCATACCCGGCAGTGCTCAGGGGTTACTCCTGGCTTTTTTACGCTCAGAAATTGCCCCCGGCACGCTCAGGAGACCATATGGGATATTGGGCTTCGAACCACCGTCCTTCTGCATATAACGCCTTACTGGTGTGCTATCTCTCCGGAACATCTGATCTTAATGGAAATAATTTAAAGTTAAAGACAATGGAAGGAACAAATAGTTTGAACTTAACAGCTCAGGTGGTATAAGCACCTTTTCTCAGTAGTACCATAGAGTATTACCAATAGTGCCAGCTCTAAACTCCAAGAGAAACCTAAAGTCTTGATTTTCCTATGAAATGTTTTAATTATTAAACGAGTTTTACTAAATAAAATATTTCAAGTTCTGGGGGCCAGAGAGATAGCATGGAGATAGAGCGTTTGCCTCGCATGCAGAAGGATGGTGGTTCGAATCCCGGCATCCCATATGGTCTCCCGAGCCGGCCAGGAGCAATCCCTGAGTGCTGCCGGGTATGACCCAAAACAAACAAACAAACAAACAAACAAACAAAAAAAGTATAAAATATTTCAAGTTCTGGAGGATCTAACTTTTGATATTTGTGTCTTGTGGATCATCAGGATTCAATTCAGCTTCACCTCTTATTTTTATTAACATGATTCTTGTTTTAATCATTTTAATTATTTTCAGCTTCTGTAGTATTCTAACACTTTATTTATAAAATATATTATACAATATCCCAGTATATTGCCTCTTCTTGAATAAAACAAAAAATTTAGATGGATATACAACTCTCATTCTTATTTATGTCCCCAGTACAATTAATTGTGGACTTCCAGCTAACTTACCAAGACTTGAAGCTTTAGAAATTTTTTTGTGAGATTATTTACTGTTGGGATTGTGACAAACACACCATACTTAAACTATTGGTATTTACTACCTGTTTTATTAGTGGGAACCTAAAAAAGACTTGGCAGCAAGTGGGGGAAAAAACCCAAACGAGCAGAAGGACAAAAGCTTGAGATTTCAAGGCATTTCAACTTTGACTTGAGGTTATGTACTGGGGAGAGTGGGGTACTGCCAGGAAATGGAAAACCTAAGGAAGAAGTCAAAGCCACAAGGGCAGATAAGTTCCAGATCTGCTATGTTTCAGAATTTCTTGAAACTTAAAATCTTCTATTTTATCTTCTTTAAGTCTTCATCAGTTACTTGGAAAGAGTATAAGTTGAAGAACTGCTGTGGAGATCAAAGTAAAGGGGAAAAGGAAGTTGTTTCTGTTTCAACTGATCTTGGGGTAAATGGGTGATGTGACATTGTAAGAGGTCAATACTTGGGGAGAATTTTCAAACTTATAAGCTGTTCTGAGTGAGTTAAGTGCTTTTGGTACTTTAAAAGGCCAGAGTCTTGGTTTTTATCTCAAGACCATGCTTTTTTTGTGGTGCTTATCCTTATTTTTTTTTTAGTATTTTTGTTGTTTATTTAAACATCTTGATTACAAATATGATTGTCATTAGGTTTCAGTAATGCAAAGAACACCCCCCTTTTTGTTGGAGTGCTCACTGGATATCTGACACTTCTTTTTGTACTGTTGGGGTGTTTCACCTTCTTTTTCTCCTTCGTCTCTCAAACCGATGATGAGAGCCTCTAGGATTCTGCCCATTTTCGGCGTATTAGACTTTTACCCCAGTTAATTACTTTTCTCTTCTTCAAACAAAACACATAACTTGAACTATCTAGTCCTGCCTCCCAGTTAGAGGGGGAAATAAGGGAGGCACCAAGACCAAGACTAAGTAGTAAGCTAGGTACAGAGGGGACCACATATTCTAGCAGCCCCGGGGGTGAGGGAGGAGGTTATGGGAGGTAGGACGAAAATGGAGGTGTAGGGAGGACACAAATCGGTGATGGGAATCCCCCTGATTTTATGTAAATATGTACCTAAATATTATTGTCAACAATATGTAAGCCACTATGATCAAAATAAAAATTATATTAAAAAAAACGCCAGAGTCTTGGGTTTGATTTCAAAGTGAGAGATGAACTGAAAAGGAGTTTGTGTTGTGTGTCCCTCTAAATCTCTAGAGTTATTGTTGATCAATCAAAAAAACTAGGGACTACTAGGACGAGGTCAGAACTCTCAGTCTTTGTTCAAAAAAGGCATAGAAATCACCCCTCAAGAATTTCAGAGACACAGAAATGTATCATAGAAAATAGAAAAGTCTGGGGTTAAAGGCATGGTGTACTATCTGCTTAGTGCTGAAATGAAGCCCTTGTCTGGTAGGTTGGGTGGAGGCTCTAGTGATGGAGTGGAAGATGAAGAGGCAGGAAACAGAGCTGTGAAGTGCCCTAGGATGCTATCAACCAGTACACAAGATATCTACAATACTAAGGCAAAGATAATATTGTAATGCTTTCCACCTCCTTTCCACCATCAACACATCCACTGCCAATTAAGCAGAGGGAGTGTGAGAGAGAACTCAAAATCCTTCAAAGTTTGAAGAAGAATCAAGTTCTAGAGGCCATGTTAGTAACAGATGAGATGATTAGCTTGTTTGAAACCAATCTATAATGAAACCAAACCACATGGGGGATAAACCTTGATAGTAGAATATGAAAATGTTTATCTCTCTTTGGTCATTGTTATTCAATGTGATGAGCTAGATATTAATTTCTAGGTTCAATTTATTTCTCTCATCATTTTAACAGACATTTTATGTATTCTGGTTTCCATTTGTCTTTAATTTCTTTCTCTGTAGATATCCTCTATAAGTTTAAAATTTGTCTTGAGGATTGGTGGTGTAACTTAGCAATGGAACACTTGCTTAGTCTATGTGAGATTCTCATTTTAATATCTGATACTGAAAATCAGGGTTTTTATTATGGAATATTCTATGTGGGGTTTACATTTCTCAGATGAGAATTGTGTCTCAATTCTGGAAAATCCTCAATCACTTATTTATCTGAGCACTAATACTTTCTCATTTTCTCTGTCCTATGATTTTGTAGCTCTTTGTGTTCTCTCTGTATGACCTCCTGTGTTTCTCCTTCATGGGACATGTGAAGTGGCATTCAGAGTCCACTTAAATAATCCAGAATAATGCTTAATACTGAGGTCTATACTTTCATGATACATGCAGAAAGTTTTTTTGAAGTAATATAACATTTGAGTTTTAGAAATCCAATTTTCAGCCCAACATGGTAGACACATCTTGTTTTTTCAATAAATGAAACCCATTATATTTCCAAATATTTTAGAGTGTTTTATTTTAGTACACTATATTCTATAAATAAGAAATGCACTCAAAAATCTCAAGACTGGAGAAAGAAATGCTTAACCCAATGTAGTAGACTGTTTTTTTTTTTAGAGGAATGGAGATTGAACATTTTAACACTAGTTAATAAAAAGTATAGTTTTTACCTTGGAGTGACAATTCTAAAACTCTTTGGAGCAGGACTAGCTCATACAACAGATCACTGTATCTGAAATGATTGGACTGGTTCAAGTTCTGTTGGCCTGCTTTTCAATTTTCATCATGTCTTGACCTTGTTCCTGACTTTGTCTCTTGGATTTTGATTAATTCTATCTTCTGCCCCAAAACTTGACCCATTTTTTAAATGCAGATAACCAGAAATATATTTCAAGTCTATCTCTCATTGTCTCCTTTGTTGAGGGACTGGACCAGACAGACATCCTAGGATATTTGAACATATCCTAGGAACTGCCTTGAACCAGTTGGGCATTACCAAAGTCAGAAGAAACAGGATCTGACTGGATCAGAGCTGATCCAAACCTTTCTCCTTTGTAGCCATAGGTATTCCAACATCAGGAGAGAGCTAACTTCCTCCCCTCAAGTTCTCAAAATCACTCCTAGGAATGCTTGGGAAAACTAACCAAGAATTTGTATTATGTTTCTTGTGACATTTTGGAAACAGATTACAAAGCCAGTGTGAAGACCACTGTGAAATAAAACACATGCTCTTTAGGTGATATTTGTAATATTGATGGGCTTCCTGGCTCTGTTTACTCAAAGGGAGACATACTTAAAATGAGTGTTCTTTTCCCATTTTCTATCTCTCTTTACACATTTTTTTGTTTTTGTTTGTTTGTTTGGTTGGTTTTTTGGGCCACACTCATTTGATGCTCAAGGGTTACTCCTGGCTAAGGGCTCAGAAATTGCCCCTGGCTTGGGGGGACCATATGGGACACCGAGGGATCGAACCACTGTCCTTCTTTGGCTAGCACTTGCAAGGCAGACACCTTACCTCTAGCGCCACCTCACTGGCCCCATCTTTACACGTTTTTGAGGGGGTCTACACATATGAATGTGATGGGGTTACTCCTGGAACTGTGCTCAGGAATTACTCCTAAAGGTGTTCGAAGATGATATGGAATGCTGGGATCAAACCCAGGTCAGGTGCATGCAAAGCAAATGTCCTACCTGCTATACCACCTCTCAAACTCCATCCCAACTTTTCTTGAATTAGTATTTCTGTCTATGGTGGCTGAAATTTTGATGAAAATGTTTTTTTTTTAATGGCTGGAATTTTTCCCAGGAGATTACCTTCATCATGAAATGAAACCTTTAAAGCAGTTCCTACTTCCACCCTATCTAATCTGGACCTCCTAGGAGATGGATTTTGTGCTTTGTCTCTTTCCTGTTAATGTTAGGGATCAAATGACTGTCTCAAAAGAAAATTTTGGGAAGCCCCATGGGAACTGTGACAGTAGTTTGGCAGGGCAGGTTGTAGGTCCCAATTTTGGTGTTAAATCAGTAGAGATTGGCAGTGAAAATTCCAGTCCAGAGATTGGACCCAGAAAAGGCTTAGGAAAATGCCAAAAGAGGGGTGGGTGTATGTGTGTGTTTTGCATTTGATTGACCTATACTGACATCATCCTCGACTACCCTCATGCCAAAACTTCATCTCTGGGGGGAAGCTTCTAACATGTATTAAAATGTACTAGATTTCTCAAGCTCCTGACAGTGTTTTCCCCATCCAGAAGCTCTTCTACAGACAAACCAAACTCCTGCTGTTTGTGCCACTGTCAAGTTGTTTCCTGGAATGTTAGGTGCATTAGTTTGCTCAACTTCTGTTTGTTCCTAGTAACTACCAGGGAGAAATTTCTGAATGGGGCTGAGGATAATCACTCCCCACTGCAGTGTGCAAGTTCGGATGGAGATGATAGTTCCAGTGCCCAAGCTGGGTGAGATAGTAAGCTTGTGTAGTTTTTAGAGAACAAGAGAATGTGTCCATTTTCAACTAGAGTTAAATCTCTAGGAGAATCACTGTGGTCTAAGACAGGCTTTGTAAACTTATATTCCATTCATAATCCTCCTTTCTGCAATTCCTTTCTGACACAATGCTGGGCATATTATAACTTTCTAAAATAGATGTACAAATCAAATATTTATGGGTAATAAATCATATAGCAATTTATATTAAAACAAATATATACAAGCCATATATTCAGTCACATAACCCCATACATAGGATTCAAAGAATCAAAGAAAGTGATGCTACTTATCAGAAAATTCTTAACATGGTTAGTGGTGTGAAGTAGAATCGAAGAGTAGGCGAAGAGCCTTTGCTCTCAGCAGGCCTCAGAAAGTGAATAATTTAGATGAAGAAGGCTCCAGCCACATTTTAGCAACTCATCAATTTTTTGCTTAAAACAGAATTCCTGGACTTCATTTTATATGAAGACAGTGTTTATTTTTAGGTCCAACAGGGAGCCTGGCCATGGCTATTCAGAAACCTGGTCTGAAGCATAGGCCACATCCACATCTCAAGATCCACAGCTCAAGGTGACTTCCGGCCCAGAAAACCCCCTGCTCTGCTGTAGCATAAAGGACCCACCTGCCACCTTGGTAGATAACAAAAAATGGTCATGAGAAAAAAGGTCATGGAGGGTTTCAAAGTACACATTTTCTTGTACAAAGCATATTGCCGGAGGCCCAAGTTTTGCTTTTGGTCTTGACAGCTCTGGCTAAGAAGGCTACAGCTAAAGTAGCTCCCCTGAGTTTTGCATGTTCATTAAAAATCTAATTTATCAGGTGGTACCACCCTGGTTGTCCTCGATTTAAACAAAAGTTCCTTTGTGATCACTGGCACTTGGGAATAGAACCTTGGAGCCGTATTAAGGCCAGAAGGTAGCAGAGACTTCACAGCTTTGTCTGTTTACTGACAAATGAGCCCAGGCCTGCAAACAAGCGCCCTTTGCTATTATCTAGTCTCTTGGTAGACTGAAGAATTATGAAGACTGAATTTCACTCATAGATTATAAACATTTTCACTAGTGAAACAGGACATTGCTATATCCTTTATGGCAAAAAATGATTGAATTGGCAGAATTTGTGGTTCTGAGACCCACACTGATTCTATAGAACATAAAGATGGAGATGCCAAGAACTTTTGTTATCTGGGGGAAAACACAAAATAAACAGAAGGTTTTGTTTATATGTTTGAATGCTAAAGGTTGAACCAATGGCCTCACATGTGCAAAGAATGTCCTCTACTACCAAGTCACATTTTTAGGCCTAAACACTGTTTCTTAAAATCAAAGAGAGAAAGAACAATTATTCCCAGGTGGTTTTCTTGTTTGAAAAGGGTAGAATTTGTGAATGTCTCTTTTGGGTCTCATGACCTTTAGACAATGAATACTACAGGTTTAGTAAGGTGATATTGATTTCTAAGCAAAATTATCTAAGGATATCATGTTATAGAATTCAAGATGAAGATGTGATTACTAATATGAGATATTCAAATACAGGGAAGCTGAGCAACCTAGAATTCTGCCTAGAGTTGTGTGGTTCATTGTACCACTTCTTCAACCAACACCCAAAAACTCAGAGTGTGTTGCAAGGTAGGTAGGTTACTGTGGAGGCCACCATAGTTATTTTAATTAATGACTCTCTCTCTCTCTCTCTCTCTCTCTCTCTCTCTCTCTCTCTCTCTCTCTCTCGGATGCTTGGTAGTTAACAAACTTGTAAATCTGGAGCTGGAAGCGTGGAGAAGCATATTCTTTGCAGGTATGAGGGCTTAAAACTGTCCCATGCACCTCATACCCTCATCCATTACTACCCTCAGCAAAGCAACAACAACAACAATAACAACAACAACAACAACAACAAAACCCACACTAAAGACTGTAAACTGACAATAGGCAGTGTGCACATTTAGGGCCAGGAGCATCTGGTGGGAGGCAAAGAACTCCCTCTATCCACAGAGCAAGGAGGCAAGCCTTTTCTAACCTAGGAAAATGAAAGGTGCGAGGGAATTTTCCAGAATATGCTCTTTTTCAGGATTTTATACACCTCCTTCCCACCCACCATCCAGGTATTCTTGCACCCTGCCTCATTGTCCACCTGGACCTTCCCTCATTTTTCTTCAGAGAATCAAAAATCAATATAAAGCATTTGGGTCTACTCTGGGTACAGCCTTTCTTGACTTTTCATGATTAAAGCCTGGTTTGAAAATGTGGTGGGACTAATTAAGCATTTATGAGGAGAGGGAAACCCTCCAGACTTGAAAGATTTTATCCTGAGAGAAAACCTTTCAGAATAAGGGGGTTTGATTCTCAGTAGAAGCTCGTGGGAGTAGGGCAGAAATTAAGATGAGAAACTAGAAACATTTTTTCAAATTCTTATTAAATCACCATGAATGACAAAGTTATTAATGATTTAATTTCTAGTGTACATGTTCCATCACCCTTCCCTTAACCAGTGTCCACTTCCTTCCTCCAATGTCCCTAGTTTTTATCCTGCCCCCCAGCCTGCCTCTATTACAGATACTTTTCCTTTTTTCTTTTCCCCTATGAGGCAAGGTGGTTTACAATACTGCTACTGATAGTACCTAACCAAAATTTACCTCCTTTCAGCACCCAGTTTTCATTCAGTGTGACTACTTCCCACAAAAGACATCTTGAGCTGCTATTATGGACCAAGTTTATAAATCTCAAACGATGGACAGCAGGGAACCCTATTCTAAACCAAATGTTGATGGTCAACCCTGTAAATTGAGAAGGCTGCCCAGAAACTGCCCTTCCATAGTCTCCTTCCCAAACTGGACATTTGCATTGGCCACTTAAAATGAGCACAGCTCTTACTGGCTGTGTGGTGGATTTTTCATATGAGAGAAACAGATCTAGGAGAAGGGATTTGAATTTTAATTTCATGAATAACTCTAGTGTTGGGCTTTCTCTGATTTCTTACTTCTTTATTCTAGCTTTTCGTTGTTTTAGGGGATGAGGATAGGTGTATGGGATATGTTCAGCAGTGCTCAGGGCTCACTCCTGACTGTGCTTACAGATCATTCCTAGTAATGCTCCATAAATAATAATAATAATAATAATAATAACAATAACAACAACAATTTAGTATTTGCTCTTCTTTGATTTATTTCACTTATTCAGATTTACAGACCCAGATCCATACAAATTGTAACAAGTTGTATGATTTTATCCTTCATGTATGATCAAATTGCACGATAAAATTCTTAATTTTATTTTTTTATATTTAATACAGCTACATAGTATTCTTAATTTTTGAAATTCAAGCAAGGGACATGGAGTTCAAAATCTCTTACAAAATAGATTTACAACTTCAATGTTCCATATTTACTTGGGAAGGCTTTAACTGCAGACTCAGTCTTGCCCTTTATTCTGAATAGTCATATTATTGTTTGATTTAATCTACATATTAAGAATTTTAAAGAGTTAGAGAATTAGTACAGGGGTTAAATTAATATGCTTGCTTGGAGAGTACAGTTAGTGTAGAGAAGGGTTTACTGTGAAAAGGACATGCATGACACTCCTTCATTAACAATAGTGCAAACCACAATGACAAAAAAAAAAAAAAGAGAGAGAGAGAGTGAAGTAAAAAGCCTGCCCCTGAGGCAGGCAGGAGAGGGTGGAGGGAAGGAAGAGGGCAGCAGGAAGCATTAGAGGGAAACTGGGGAAATTGGTGATGGGAAATACACAGTGGTGAAGCTTGTTGTATGTTGTATGACTGTAACTCAATCATGAACAACTTTATCTGTGAGGAAAATGTAGTATGAACAACCTTATAATCATGGTGATTGACTAATAATAAAAAGGATACCTGCTTTGTGTTCCAATGACCATAATTTGAATCCCTAGCACTGCATATAGTGTTCTGAACACAGAACCAGGAATAAGAACTGAACACTCTCAGATGTATCCCCTCAAAAAAAAAAATTCTGGCCAGAAAGATAGTACAGTGTTATGGTACTTACAATACATGTGATCAACCCTGGTTTAATCCCTTGCATCCCATACCACCCCTTTACCTTCTCACCTCCCCCCACCTCTAGAATGATATTTGAGCAACTCCCACCAGCCAACAGTAAACCTCCACCTTCATTGGTGGCCCAAAGAGCAAACAAAAAGATTTCCAAGGAGCTTCTGCTTTAGGTAGTTTAAGAATCCCTATTTTAAAGCACAGTATTCAAGTCAATTCCAGCCCAGCTTCCCTGGGAGGTTTGTTAGAAATGCAAATTTTTGGTCCCCATCCAGATATTCTAAATCAGTATCAGGGCTTCAACATGCTCTTACAGCAATTCTGATGCATATTGAGGTTTGAGAACCAACTCAACTATTTGGCAACAACCAAAGATATTTAAAAGGGATTAAAGTCCCACTTGTTTATCATCCACCCCAGGAGATGGAGCACTAAATACCAGGATTAGCAGGTAGGGTATAATTGTGATTAAGGACCAATCTAATGCTATTAAAAATTACAAGGCAATTAAAGTAATAAAAACATTATTTGTACTTATAAGTCTTTCTACTGACCTCTGTCCAGTGGATGCTGGTTTTGTTACCCAATCTTTCTGATGATGTTTCTTTAATATATGCCTGACATCATATATTATTACAACCTATTTCAAAATTATGAAAACCTGCATGCATACAATAGAGCCAGACATAGATTAATCTACTACAGCTACTATTGGCTAAAGACCCTCTCTGGTTAGCAGAATTCTATGAGGTCGCCAAGATTCACTGGTAGGCAATATCTGTGCCTACGTGGGATAGCACTCCTTTGATAGGTTGTTATATGGTTTCTTCTTGTCCAATAAAGGGGCCTGCTGACCTAGAGAAAGCAAAGAGCCTTGTTATACAGACATACTATGGAAAGGACCCAAGAGAAGCACTAGAAGTTGATAGTGATAATTCAATGGCAGGGTATAAGGAAATGGGCAATGCAATTATAGACTATAAGGAAGTAAACCCTCCCAACAAACAAAGCAAGCTTGAAGGCAGACCCTTCACCAGAGCATTCAAATGAGAATATAGTCCAGTTGACTAAAGTCTTGTGATATCTGAGCTGAGAATAATCATGCTGTGTCTCCATTTCTAGTTACAGAAACAGATAATAGGCGTTAAAATTGTATGTATGTGTAAAGATATATAATCTACACATGTTAAAATTCTATATATATTCTACACACATGTAAATGCACATAAACACTTTTCTTTTTAACAAGCAGTTTCCTGCAGAAAGGATTCAGAAAGAACCTTAGAAACTTGATGGTTTAATACCTGGGATCACAGTACTTTTAGGAGCTAACAAAATTGTTACAACATGTTCTTTAAATCAAAAGAAAAATGTGCATTTTAGGTCATCACAAATGTTTTGGTATATAATATATTAAGACTTTAATAAATTGAAAATTATTAATCCAGTTAAAAACCCATTTTAATTGTTATTGAAAAAAGGAACCTACAAAGGCAAATGTGCCCAAGTGACATCAGAGTAATTTTGTGTTTTGGGTGCTTCTCTGGGAACTAACATGTTCTATCTCTTGACTTCTTCCTCCTTCCCTGGAAATATCCTAATCTCTGGGCACAAGGTCCTTGTGCCTTTCTGTGCCCTTTTTAGCACTTAGTGTGGTGGTGGAAAATTGCTGAGTTGGGATTAGCTCCACCTTCTCCATCTCCCTTTTCTCAAGATGATTTCAGCCTCTGGTTTATACCACTTGTGAATGAGAACTCATTGCTTTGATGAGGATTCTTTGATTGTTTGTAATATAAATTCATCCTGGATAGAAAAAATGCAGGGCTTATTAGAGGACATTTAGAGATTAAAAGTCAATGGTGACAACTCAGATTTTAGGGAATCTCAAACTTTCACTAGCATCAACACCAACTGTTACGATGCTTCAACCTGCAGACCAGATAGAAATTCTTAGGATCAGAGTATTCCTGGCTGAGCATATTGATGAACTCACCTATTCTGATATTAGAGGAAGGACTCCTGGACAAAAGGTTCCCAGAACATGGAGGATGAGAAAATACTCCTAGAGTGGTGTTTGGTTGTAGCAGAAAGGAAGTTGGAGTTATCTGCTTATGTTCAGTCTGCCCATTTCTGATGGGCTCATGAATCTTTGAGATTCTTGCCACGGACTCGAAGGGTTTGGAGAGAAGGTCTGTGTCTTAGCCTCATTAGCATGCACCAAACTACTTAGTGCAGTGAGGAATTGTTCGAAGACAGCTGTAATTTCCATCCATTTCCCACCCACTTAGCATTCCTTTGTGTCAGGTGCTGCAGACACAAGGGAAGAGAACCAGTTGGTCCAAGTCTTCTTGTTGCACACATATTAGTGGAAGGAACTAACAGTGATAAAACCTGAAAAAGGTGTGGAAAATTATAGCCATAGAGCAGCCAAGCCCTCAATAGGAGAAGGAAAGTGAAACACTGAGTTAGCTAAAAGGGGTCATTTTACTGAAGTCAGGGGAATGAATGTAGAGATGGGGATAGAAGATCATCTTCATCTCCCATTCTTATACCTCTTACAATCTCTCAAACACACTAGAATCCACCCTATTAAACCTTCAACACTCAAATGAACTGTAGAATTAAATAATTAGCGAAGGTGCTGGATAGAGGTGGATGGATGGAGGGATTTTTCTCTGCCATCCCAGGCTATGTGGCTCCGAAATCCCCATTCAGCTGGCTGGTCCCAGGTTTAGGTGAACGGCAGAATTAGACTCATCCAGAGACAGGCATCAGGAAGCATCAACTTTATTCATGCCCTATATGTGGCCTATATCATAACCTTTTAAGCATTCAGCCATTCTTAGCTAGCCCTGCATCTTAACTCCTTTCAGCCATCTTCCCTTTGACCTCCATGCTGGCAAAAGACCAAAAGACCTAATCCCCTGGGTCAAAGGCCTTATATAACCTTCCAAGACCACTCCCCGGAATGGGAGGGGTCTTGCAGGTAAGGTTACACGTAATATCTGGTTCCCAAGACCCCTCCCAGAAATGGGCGGGTCTCAGGTAGATACACCTAAATCCAGGGTGGAGTTACAATGAACTATTCCTTATGCATGACAAACTCACTCACAGAGCTACATGGTAGCATACTCCTTTCCTCATTCATGGCATTTGTCAGAGGTCACCTAACCAACAGCCCCTCTTCCTGACACTTCATTTAGTAAAACAATCTGTTCTCTATCCTAACCTGCACTTCCAAAGACACGATTGCCTTCTCACATGCCACAGAAATTACTTACTTTGTTATTGTTTGATACTTATTTTTCACAGTGGACTACAATGATAAGGCTCATTGTAATCCAAACCAACTACAACAGTGCATGGTACACCAAAAAAACGCTGTGAACATACAGACACCATCATTGTTGGTTTTCTCTCCTTGTGACAGTGGGACAGTAGAATCTCTCTAAAAATTCTGCTTAGTTTGTGATTTCCATAAAGATCACAAAGCCTGAAGAACATGATTGTCCATAAATTGGTAAGAATTGAACACTGCTCTGTACCATGCACTGTTCCAAGCTCTGGTTATGCAACCATGAAAAAGACGAAAAAGTCTAACCTTCATTAGCTTACATTAGACTGCCAGAAGGAAGAAAAATAACATAAACAAGATAGCTTTTTTTTTCTTTTTGCATGCCAGGGCCCCACATTCACAAGGTACATGCTCTACCACTGAGCTATATACTGGCCCTAAGCAAGGCACCATTTTAAAGAGGTTGAAAAATGGAGAACCATTGATGAGGTAGAGCATAATCAATATAGGTGAATAGTCAGATAGGATTTTCTGAGGTTTCAGGAGAACCAAATATGCAGTGATGTGAAGAAGGGGAGAACACGCCAGAAGTGAAAGATGAAAAGGTTTTAAATCTGTCTGCTGAGTGGAACACAACCTGAATGTAAACAGGATGGAAGCAGGGAAACAAATTCAGTGGCATAAGGGAAGGAGAAAATATGAACAGAACCTTGCACCAATTAAGATATATACTATAAATAAAGTGCTTGTCCATTTCATATGTGCAAACATATGTATATATGCATGCATGCACCAGCTAACCTTGGTACTCAGGGAATTTTTTTCAATTTTTCTCAATCACAAAACAAAAGTAGTTTCTCCCCTGTTAAAAATATATCCACAGCTTCCTTCCCTTTATATCCATAGAGGAAAGATGAGGAATGGCTGAAATCAGGATATATTTGGAAGGTAGCGGTCAGGAGAATTTTCTAATAGATTGAATGTAGGTGATGCAAGAGAGAGAAATTCAAAACATTATGCCAAAGTTTTTTTCTGAGCATTTGGAGATGAGAGGTCACCACTGGTGTAAATGATGAAAACACAGTAGTACACATCTGGGGCAGATGGAAGAAAGCTATTGATCATTTGGGGGTCGAAATACTATTATATCTTGAAGTTCAGATAGGGGGATGTAGATGGATTATAAATCCAGATTGGGAGTTAGCACTGGGTTTGAGGTAAAATTTGGGAGTTTTTGGTTTACAGCTAGCAC